>NC_136506.1:79605856-79623356 GCF_053919585.1 Euprymna scolopes | reverse complement strand
TATATGGGTATGGAGATATATATATATATATATATATATATATATATATATATATATATATATATGGCTATGGATATATATATGTATATATATATGAGTATGGATATATCTATGTATATATATATATGGGTATGGATATATATATATATATATATATATATATATATGGGTATGGATATATATATTTATATGTGTATATGTATATGGGTATGGATATATATATGTGTGTGTATATATATGGGTATGGATATATATATATGTGTGTGTGTGTGTGTGTATATATATATATGGGTATGGATATATATATATATGTGTGTGTGTATATATATGGGTATGGATATATATATATATATATATATATATATATATATATATATGGGTATGGATATATATATATATATAGGTATGGATATATATATATATATATATATATATATATATATGCGTATGGATATATATATGGGTATGGATAGTTATATATATATATATATATATATATATATATATATATTGGTATGGACATATGGATATATATATATTGGAATGGACATATATATATATATATGGGTATGAATATATATATAATACCATTGTGTACATATAATCTGTATAAATATAATATATATGTGTGTAAATATTATGTGTGTGTATATATATATAAATATAATTCAATTATATACATATAATCTATATACATGTAATATATATGAGTAATATATATATATATATATGTATATTATATTATATATATATATATATATATATATAGACACAGCCTTTGAGACTTTACACGACCAGTCGCCACAGTCGATTGAAAATTTCTTTGGGCGACTAAAAGTCGTAAATCTCTCGCCCGCCGGTCGATAATATTTCTTTAAATAAAGAAACGGGAGAAACTCATTTATTTTACGACCCTCAAATATGTCTCATCATTTATGAAGTCTTTCATATCTAGCTGTGAGACCGTTGGAATATCTTATTGGAAAAGGTTTGGTCACGCTAAAGGTCGACAAGAGGTCAAACTTACACATTCGGCGTGTAGTGAACATGTTGCCTTCATTTAGCTCTCTGATTTTTTAATTCATTCTGAAAAAAAATTCTTCGACGCTACAACTACATACACTTCATGCTTACAAAAGTAAAGACGAACATTTGAAAGAGGAAAAAAACGCATCGCTCCGTCAAGCATCCGAAGAAATGATTCTTATTTCTATGGAACAATAATATGAATGATGCTATATAAAGAAACTGGTGTTTTATTTTAACTTTTGTTGAATGTCTACTGAAATATTTGTAGTAATAAATAGTTAATTTACAAGAGTTAAACAAATAATATCTTTTTAGATTATACACACGTTAATTTTTTGAATTGTTGTAAAATTATTTACTATTATTGACTGAAACAAAGACAAAGTCGTACGAGTAAAAATATTTTGAGGCGAGTAAATTTTCACATACATTCGACCGGCGGTCGAGTGATTTTTTTTTAAATCTCAAAGGCTGTAAAGACATAATATACATATCATATATATATATATATATATATATATATATATACATATCATATATATACATGTAATATATATATATATACATATGATATATATATCATATATGAATATAATATATATACATATATATCATATATATACATATGATATATATATCATATATGAATATAATATATATACATATATATCATATATATACATATAATATACATATATATACATATATATAGACAGCATATATATACAATATATATACACATATAATATATATACATATATATAGACAATATATATCATATAATAAATATCTACGTATATATACATACATGTATATACATATATATATACATATATATACATATAATTTATATACCTATAATTTATATATATATACATATATATATATAAACCCATAATATATATGCATATATATACATCCATATATAGTGTATATATATACATACATATATATATACCCATAATTTATATATACATATATACCCATAATGTATATATATACATATATATATACCCATAATGTATATATATACATATATATACCCATAGTGTATATATATACATATATATACCCATAGTGTATATATATACATATATATACCCATAGTGTATATATATACATATATATATATATATATATATATATATATATATATATACCCATAGTGTATATATTCATATATATATACCCATAGTGTATATATATATATACATACCCATAGTGTATATATATATATATATATACCCATAGTGTATATATATATACATACCCATAGTGTATATATATATATACATATATATATACCCATAGTGTATATATATACATATAATATATATATACATAAATATTATATATATATATATATATGTAAATATTTTGTATATATAGAGAGACAGTTCATATATATATATATATATATATATATATATATATATATATATATATATATAATTTCACCTTTCATCCTGTCTGTTTTTTTAAGATAAAATCGTCCTATAATCGTAGTCAAGATGCAAACAAGCAATTATATATATATACTAGCATGCCGCCCGGTATTGCCCAGTCGTAATGTAGTATTTGTATTTATTATCACAAATTAGAAAAGCATTTCATCCAAGGCATGGAAATTGTTAAACAAAATGATTTGAAATTTATTTATCTTCAAAGTCCACTTTTATAAATTTTACAAAGTAATGTATAAAAATTTAATTTTTATTGAATCAAAAAATTACCTTGGATTTATTTTATGTAATGTCATTTTGGTGCACTTTAAAACATTATCTTTCATCTACCAATTAATGATATAGATATAAAATCTTCAATGATTTTTTTAAAGTGCAACAGAATGTACATTACATAAAATAAATCCAAGGTAATTTTTTGATCCAATTTAAATTAAATTTTTATACCTTACTTTGTAAAATTTATAAAAGTGCACTTTGTAGATAAATAAATTTCAAATTGAATCTTGTACCTTTATTTTTAAAGCCTATAGTAAAAACATTTTGTTTAACAATTTTCATGCCTTGGATGAAATGCTTTTCTAACTTGTAACAAAGTTGTACTTTCTTTTTAAATAAATAGAAAAGGGGTTTTAATATAAATATCAATACAAAAAGAAAAAATTATAGGGTAATATATATAAACAAAAAACATTGATGATTAAAATAAAAATTGAATAAATTACGATATTTATTGTTCCACTAAAAAATGATTCATTATATTTTTAATTATATGTGTGTACGCGCATACGTGCGCCCGTGTGTTTGCGTATCGGAGAAGACTAGAATAACATCGGTACTGTCGGTTTCAAATACAAACAAATGGGACTTGATATTTCGTCGCCAATGTCGATTTTTTTTTTCAGCCTCTGTTTATATCTATCTCACCGGAACCGGCGTTTCGTACGCTGAGTGACTTTAGACGATATTTAAATCCTCGATGTTATTTTCATTTTTATAAACTACTAGACTACCCGTGACCCGTTGGGTCAGTATGTTATATTAGCTATGGAATTCATGTATGAATTGTGACGTAAAGAAAATAGTTTTTTGTGACATAGCAGAAACATTTCTATGAAAGTATATTAAAATGAAAAAAGAATATAGACAGATTTCCATGCGTCGTTCTGTTTATAATTGTTTATTTTTGAAAAATAAAACTTACAGCCATTGAATTATAAGTGGTTGGCCATACTTATAGTCCACTGAACAGATACCATAATACTTAAACTTAAATTCAAATTTTAATATATCTTTTAATTTAAAGAGGCTTGCCTTTTTTCTGTTGTTCTTGGCCTTCGGGCCGGGATCAAGGTGTAGTATCTGTTCCGGCAGATACTGCAAGCAAAGACGATATGTCGGGACAACCCCACATATAAGACCTTGATCAATGTAGGGGCAACCCTTCATACCAATTGTCACTATCCAGCTCCCCTACTCCCCGGGGAGTTGGTCCCCATTTCCCCTTCACTCCTCACTTTAAAACTCGGCCTTGTGCCTTATTTGCTCGGTGGGGGAGCAAATAAATACCCTGCATTTTTCTGTTGTTCTTGGCCTTCGGGCCGGAATCAAAGTGTAGTATCTGTTCTGCAGATGCTGCACTTAAGTTAATTTGTACCAGTCAATGGGGGGGGGGCCTCTATACTGGGACAATTATTATTTTTGGTAACCAGAGTGCCCTCTTTTGTCTACTTTTAGGGGAGCTGGTTTTTACCCCACATTAAAAACGGCCTTGTGCCTAATTTTCTTTGGTGGGGAAGCAAATAAATACATTAATTTAAACGTGAAAAAAAGAAAACAATTTAGACGCTGAAAACGTACACAGTAAAACATTACGTTTTATTGTCGCATTGATTATTTATTTGTAACGCAATTAAAAAAAACACATTTTCGGGGTTATTTATTTATGTTGGTAGTGTAGAAGAAAATGCGTGAATGTTTTTAAGAAAGGTGTATTAAAAAATGGAGAATAAATTTCAAAAAATGAAGGCGGTGGGTAAATCGCCGTTGTAAAATGCTGTTATGGTTGTCAACGGGTTGAAGTAGATTTATTTGTAAGAAAATTGCGTTAAAATAACTTACACGTAATACGGAAATGAACGATGTAAAAAAAAAAGCAGAAAGTATTAACAATTGTTTATTTGGATAATTTAAACGGGAGAAAAAATTGGGATGCTGAAAACGTACACAGTAAAACTATACGTTTTATTGTCGCATTGATTATTTAGTATAATATATATTGTATATATGAAACAGGTCGATGACTATACGTATTATTTATTTGTAATAACGTATTGCGTTTGCTTCCCATATCTTGAAGTTTTTTATTCAATAAATTTAAGATATTCGCTTTTCTAAGGACGTCCGTTTGTTCGAACGAAACCTGTCCAGCGATTTCTGTTTATTTGTTTACGCTGTTATGGGCTTATGCTTATGTACGCATGCGCAACCGGAAGTCGTAAACCGGATGTATGGTTACAACACCTGTTAAATGTCATTTGAGTTTGATAATTATATAGGTTTTATGTTTTTTGTTTAAAAAAAAAATCTTCATATTTTATTGGTTAATTCAGAAGAGAAAAAAGTAATGGTTCTGACTTTTTTTTTTAGATAAGGGATAATTGTTTGTATTATTTGGTTTAATCGGACTACATATCTCATCTGTGGTGTTATTTGCACATTTTTTTTTCGTTACTGCAGTCGTTGGCAACCATAACTCACTTAAAGCTGTTAATTACTAAAACGCGGGAACTTTTGCCTTTCAGACGTCACATTTCATGAACGATGCTTCTGACAAAGGGGGAAGTATTGCTATTTTCTGAATCGATTTTTGTCTTGGAATAAACAATCCTTGAATTACTGTCGTTTCCTATTTTCGTTGTCATAAATAGAGAGGGAGGATACACCAAAGAAATAGAGGGGGGGGGGGGAACAGAAGGATAGAATTAAAAATACAGTAAAGAAAACTGAAATAAAAAATACGGTGACGAAGAGTGAAATAAAAAAAGATGAATAAAAAGTACAAAGAAGGAGAATAAGAATAAAATAAAAAGAATGCAGTGAAGAAGATGAAAAATAAAAAGTACATGGAAGAAGAAGAATGAAAATACAATGAAGAAAAAGAATGAAAAATACATTGAAGATGAAAAATAAAAAATACATTGAAGAAAAAGAATGAAAAATACACTAAAGATGAAAAATAAAAAATACATAGAAGAGGAAGAATGAAAAATACATGGAAGAAAAAGAATGAAAATACATGTAAGAAAAAGAATGAAAAATACATTGAAGATGAAAAATAAAAAATATATAGAAGAGGAAGAATGAAAAATACATGGAAGAAAAAGAATGAAAATACATGTAAGAAAAAGAATGAAAAATACATTGAAGATGAAAAATAAAAAATACATGGAAGAAGAAGAATGAAAAATACATGAAAGAAAAAGAATGAAAAATACATGAAAGAAAAAGAATGAAAAATACATGGAACAAAAAGAATGACAAATACATGGAAGAAAAAGAATGAAACATACACTGAAGATGAAAAATAAAAAATACATGGAAGAAGAAGAATGAAAAATACATGAAAGAAAAAGAATGAAAAATAAATAAAAGAAAAAGACTGAAAAATACATTGAAGAAAAAGAATGAAAAATACATGAAAGAAAAGAATGAAAAATACATGGAACAAAAAGAATGAAAAATACATGGAACAAAAAGAATGAAAAATACATGGAACAAAAAGAATGAAAAATACATGGAAGAAAAAGAATGAAAAATACACTGAAGATGAAAAATGAAAAATACATGAAAGAAGAAGAATGAAAAATACAGGGAAGAAAATAATGAAAAAATACATGGATGAAAAAGAATGAAAAATACACTGAAGAAAAAGAATGAAAAATACATTGAAGATGAAAAATAAAAAATACATTGAATAAGAATAAAAAATACTTTGAAGAAGAAAAATGAAAAATAGAGTTAAGAAGCAGAATGAAAAATTCAGCGAAAAAGAAAAATGAAAGATACACTGAAGAAGAATGAACGATTTTTAAAAATGAAATAAAGAAGAATGAGAATGAAATTAAATACAGTGAAGAAGAAAAAAGTCCAAAAGAAAGAAAAACGTACAGTGGAGTAGAAGGAGGAGGAGAAGAAGAAGAATGAAATAAAGAAAATACAGTGAAGAAAAAGTTAAAGAAATAGAAGAGAATAAAAAATAATTAGAATAAGAAGAAATAAGAAGAAGAAATGAAGAACACGACGAAGAAAGAAAGAAGACGAGGTTCGTTGTATTTTCTTTTCTTTTTTTTTTCTGGAGAAACAAATGAAAAATAATTCAGTGAATAAAAAGTCCAAAAGAAAGAAAATGCCGTGACAAAGAAAATGCAATAAAACCTGATTTTTTACAGCGAAGGAGAATAACATTAAAAATAAAAGAAAGAAAAATGAACAAGATAAAAAAAACACACTGAATACAATGAAACGATGAAAAATATATAAAGTGAATAAGTTTACAACAAAGAAGAAAATGAAAGAGGAAAAATATAAAGTGAATAAGTTTACAATAAAGAAGAAAATTAAAGAGGAAAAATATATAAAGTGAATAAGTTTACAGCAAAGAAGAAAATGAAAGAGGAAAAATATATAAAGTGAAGTAGTTTACAACAAAGAAGAAAATTAAAGAGGAAAAATACAGATGAAAAGAAAACAATACAGAGAAAGAAGGATGATACGAAGAAAAAGGAAAAAAGAAGAGGAGGAAGAAAAAGATGAGAGGAGAAAAAGGAAAGGAGGGGAGTAGAAGATGAGGAGGGTGAAGAAGTAGATAAATATTTATTCAGCGAAGAAGAAGAAGAAGAAGAAGAAGAAGAAGAAGAAAAGAGAAAAAGAAGAGAACGAACATGAGCAGGAAAAGAAATATAATACGAAGAAAAGAAGAAAAAGGGGAGAGGGGAGAAGAAGGGGAGGGGTGCAAAGAAGTAGATAAAGTTTTATACAGCGAAAAAAGAAAAAAGAAGAGAATGAAGAGAAGGGGGAGAGGATGATGGAGAAGAAGTAGATAAAGTGGTATACCACGAAGAAGAAGAAAAAGAAATATAATACGATGAAAAATAGAAGAGGATGGGGGAATGAGAAGAAGGAGGAGGGGTGAAGAAGAAGTAGATAAAGAATTATACCACGAAGAAAAAGAAGAAGAAATTGCTGGACAATAAAATCATCGTATTTTTTCAACTGCGAAACGAGCGAGCAAGGGAAAACAAATCGTGGGTAAAATATGTTCGAAATTGCAATTCCCGGGGGTTCTCGGGGGGCGGCGCTTACCCCACCCACTGAACAGCGGGCACGGGCCGAGGTCTCTATTAAGTGCTTAACAGTACGGTATAATTACAACTATTATATAAACCAGCCACAGAGTGGAAATAACAGGTGTTCAGTAACCAGTGTCGTTGTCGAATGCGCCTCCTTTTGTCGCTCGCTTAAGCGCCTTTGTGACGTGGCGGTCGACCATTAGTCCGTCAAGCGACCAGCGTTCTTTGTGACGTCAGTGGGCGCAAGTCATGTCTACGCCCCAAGATGGATATCACAGTGTCGTTTATATCTGTTTAAGTGGACCCACTTCACTCCAGAAAGCCCGTTCAGGGTTTTTTTTTTTCTTTTTTTTTTTTTTTTTGTCTACACACAAGAATAATTACTCTTTTATCCACGATTTATTATTTTATTCCTTCCTTTTTTTTCTCTTTTTTTTTTTTTTTCATTCAATTTTCTAATTTTTCAACCTTTTTATATAGCTTCCTTCTTAACCCAGAAATAAATAAAATATACGCATTCACACAATAAATACATGTGTGAGAGAGAGAGGGGGGAACGTGTGTGTGTGTGTGTGTGTGTGTGTGTGTGTGTGTGTGTGTGTGTGTGTGTGTGTGTGTGTGCGTGCGCGCGCACACACACATATATATTTATTTTATATATTACGTTGACACACATATATTATTATTATTATTATATATATATATTATATATATATATTATTACACACACACACACACATGTATTTATTTTATATATTACGTTGACACACATATATATTATTTTATATATTACGTTGACACGCCGTTTCTCGTCAGATCACCAAAGTTAAGCAACGATGAGCCGAGCTAGTACCAGATGGGTCACCATTTGGGAATTCTAGGCACTGTATGTGCTCTCCTCTTATGTCGACATTATTTTCTGAACCTCCACTTGATCCAGATTATTAATGATACCTCGTCGAGAGAGGTGTGGTTGGAGATTGCGAAACTCTAAAAATTTCACGCACGGTCACCCTTACAGTGGGTATCCATATTCTGTCAATATTGAAGGATGGACTCTCTCGTCAATTCCGATGTTTGAGCTTCCGCCACAGCAACTAAGTTGCCCGGAAATGTACACAGATGATTCGTTTATAGTGGTAAAAGCTTTGTGTAGAATCAACCAAACTTTTGGGTATTACTGCTAACCTTTGTCGGTGCAGATGACTGCTACAAAACAGAATATACAGTAGATCGCAGGTTTTTACATAAGTGTTTCTTTCTCTTAGATGCATGTCTTAACGAAGACTGGGGATGCATCTCTCCCAATGAATTAATGCGCCCACGGATACCAACCTGGGAATTTCTAGGTCTCGGCGCAGTATATATAGCGCCTGGCCTTCCCAAATGGTCACCCATGTGATACTGGCTAGGCTCAACGTTGCATAACTTCGGTGATCTGACGAGAACCAGTGTGTCAACGTGATTGTGCTACACACAGACACACACACATACATACATACATACATACATACATACATACATACATACATATATGTATGTAGTTTTTTGTTTTGTTTTTTTTGTTTTTATTATTTTTTAAACGATAAGATTAGCGTCTTCGCCTTGAAGATCGGGTGTTTTTTTTTAGAAACTGCCCATTTTTTATTTTGGACGTAAAAAAATAATATTTTTATTTATTTTTAAAATAGCAATCTACATACATAAATAATATGAAACCTAAAGACAGTGTGTCAAGTACGATAACAATTTGGTCAGCGTGGCACGCTCTTTAAAAAGTGTTTTTAAACCCACTTATCTATATATATATAAAAGCGAAAATGTGTGTGTATGTATGTTCACTTTTTGTGTATGTCCGCAAAAGGATATTTTCCGGCAGTTTCTCGAGGCCGTCGCTCATTTTTAAAACTTTTTGTATCACGTCAAAATCATAATATCTATGAGTTACGAACGAGGGTCGCGTGTGTATTTAATTTGCCTGACTTTGAAAAGCTAAATATTCAACATTTTTCGATCAGCGCGTGTAGATTCGCCTTTTTCGTATAATAAAAGCGAAACAAATGCGAAGGTTGTTGCATCGTTCCCAGCACGATCGCCGGAACGTCCAAGGACAATCCCCTTTTAATGGGGAGCTGGTTTCCCCCCTCCCATCATCTTGGGGAAGCCCAAACTGCCCCGCAGTAAATGAAAAAAACGATCCTGCAGTGAAACAAAGTAAACAAACGCCAAAAAATTGCCCCGTCATGACCTCATTAAGCGTCCACCTGTCAATCAAACCTCCTTGACTTGACTTACTTTAATCACTCTTGCATTAATATTGTCGCCGTAGCGCAAGTGTTCAGGCTCAGTCTATAGGCCTCAAGGCTTCGGGTTCGAGCCCACATGTCACCAACCCCCATCTTTTTTTTCTAATCGCTATCGCTAAGATTCCTGTTTGTTCTGATTTACCCTCTCCCTAAAACACACACACCTACAAATCCCCGGGCAATGCCGGGTAACCCCCGCTAGTCTATATATAAAAGGCAAAATGTGTGTGTGTGTGTGTGTGTGTGTGTGTGTGTGTGCATTTTTTGTGTATGTCCGGCAAAGGCTTTTTTCGGGGGGGGGGCGCTCGGTGAAGTCACTCATTCTTAAAACTTTTTATATACTGTCTAACTTATAATATCTATGATTTACGAAGGGGGGGGTCGCGTTTATCTTTTGTTTGAACGACTTTTACACGCTATTTTCGCGATGTTTCTTGGTCTACGCGTGTTTCTTTGGCTTTTCAGTATAACTAAGCGAAACTGAATCCATGGCATAAACAAAATCCTTGACATTCGTCCACAAAAGCATTGAGTTTTGATCAATGCTGGGGAAGCCCATTATATAAGACAATTGCTACTCCCCTTTTTATAGAGAGCTGGTCTCCCCACAACGTCTTGGGGAACCGCACAGCTAAAGTTGGGTCACAATAAGAGTCTCTGATCTAATAGATCCTCATCTGTCATCTAAGCACCAACCTCTGTCCCATCGCCACAGTATTGCATCCCTGTACCTGTTTTACAAGTATTGTAATGGAATGTGCTCTGATGAACTCGTTGTACTTGTGCTCCCTCACATACATATCCCCGACAAACCCGTTTAGCAACAAAATCCCACTTCTTTAACTGTAGAAGTTTCTAAATGCCTGAAACCCTTCTACTCTTAGATTTCAGAATTCCGCTCCTCTTACCTGCTTCCCTGGCTGTACTGACATGCAGAAGTTTAAATGTAATGTAAATCGACATCACGCTCCTCTTGTCTTTTCCCTTGTCAACATGATCCCAAATAGTACTCCCTTACTACATGGTAATATGCTTTGATCTGGAGTGAATAATAATAATAATAATAATAATAATAATAATAATAATAATAATAATAATAATAATAATAATAATAAAGAGTGCAAACGTCGCCATGACAAAGTATGTGCAAATCTGCATTGGAGTTTGTGCCAAAAGTTTGGAATCCAAATGACGAACATCACCACCCAGGCGCACTAGTGGAAAATAAGGGCATTAAAATTCTCTGGGGTTTCATGGTTCAGTGTGACCTAAAGATAACTTACGGGAAACCGATTGTATTTATGAATAAAAAAAAATGAATGCCAATCATTGATGTGGTTTGCCTAAGCAATATCAACTTAGCAGGCAAAACGAATGAGAAACTACGGAACTATCAGAAACTACGGGTGGAGATTGCTAGGTTGCGGAATAAACGAACTTCTACTCATCATGCGTGTGCTTGACTCTGTTTCAGATGATCTTGAGGAAACAGTTGAACTTCTTAGGAATCAAGTAAAACATCATCGTACTCCAGAAGTCAGTGCTGCTTGGAACAGCAAAGATCCTAGGCTAGGTGTATTCCATTTAATTGACTGTTTGACTATGTTAACTAGCTCTGGAGTGAAAAACAACGGTGTAAAACATCACCACATTATGAAGTTAGCAACAACAACAGTAACAATAATAATAATAATAATAATAATAATAATAATAATAATAATAATAATAATAATAATAATAATGACGAGAATCACAAATCCTATGGGACATGGGCATACAAACAGACAAAACCATCCAAGCAACAAGACCGGATGCCGTAATAATTAACAAGAAATGAAAAGTCCTGTCAAATCGTAGATTTCGCTGTTCTAGCTGACCACAGCGTGAATATCAAAGAAAAGGAGAAACGAAGCAAATACTAAGAGCTAGCCAGAGAGCTGAAAGAGATATGAATGATGAAGAAAATCAAGGTAATACCTATAATAGTAGGGGCACTAGGAACAATCTCGAAAAGCTTTGAAAAAAAAGAATGGGAGAAATTGGAATCAGAGGAATGGCTGGAAAGATTCAACAATTAACAATAACGAAAACAGCTGAAATATTAAGAAACCCCCTTGAATGCGGAGATTAATGCACTGAGCCACATGCGCGACAAACTGCTACGGAGGCAAAAGATGAAGAAGCGTTACATGAAATCAAAAACATTGAAGCTGCATATCTATGTTCTCTATCCCCTCCCCCAACTCCCTCCAACTGCCCCATCACCGCCCCCCCTAAAAAAAGAGTGATGCCAAATAGCCGAGAAGGGTCATTAGACACAGTAACAATTAAATAAATATGTATTAACGAAAATACATGAAAGAGGTAAATTGAGCAATAACTTTGCTCAAATGCTGGACTAGTGGGTGACGACCATACTCTCCACGTATCCGGCTCTGACTGTCCTTGTTACCTGGAAGTGACGTCATGGACGAAAGTGACGTCATGGAATAGTTCATTATTCATATAATACCTCCAACGGTATTATATGTATTTTTTCTTAAGACATGAGTTCATGAATTCTTGGGATTACTTTTCTTACCTTGAGTGTTATTCTCACAACGTTTCCATCGATGTAACCGCCCCCCCCCCCGATCTTCTTGTCGAACTTTTTAGCGGGACCCTTTATTTAATTCAAGGTTGGGGGTAGCCTGCGCTCATTCTTTCAACCATGACTGGGTATAAATCTACTGCAATTCGCAATTGTATTTTGAGTGTCGGAGGTCGGAGGTTAACTCGATGGAAACATTATGCAAATAGCACTCAAGATGAGAACAGTAGTCTGAACAATCCATATAATACGAATAATCATTCCACATCTTAAAAAAATTCAGAAACATTAGTTCATTTATTTTATTTATGAATAAGTAATCACTTATCAATCCCAAAAGTCATTCGAGGATAAGGATACATGATATTTATAGATTGTCAGTTGAATAATGCTGAATATTACGAGAGGATATAAAATAATTAATGGCATGAATAAAATTTGATGCAGTTCATGACAAGTGGTCATTGACATTAGATTTGAAGATGACCATCTTGTAACTTTCAGGAAAATCTTGTGAAACTTGTTTAGATGATATCAACAGGAAAACTGATGGATTTTGCATGATTAGAGGAAGTGATGAGATTTCATTGACTACGTCACGGTGGAAATTGAAGAAATGGCGGTCGTTTCTTGTACATGTAGCAAGCCTTTGAGGCAGGCGTTTATTTGGGTTCATGCGGATCTTTTCTTTTACTCAAAAGTCAGCGTAGAAGGGGATGTAACATAGTGTATGTGAGCACGTGAAAAAATAGCAGCAGCAGCGAAGAATGGCTGGCTTTCAAAGAGATTAGCAGTAGCAGCAGCCGAAAAATGAGGAAGTGTCCGCGAATTGACGCGACAAGAAACAGGGAAAAAGGCCACCACGTGCTCGGGAGAAACGAAAAGTGCGGGTCGAAGAAAATGGACGTGTTGAGTCGAGGACGAGAATGAATAGGCTGTGGCCGGCATGCGGTCCGAGGAAGACGAAATGGGTAAACCGGGCGAGATGGACGATAGCGAGAGACTTTTAAGTGGTGTCGAGACTGAAAAGTATCTGTAATAAAAACTTTTTGTTTAAAAAGAAAGGATGCAGATGCGATTTTTTAAATTTATTTATATCCTCTTGTTTGTGTGTAATAGCAGCGTTACAAGCTGAGGTTGAAAGCTCTTTAATGTGGACCGATTAACAAATACGGTTCTCCTGGTCAAGAGGGTCATAGAAATAATTCTATGAATTCTATAAATTGTAAAGAAAAGGATATTATAACTCCTTAATATAAATCTCACCTGTCTGTTTAAATGTATGTATGTATGTATGTATGTATGTATGTATGTATGTATGTATGTATGCCTAAAACTTGGAACGGGCGCGACGAAATTTTCACGAGATCGGTATTGTTTTGAAGCATAACTCTCCGAACGACAAATATGGGAAAATTGGCAACAAACACCTTCAACTGGCCACTTTCTACAAGGAGGGGGTCGCTTTTTCCGACGATATTTTCGAAAGTCATCCCCTCTTTTCGATTGATTAGCCTTAATTTAAACCTTCACCACTTCCGGTTTGGCGATGGACGCAACGACAAAGATGTCAGGGGGGGGGGTTCACCTTTTTTTTTCGCGGTACGCGTTCGATCGTGCCTGCCTATTAAATTTTTTTTTCTTTTGCTCAACACACACTTCCAAACACCCGGGCAACACCAGGCACCCAGGCTAGTATATATTATGTGTATATGTATACTATATTATATGTGTATACTATGCTAAATATACATAATACTGTAATATATATATTATATACATATATGTTGTACTAGCAGTTCAGCCCGGCTTTCTTCGGGCCCTATGTATTGTTCATAACTTTATGTGCATATGTATATATATATTAAAAAGTTTGACTCATGTCCAGGTAATCTACATTTAAAATTTCAAGTGTTTAGACCCAAAATTGGCGAAGGAGTTTAGTAAAGTCTGCAAAGATCAACCCTTTCAACTTTTACCAGCAAAATTTTCGCTCAAAAACTAACTAAAAAGCTTGCTGCATGTCTGTCCGATGTAAAATTTCAAATGTTTAGACCCAAAATTGGCTGAATAATTTGCTAGAGACCGCAAAGGTAAAATCTTTTGAACTTTGATCCTTAGCAGCCAAATTTTCGGCTAAAAAATGATTTAAAAGTTTGCCCTATGTCTGAATACACTTTATGTAAAATTTCAAATGTTTACACTAAAAATTTGCTGAGTAATTGATACAGGCCGCAGAGTTCAATTTTTTTTTTTAATTTGACCCCAATTTTGATATTTTAACATTTATTATTTTGGGCTTTAATCAGGTTAGAAGTTTGATCCATGTCCAAGTAACCTACATCTAAAATTTCAAGTGTTTAGACCCAAAATTGGCGGAAGAGTTTGGTAGAGTTTTAAAAGGTCAAATCCTTAAACTTTGACGACTTGACTGATTGAGGGAGTGGCACTCGTCTGACAAGATGTGGTAATCATCATATATATATATATATATATATATATATATATATATATATATAATGGGACAATTCCAATTTTTTTCCTGATTCTGATACAATTACCGATTCCGATTCTTTTAAATCAATAATTTTTTTGCTAGAGTTGCATTTTTTTATCGTAAATATCTATGTAATATGTACATACCTTTGCGGTAACGTAAAAATACATTTGTAGGTTATAGATTTTAGTTTTACTAATAGTTCAAAATGTGTAAATATGCATTATTTTATTTTAGTACCAGTAATGGAAATTTAAGCTATAAACAAAGGTAAAAACGGAACAATCTAAAGCTTAGTTTTGGGCATCTGAAAATAAGGAAAACATTTTCGATAGCAATTCAGATACGCTTAGAAGTTCCGATTTTTCCGATAAATCATCCCTACACTAATATATATATATATATATATATATATATATGGCGTAAATATATGTAACTCTCTTCCGTTTTCCTGCTTTACAGCTGATCACAATCTGATTGTCTTCAAGTCCAACGTAAACAAGTTCTTGATGAACCGTTCCCCCTAATGTAATCCAATTTACAAAATTTCCACTACTTATGATTACTACGCTATAATCCCATTGACTAATGTATACCCATTAACCCTTATCTTCGAGTGGCCTTCGGGCCTTGATAAGTGGTGTTTCCCTTGTAAAAAAAAGATATCATAAAACACAGTTGCAATTACTCTTCGGATTGTTTCAGATTTATGTAGTCTTGCCCAAATTCTGTTTTTCTTTTGGTTTTAAAGTTAAGTTTTTATTCTTCTGATGAGTCATTGTGGAAAATATATCAAAAATTGGCATAATAATTACACGAATTGTTTCTGCGCTACGAAAACAGGTGCTGACAAGAATTGAATATTTTAACATGCTGAAAGAAATAAACGGTAAGATGGACAACATCTTGGAATATATATATATATATATATATATATATATATATATATATATATATATATATATATGAGAATGTGTGTGTGAGGACATTTGTAATATAGACTTTTTGTCATTTATTTGTGTGTATATATATGTATGTGCGTGCGTGTGTACGTTTGTTATATATATATATATATATATATATATATATATATATATATATACTAGCAGGAAGGTCAGACGTGGCCCGGGATTGAATGATGATCAACAAATATTTCACACGCCCATACTTTTTATTGTCATCGAAATTGATGAAATCCCACATTTTTCAATCAAATCGATTGATCGCCTGTTCTAGTTGTGGACTTATCACGGTGCACTAGGAGGAAACTTCACATGCCTCCTTGCAGAGACTTCGCCTACAATACATTGTTGTCTGCATTGCACTGTAGAGAACTTGCTGTTGATTTAAAAAATTACTAGCTGGACGCCCGGTGTTGCTCGGTCGTACAATACGCTTAAAGATGATATTTTAATTTATGCCAATTGTGCATGTATTATTATAGAATCAATTCTCTATTGAATAGTACATATAATGAGGAGTAATTTGCAATACGTATATATATATATATATATATATATATATATATATATATATCATTCAAACACGGTAGTGCTTGAATATATGGCTAAGTGGCAGTTTTAATCATTTAGAACTACTTTAAAGCTTTACTGCTCACTCATTTTTCGACTAAATGTCAAAGAATTATTACAGCTTATAGAGCACCTTATATTGTGAAAAAATAATTTTCAATTTTCGTTCAGTAAAACAAAAGTTATGATGAATTTACTGGTGTTCCAAACCGTAAAAAATCGTAAGGACGTGAGCGACGTTTTTTATGACTGGTTTCCATACCAATCACGTCGCTTCAGCGATTGCTGTTGGTACAAATTCACCGCTCTCGCGAAAACAGAAGTAATAAGTGAAATAGAAAAAGAAAGCATGAAAGGGAAATAATTGGAGAGGATTTTATTGAAAGCAGACGTGTGTTGTACATTGTCATTAGATATGTGTATGTTATGTTTATGGTGGCAAAAAAAAAAAGAGTGAAATTAAACAAAGAACAAGGGAATTCACTGGAAACCTGGAAAAATCATTACAATGGATTACAATAGAAAAATGCAAGCATGAAAAGTAATATGGTTAAGCTTAAACATGGGAAAGTAAAGGACTAGTTGTTAAAACTAGAAAAGAGAATATTGCAGCATTAAGAATTTTATTTAAAAAAATTTAATTCAATTTATAACATTATATAATTAATTCTACATTCTAAATAAAGAGTGGGGAATTATTGATAGTGTTTTCTGTTAGACAGGTGGTTCTTG
>NC_136506.1:79590856-79603356 GCF_053919585.1 Euprymna scolopes | reverse complement strand
TCTCCCGGACAATATCAAGTAAAACAAATACTCCCAATCGATTCCCAATTTCTAATTCGTGTCAGAATAATATTAAGATAATTCATGTCGATAAAGACAATAGTCCGAAGAGATTTGATATACACCACTTACCAAAGTTCACGTTACTAGTTAACCAGTTTAAAAATGCGTTCAATATATTACTTAACAAATATTTAAAAATTATGCGACAGGAAGGGATATGTATTCGCTAGTATAAAAAAAAAAAATAAAAAAAAAAAACGATTAGCACTCGGCCACCAGTAAAACGTCCAATGTGTTATGCTCAGTTCTTTTCGGGCATGTATTCTCTAAGTAGAAATTAATATCCTAATTATCACGAAGAACCTACTGATATTTTATTCATAGTCAGCGATTCGCGACTTTTAACAGAAGCGCACGTCAGCCTATTCAACGTCAAATCCATTTCAGATTGAAAGCATGAATAACTTCAGACGAATAATCTAAACTGATAACGCGCGCAGATACAAACGCCCAACGCATGCGCTCTTCGGCAAACACAAGAGCCGGCGCCATCTTGTTTTCGTTTATTTGATTTGATCAATGCATTGATATTTAACGGGGTGACATAAATACGAGAAATAGATCGATGGAGGAAATAGATTAAGAGATGCTGAGATAAGATGAAGATGTTGTTCCATCTGTTCTTTAATCGGCTGAATTGGAAAGTCGACTGGTAAAAAATACAAAGTAACTTTTTTATTATTTTACTTTTTGCGCTGTTTAGTAACTAAATAAATGGTTGCTTAATTAGGTGAGACCATCTGGTTCTTGACTTTCTGATTAGACGCGTCTTCGCATCTCAATAAGGAGCTCTGATCGTCGGGTTGTTCGTCGATTTTTTTATCGCAAAACGCTTAAACTAAATGGACGTATCTTAGTTTCAATACGTCCAAGAACATATATAACAATCGCTACCCGTCCGTTGATTTGTAATGCTTAAGTTTGAAATAAAATGTGCATTAATCTGTCACGTTTAAGTTTGAAAAAAAAATATTCTGTAGTAATAATAATAAGAAGAAATTTAATTTTCGACGGCCTGCCATGCTTAAATTGGAAATAAGTTTCATCCTCTGTAACGCTTAAGCTTGAAATATATTTTTTATCGATCTGTCATGCTTCAATTTGAATCAAAATTTTTGTTGGTTTGTCATGCTTAAATTTCAAATAAAATATTCGTCGACCTGCCATGTTAAAGTTTAAAATAAATCTTTTGTCGGCCAATTATTCTTAAAATAAATTCCGTTGATCTTTCACGCTTAAGTCCAAAATAAAATTTTCATCGGTCTGCCACGCTTAAGATTGAAATAAAATTCGTGTCGGTCTGCTACGCTTAAAGTTATAATAAAATATTATGTCAGCCATGCTTAAGTTTAAAATAAAATTTTCGTCGGTCTGTCACGCTTAAGATTAAAATAAAATTTGTGTCGGTCTGTCATGCTTAAAGCTAAAATAAAGTACACTTGAAATAAAATTGTCGTCCTTCTGTAACGCGTAAGCTTCAAATAAAGTTTCCATTGGTCTGTCACACTTGAGTTTGAAATTTCATTTTCGTTGGTCTGTAACGTATAAGTTTAAATATCATTTCATTGGTTTCATATGCTTTAATTTAAACAGCAGTTTAAACCGTCTAACGTTATTAAGTGGGAAAATAGTATTTTCATTGGTTTTAAAATTTAAAATAACATTATTATCCGTCTGTAACGCTTAATTTTGAAATTGCATTTTCATTGGTCTTTCCCAATTAAATTATGAATATCATTTTTTTTTTCGGTCTGTAAGGCTTAAATTTGAAATAGCATTTTTATCACTTTGTCTTTGTTTTTCATCGGTTTTTCATACTTCAGTTCAAAATTGTATTTTCGTTAGTCTATCACGCTAAAATTTGAAATACTATTTTAACTCTCATATGTACAGATGCAATTAGAACAAGTTATTTTAGATGCGTTAAAATATTCCATCGTTGCGAGCCTGTCTCTGCTTTATCGTTATTTTCATGGTAAATGCTCAACTGAGCTTCAATCCATGGTCCCCCCTCGCCAAACTTTCATGAAAAACACTCCTCTAGCCAAAACCACTATCAATAATTTCCCACACTCTTTATCTGTGCCTAAACCTAAATGTAGATTCCATGAACAAAGCTTCTTTCTTACAACTGCACGCCTGTAGAACCCTCTACCGATTGCCTGCTTTCCAGCTGACTACAATCTGATTGTCTCCAAGTCCAATGTAAACAAGTTCTTGATAACCCGTCCCCCTAAGTAATCCAATTCACAAAATCCCCACTATTTATGTTTACTACGCTATAATCACATTGACTAATGTATACTCATTAACCCTTATCCTCGAGTGGCCTCCGGGCCTTGATAAGTGGTGATCCCTGTATAAAAAAAAATTAGAATCTGTTCATCGTTCCGTCTGATTTATTTTCAAATAGAATTATCGTCAATTCTTCATGCTGAAGTGCGAAATGATTTTGTTGTTTCGTCGCACCTACGTTTAAAATAAAATTGTCGTTCGTTAATCTGACCAATTTAAGTTTAAAATGGCGTTTTCATCAATCTGCGACGCTTAAATTTGAAATATAGTTCTTGGTCTGTCACGTTTATGTTTGAAATATAATTTTTCGTCGGTCTGTCACACTTAAGTATGAAATATAATTCTTTTGGTCTGAACGGTTATGTTTGAAATATAATTTTTCGTCTGTCTGTCTGTCACACAAGTTTAAAATATAATTCTTTTGGTCTGTCACACTTAAGTATGAAATATAATTCTTTTGGTCTGAACGTTTATGTTTGAAATATAATTTATCATTGGTCTGTCACACTCTAGTTTGAAATATAATTATTTTGGTCTGTCATCGGTATGTTCGAAATATAATTTTCTGATGGTTTGCCACGCGTAAATTTAAAACAGCGTTTATCCGTCAGGCTTAAGTTTGAAAGGAATCTATTCATTTGGTCCATCTGTTACGTTTTACTTTTAAATAGAATTAAAGTCAGTTTTAAGGCTTAGGCTCAAAATAGTATTTTCGTTTGTCTGTCACGCGTAATTTACAAATAGCTTTTTCGTTAATCTCAAGAATATTTTTATTGGTCCGTTGCACCTACATTGAAAAAAAAAAAATTTCGTTCGTTGATTTGGCAGGCTTAAGTTTAGAATGACGTTTTCGTCGATCTGTCACGAGTAAGTTTAAAATAGAATTTTCATTGGTTCAGTTTGAAAATATAATTTTTGTTGGTTTGTTACATGTTTCGCTGCTAAAGTTCGAACAACAATTTTTTGATGGGTTGTCCATGCGTAAGTTTAATATATAATTTTTGTTGGTCTGTCACATTTAGGTTTGAAATATAATTTACGTTGGCCTGTCAGACGTAAGTTTAAAATAAAATTTTTGTCTGTATGTCATGCTTAAGTTTGTAATATAATTTGCGTTGGTCTGTCACACTTAAGTTTAGTATATAATTTTGTCGGACTGTCACGCTTAAGTTTGAAATAACTTGGTCTGCCATATTTAAGTTTAAAATAGAATTTTGCCGGTCTATCAATATAAATTTGAAAAATAATTTACGTTGGTCTGTCACGCGTAAGCTTAACAAATCTTTTGTTGGTCTGTCATGTGTAAATTACAAATAAATTTTCGTATGCCTCTAGAATAATTTTGTTGATCCTACGTTTGAAATAGAACTTTCGTTCGTTGATCTATCATGCTTAAGTTTGGGATTTCATTTTCATCGATAAGCGCGTAGATCACATGGTCGTATATAAAGAAAATTTGTTATTGTTTTTCTAGTGTGACAGCAGTAAGACTGATCTAGCATATTATTATTAGATTATTGTTATGAATTCTCCCCCCCCCTTTTTTTCCGCCGTTGATATCTGCATATTTAAAAGGCGTTTTCCTAGGAAAAGTCTCCCATTACATGGATATCAATCACTTTTGCGTGTCGACAGATTACACGCTCCAACTCGGAATTACGCCGTGAAAATCTCCATTTTCGAATATGATAACAGCTCCATTATTGAACGACGTGTGAATAGAATTACCGATATAACAAACAAAGTTAAATAGTTTACCGAGAAAAAAATGAAAAGTCCAATGCTAATTTATAGCATCAGCTTCTTTTTTCTTTCTTTCTGTGCAGACAGTTTCTCTTTGACTCAGGGTCCAAGAACATACACATTTAACCCGGAAGTAAACACAAGCAAATTACTTAATGTTCTAAGTGTTGTCTTTCGACTGTGTTTAAAAGAACAACGACACACACACATATATATATATACACATATATATATACTAGCATGGGCGCCCGGCGTTGCCCGGGTGTTTGGATGTGTATGTTGAGCAAAAAAAAAAAAAAAAAGTGGTAGTAGGAAGGCAGGCTCGAACCCGTACCGCAAAGGAGGAAAAGAACGGGGTAAAACCTAACGTTTATGCTGTTACGACCACAGCCAAACCTGAAGTGACATTTTTTTTAATTAAGGCTAGACAATCTAAAGGAGAGGATAACTTTAAAAAATATCGGCGAAAAAAGTGACCCCCCCTGTAGAAAAGTGGCTAGTTGAAGGGGAAGATATTAATGTTTTTAGCTAATTTTTCGATATTTGTCGTTTGAAAGATCGAACTTTAAAACGATACTGATTTTGGTAAAATTCGTTGCTTCTATTGAAAGTTTAAGGCCGACATATGTAAACAGACATACATACATACATTTATATATTGGTAACTAAAAATTTTCGACCCAAATTGATGTAAAAGCTTGCCCTATCTCTGAATACCCTTTATGTAAAATTTCAAATATATAGACCAGAAATTGTCTGAGTAATTTGGAAGAGACCGCAGAGGTCAATTTTTTTTTAACTTTGACCTCTACTATGCCCACTTAAAATTTATTGTTATTAAATTAGATCCATGTCAAAGGAAGTTATATCTAAAATTTCAAGTGCGTAGACCCAAAATTGTCGGAGGAGTTTGGTAGAGTTCCCTTAATCGCCAAATTTCTGGCCAAAAACCGATCACATCGATTTTCCCAAATCTCAGTAACCTGTATATCAAATTTCGAGTCTGTAGACTAAAAATTGACAGTTATCGCGTAGGGAAATGTACACACAGACTCTTTCACTTATATATATATATATATATATATATATATATATATATATATATATATATATATATCATATATATATCATATATATATTATATATATATATTGTATATATATATATGCTATATATATATGCTATATATATATATGATATATATATGATATATATTAATGAAAAGAAAGGGATATAGTGTTTACCTGATATACACAATGGTAAACTTCAAACTAATATAAATAATAGTATTTATATATAGAAAATGTAATCCCAACCGAATTAAAAAAGCTCAATATGCAATAGAGAGGAGAGCTTATTATAAGAGAAAGAAAATTAAAACTGTAAGTTGAACTTTACAATCAAAATTTATTGTTCGACTGAATACTTCAAAAAAACAATTTACAAAGTCCTTATTCCATGGAGTTTCAAAGAATGCTATTCTTATTATTATTCTCATCAGGGGACATAAAGAAATCAGCAAAATATATTTGTAGCAATCCTAGAATTTGCTAGTTAAGGCATTAAATGAAACCGCAATTTATTGTAGTTATAAATTGCCAAATAAAAAAATGGAAAAATAAAAAAATGAAAAAATATTGGATATGTAAAAAACTAATATAAAAACAAACCGCGCATAATATTTCAGCTTGAATGAACTGAATGACAAATGAAAAATCAATTGAAAACTTTCCAATCGGAATATATGCATCGTCACGCTGGATTTATCTTGGAATACATTCTATCTAAAGACATATTTTGCATTTTCGATCAACTGTTTTCATTTGTTTATTTGGCAATTTATAACTAAAATAAATTGCGGTTTCACTTAATGCCTTAACTAGCAAATTCTTGCATTGCTACAAATATAATTTGCTGATTTCTTTATGTCCACTGATGAGAAGAATAATAAGAATAGTATTCCTTGAAACTCCGCGGAATAAAGATTTTGTAAATTGTTTTTTTGAATATTCGGTCGAACAATAAATTTTGATTGTAAAGTTCAACTTACAGTTTTAATTTTCTTTCTCTTATATGATATATATATATATATATATATATATGATATATATACATATATATGATGTATGCTATATATAATTATATATATATATATATATATATATATATATATATATATATATATATATATATATATATATATATATATATATTGTTAAGTTTTGAGATAGCTTTGTTACAGTGTAACATATGTTAAGCCTTGTTGCGGTCATCAAGTAGATGAGGCTCCCTACCATTTCCCTGTATATTCGGTTATCTATGAATTTTGTTTTCGGTCCCTATATTTTTATTTATGTCCATTTCGACGGGAGTTGAACGCGGCTTACAATCTTGCATTCCGAACTTGAGCAGAATTTTTTCAATGTATTGTGATTGGTTCATAGTTATAGTTTCATTTTCACAGGTAAATTTTATACCGAGGAACCATGACAGTCGTCAAGATCGGCCATTTAATTTTTTTTATTTAATTCATTTTTAACACCTCTTAAAGTGTTGTAACAGTTTGAGGCAAGTAATATATCGTGAACCCAAAGAAACAAAATCAATAATTTATTACCTACATTTTTGGTATACATGCACGCGTCTACGGGACATTGTTTGACTTCCTGTTCTATTAAATAATTATGGAGTATTAAATTCGAATTGTGTGCACTTTGTTTTAGTCCATATAACGATTTATTTAATTTCCACACCCAATTTTTATTTTTCATTTTAAATCCCTCTGGAGGGTAAATGTAGATTTCACAGTCAACCGGAGCATTTAAATAAGCATTTTTTACATCCATTTGATGTATTTTTAAATTGTATTGAGTGGCAAATTGTAATAAAATTCTAATTGTCGTTAAATTAGTCGTTGGTGAAAATGTTGCACAATATTCCACTCCACGAATTTGTGAGAAACCTTTCACCACAAATCTTGCTTTAAAAGTCTCACTGCCAGAAGCTGTGATTATTTTTTTTTAAACCCCAGCGTGAAGAAATTATATTTTTATCTGTTGGTTTTGCCACTATTTCGTATGTGTTATTTTCAGATAAGGCTTTCAATTCGGATACCATAGGTTGTTCCCATTCTTGGTGATTTTGTGAATTAATCGCCTAATTATAACTTTCCGGTGCGCTGTTTAACGAATAACAGTAATCCACGGCGTAATCTTGTATCTTTTCGATTTGTAAGAAGTCTGGCCTTTTTCGCTCACTTATTGGGTATCGACGTGTCTTGTTACTGTTTTCGTCAGAAGTACTGTAATTGTCGTCGTTATTAATATTTTCATTGTGATCGATTAAGATGCTAGGCAATATTTCAGGTTTTTCATTTACTGGATCGCCATTATTTAAATTTAATGTATCATTGAATTTTACACATCTAACCCTTTTTAGGGCATTTTGAGCTGCAAAGTAAATTAAGTATGCCGGACTATTTTTATCGTAACCTACGAAAGTAACTTTTTCGCTTTTAGTATTTAGTTTACTGGTGTTTCTATAAATGCAAAACAATCAGAACCAAATAGATGCATTCTGTTCATTTTAGGCTTTACACCGCAAAACGCTTCATACGGCGTTTTTCCTAGCCTGTTATTGAACGATCTATTTCTGATATATGCTGCTGCCATTAAAGCGTATGTCCATAAACTATGCGCTAATTTCGATTCGATAAGTAGGCATCTTGTCATCTCAAAAAGGGTTCGCCATGCCCTTTCAGCTGTGCCATTTTGGAAGGGGGAGTACGGCGCCGATTTCTCGTGTTTAATACGGTGGTTAATTAATAGGAGTTCAAAGTCTTTACTAGTAAATTTAGTGGCGAGGATAGTGTCGGATTTGTTTTTTAGAAAATAAACCATAATTAAACCGGAAAAATCATCAAAAAAGTTCAAAACGTACCTTAGATTGTTTCTCCCAATCGGGATGATCTGAACCTGCTAAGTCACAATGCACAAGTGAGAGAATTTTCGTAGCTTTTTTGTCTGGCGTGTCATTTTCCCCTGTGCACACACATCATAATTTGGGAGATCGTCTGAAGGTATTATTTTCATGCCTTCGACTACATTTGGTAATTTTTTAATATCAGCTGTATTTCAGTGTCCTAGAATTTTATGCCAGGTTTCCAAGTCGTGACAGGCAGTTTTTGAGGGAACCATACTTTTTAAATAATATATTCTGCCATTTTCTTTAATGTCAAATACAGTTCCATTGGGGTATGTCAATTTTGATGTATTTTGGCCAAATTGTATATTCGCGCCTTGTTTAATTGCAGCCTGCACAGAAAATATGGCTGGCTTTAAATGTAGGTATGAACAGAGCATTTTTTAGAATGCAGTTACAGATTTCGCTTTTATTATTTTTAGGGATATTTTAGCATCGCCTCTTTTCAAGACTATATCATTTATTTGACTACCGTCGGCAAGTTCGACAAAATGACTTTGAGGATTAAAGTTTGAATCAAAATTAATAAAATCAGATTCGTTGGTGATAACGTGCGCTGTAGCACCACAGTCTACAAGGAGATTTTTACCGTTTGTGGTATTGTCAAAGTTACATGTGAATAGAAATGTATGTTCTTACTCAAAGTTCTCAAGGTTTTTTACGGAGTCCATTTTAGAGCGTTTATATCGACATTGGAAACTTTTGTGGTTGGGTCGTCCACAATTATAGCAGATAATTTTATTCTTTTTCTTGGGAAAATTACTTTTGGAGAATACGTTGCGGTGATGTGCGTAATTTAGTGGTGTCTGCTTTCGAGAAGCATTTTTGAACTTCATAATATTGCTGGAGTTATTATTGTCAACGAGCATACGATTAGTCTCTTCGTAACTGCGCAATCCCACTTTAAATTTGCTAAAATTTATGGGTTTGTCTTTCTGAGTTATAACAGTTGTAAATGGTTTAAAATCGGTTGGAAGTCCCTTGAGGGTCATTGATATCAACAAGCTATCGCTTATTATTTCACCTGAGAGTTTTAAGGCATTGGCGGTTGTTTCTGCCCTTATGACGTAGTCGGTAATCGTTTCATCCTCGTTACATTTCAAAGACGTAAATTCTGTATATAGAGATATTATTTTCGGTTTCCCTTTTGCTAAATAATGTTCTCTTAATATGTTCAATGCTTTCCTCCCATCATCCAATGCGTCTCTTATAATCAGAGACAGACTTCTATCGTCTAAACATTGAATCAGTCCTGCAAAAACAGTCACTTTTTTTTTCAGGAAATTTGGGGTCATTTGGATTTTCTATTGTAGATTGTATGACTTTGTGTAGTTTTCGAATCCTTAGATATCCCAGAAATTTTACCTGCCACAATTCCAGTTTAGATTCCGATCCGTCAAAGAAAAGACGGTGGCTAGGCGAATAACCTGTTAAGTTTTGAGATAGCTTTGTTACAGTGTAACATATGTCATATATATGCTATATATATATGATATATGCTATATATATATATATATATATGATATATGCTGTATGCTATATATATATGATATATGCTATATATATATATGCTATATGCTATATATATATATATGCTATATGCTATATATATGCTATATGCTATATGTATATATATGATATATGCTATATATATGATATATGCTATATGTATATAAATGATATATGCTATATATATATATATGCTATATATATATATTATATATGCTATATGTATATATATGATATATGCTATATATATGATATATGCTATATGTATATATATGATATATGCTATATATATGATATATGCTATATGTATATATATGATATATATATATGATATATATATGATATGCTATATATGTATATGATATATGCTATATATATATATATGATATATGCTATATATATATATATATATATATACAGTGATGATCATATTTATTGGCACGGTAAAATAAAAGTTAAATTTTGTCTAATAAATTCTAAAAAAGGGATTAAATTAAAGAAAATAACAAAGTATATTATGTATTTTTAACTGGCCTTTCCGATGCAGCAATCGGATTTTAGAAAAAATAAATAACAAAGGAACAACAAACATAATTGCAAAAAACCCTTGTTCAAAATTATTGGCACGATTTATTTAATAATCAATTGTATAGCCTTTGGCCTTGATTACCTTCCTCAGTCGCTTTTCATAGTTTACAACCAAGTTGTTGCACTCTTCAGTAGTAATTTTAGCCCACTCTTCCTGACAATAATCCTCCAATTGAATAAGATTCTTAGGCTTCCTTTGCATTACCCTCAATTTTAATGTTCTCCATAAATTTTCAATTGGATTAAGGTCTGGGCTTTGTGATGGCCACTCCAAAACATTAATATGATTGTCCTCAAGCCATTTCTTAGTCAGTTTAGCCGAATGCTTTGGGTCATTATCTTGCATGAACCACCAACGACGACCAAGTGAGAGCTCTTTAGCAGAGTCTTTCAGGTTTTCATCCAATATTTTAACATAATCTTCCTTTTTTTATGCTACCTGTGACCTTAACAAGTCGCCCTGGTCCAGAGGCAGCAAAGGATCCCCAAAACATCAAACTGCCTCCACCGTGCTTCACTGTGGGTATGGTGTTCTTAGGCAGGAAAGCTTCGCCAGATTTTCTGTAAATATAAGACACTTTATTATGGCCAAATAACTCTATTTTCGTTTCGTCAGTCCATAGAACACGTTTCCAGAATGCAACATCTTTATCAATATGACGTTTTGCAAAGGCTAGCCTTGCTTTCAGGTGCATAGGCTTCAATAAGGGAGTCTTTCTCGGACGACATGCTTTTAAACCAGCTCTCTTCAAAACTCTACCAACTGTATGTCGAGATACATTCACTCCAGAGGTGCTCTGTTCATCAACAATCTCCCCAACAGAGATCCTTGGGTTTTGTTTTACTTGTCGAACAATTTTCCGTTCATCTCTTGGGGAAAGAATTCTTTTTCTCCCTCTACCCTCTAAACTCATAACGTGGCCTTGCGATTTGAACTTGTTTATTATGGCTCTAACAGTGGATTTGGGAAGGTTTAGCTTCTTTGAAATCTTATCATAGCCCTCCCCATTGGTATGGCATGCTACAACAAGCTTCCTGACGTCTTCGCTGTGTTCCTTAGTTTTAACCATGGCGATTGAAAATTATAATTTAGTCACTTATAATAGTTTAAATAAATCGCTATCTAAAAATTATCTGAAAAAAATTATTCACTGAATTAGCGTTAAACAAGCATAATATGGCTATAAAAAAGTTCAGAAAGCACGTAAACCGGAAATTGATTGATATTATACTGATACTACAAGAAAAACAAAGCCGTGCCAATAATTTTGAACAAGGGTTTTTTGCAATTATGTTTGTTGTTCCTTTGTTATTTATTTTTTCTAAAATCCGATTGCTGCATCGGAAAGGCCAGTTAAAAATACATAATATACTTTGTTATTTTCTTTAATTTAATCCCTTTTTTAGAATTTATTAGACAAAATTTAACTTTTATTTTACCGTGCCAATAAATATGATCATCACTGTATATATGATATATGATATATATATGATATATGCTATATATATATATATGATATATGCTATATATATATGATATATGCTATATGCTATATATATATGATATATGCTATATATATATATATATATATGATATATGCTATATATATATATATATATATATATATATGCTATATATATATATATATATATATATATATGCTATATATATATATATATATATATATATATGATATATGCTATTTATATATATATATATATATGATATATGCTATTTATATATATATATATATATATATATATATATATATATGATATATGCTATTTATATATATATGATATATAGGGATCTATCCTTGGACCTCTGCTGTTCCTGATATTCATAAATGACCTCCCCGACAAAATTGCCTCTGAGATGGGTATATATGCTGATGACACCACACTCTATAGCAGGCACGACAGGAAGACAAATGAACATATATCTAAAGTAATGGCAGAAACACTAGAGGATGACCTCCAATCAGTAGTGGAATGGGGAAAAAAATGGATGGTAACGTTCAATGCCACCAAGACAAAACTGGTTTCATTCAATAATTACAAGAAACCTTCTCTACCACCTATAGCAATAGCCAACGACTCTTTATCTGAGAGTACGTCTCTCAAGCTCCTTGGCCTAACGTTCACAGGAAACATGAGTTGGAACAATTACATCGAGGGCATTGCCAGGGCCGCTGCAAGGAAGGTGGGCTCTCTCTACCGTGCTAGAAAGCTTCTAACACCCGAAAGTATCCTGTACCTCTATAAGGCCACTATTCGCCCATGTATGGAGTATTGCTGTCATATTTGGGCCGGTGCATCTG
>NC_136506.1:79578356-79580856 GCF_053919585.1 Euprymna scolopes | reverse complement strand
TGGGGGTATGGGATGGTGCTCCATCTTGTTAGAAGGTGAAAGGCTGATCTTTGAAGTGTTTCTTCATCTCTTCAAATACTGGAACCAAAATATCGTTAATGTAGCGATCTGTGTTGATCTAAACCCCCTGCTCCACGAAAATCAGAGGCGACTTCCAAGATTTTCAGACTGCAGCCCACACCATGAGGGAAGGCGGCTTTTGTCGGCGGAAAACTATTCTCACAGAGTCATCAATGTCTGTTGAAGATTTTGCGTAAACTCTGTCGTTCTGATTGTTAACAGTCGCTTCAATTGTGAAGAGTTTTTTATCAGAAAAAACGATCTCTCGCTCTGCCGTGCCAGCCTTCAGTTCTCCAAGAAGAAGCTTTGCTCTTTCGAGTCTCTTGTGCTTTTGGGCAGGTGTGAGGTACTGTCTCTTTCTCATCTTGTAGGGGGACAACTGGAGATCGTTTTTTACGATGGTTCTCATCGAGGTCACGCTCACATTCATGTCTTTAGCCATTTGTCTTGCAAATCTCTTCGGGTTCCTCCTTACTCTCTCTCTCTCGGACAGCTTTAATCACCTTCTTTGTTCGAGCAGTGCGAGGTCTTCCACTCCTAGAATGGTCTTCCGATGTACCAAGTTCCTTAAATCTGTTCACAACATGGTACACAGTGGATTTAGCCACTTTTAAGAGCTTAATAATCTCTGAGTTTGTCCTTCCCGCGCAATGAAGCTTAATTATGGCCTCTCGTTTGCTCATTTTTCTGAAAGTTTAAACAAAATTATTTTAATATTTTTGTTGAAAATAATTAGATCAATAGTTAGACTACATACTTACTTCATTCGAAAAGAGAAAAAGTGATTTTAACAATATTTAATTTTTAAACTAAAAATGGTCCAAGGACTTTCTGTTCACCCTGTATATATATATATATATATATATATATATATATATATATATATATATATAATGTTAAAAGTCCACGTATGCTTCTAGGATAGTGATTTAAAGGTTATGGGTTTTTTGGGTTTTTTTTTAAGCATAAAATATATATATATATATATATATATATATATATATATATATATATATATATATATATATATATATTGATTTAAGGGTTATGAGGGTTTTTTGAAGCATGAAAAACGATGTTACTTTTCGTATTTAATATTTTTATTATTATTTTTTTATATTTCAAGAGGACCTCCGCTCTTGGTCACAAAAAAATATCGAAATGAAAAAGAAAAAGAAAATCGTTGAAAGAACTGAAGATTTGTAGCGTGGACAGCGTTCATTCCTAGAAATCATGTTCGAAAAAGTTCCATATGTTGCCATATCTGGGCAGGAGCTGCTAAAAACAGCATATCCTGCCTTGACAGAGTACAAAATAGACTTTGTTGCTTAGTGGGGGATGCCCTTTTCTCTACCCTGCAACCTCTCCCCCACAGAAGAGACGTTGCGAGCCTATCCTTGTTTTATCGGTATTTCCATAGCAGGTGCTCGTTTGAACTCCAATCTCTGGCCCTCCTCTCTCGCCAATCTTTCACGAAAAACACCCGTCTAGCTGAATCCACTGTGAAAAATTTCCCCCACTCTATATCTGTGCCTAAATCAAAACGCGGATTCCATGAACAAAGCTTCTTTCTTAGAACTGCACGCCTGTGGAACTCTGTTCAGTCTGCCTGCTTCCCTCCGGACTACAACTTGGATGTCTTCGAGTCCAACGTTAACAAATTCCTAATGAACCGCCCCCTTAAGTAAACACTTCATCAAATCTCCACACTAACGTAATGTACTTGCAATAACCCTTATCCCTGAGTGGCTTCCGGGCCTTGATAAATGGTGATCACTGTGTAAAAAAAATAAAATTAAAAAAAAATAAAGGGACAGACAGACAATATGGAATAGCGAGCATTAATTTACTTTATGTGCGCCTTCAAGTCTCAGTCAGTAAAAAGAAAAATGGCATTTTCAGCAATTCTTTTTTAAAATATCTGATGTCGCTAGAAAGACTTAATTACAGACCGTAAAACGGCAATTGTAAACCGGATTGAGGCGGAGAGGGATTGTATACGTTTTTATTTCGCTGCACGAGCGTTGCATTAGTGTCTTTCTCATCCTTATAGACTGTACGTGTTCGACGAGGCTTAAAGATCTCCCACATTTGGGGTGTACGCGTGTGTAGCACAAATGCGCGGCTGATGTCAATATTTACGCAAGACTCTACTATTTAAATTTTCTATCATTATAAATTTTCGAAGTTTTTACTTCTTTATTTAAGTTTTAATATTTTTCATTTGTCTGTCACGTTTAGGTTTTGGATGTATCCATATGCAAATGTTGAAGCTCGCGGTCGTATAAGCATCAAAATTGGTTTTCAGTTGTATTTTTATACATATTATTAAATGCGGAATCATTTCGATTTAAAATCCAGTCAGTATTACGCATGTAAAATTGAGTAAAACGCGGTTGAAACGTTCCAGTAACATGTAGATAAGCGAAATCAAAGCAAG
>NC_136506.1:79558356-79560856 GCF_053919585.1 Euprymna scolopes | reverse complement strand
AGTCTCATTGTCTGATCCAACCCGTGCATTGAAGTCACCAAGAACCACCAAATTCTCAGCGTTTGGCAAACCGGTGATAACAGATCTAAGCATATGATAAAAGGACGTAATATCGTCTTCAGGCGAAGTAAGAGTCGGAGCATAGACAGAAAGAACATTCATATAACGACGAGCAGCAAGGGGCATTATCAATGTCATTACACGATCATTTATGGCTACTATATACATATATATATATATATTTATGGCTACTATATACATATATATATATACAAATATATATATGCATATATATACATATATATATATGCATATATATACATATATATATATATGCATATATATACATATATATATGCATATATATACATATATATATATGCATATATATACATATATATATATGCATATATATACATATATATATATGCATATATATACATATATATATGCATATATATATATATATGCATACATATATATATATGCATATATATACATATATATATGCATATATATACATATATATATGCATATATATACATATATATATGCATATATATACATATATATATATGCATATATATACATATATATATATATGCATATATATACATATATATATATGCATATATATACATATATATATGCGCATATATATACATATATATATGCATATATATACATATATATACATATATATATGCATATATATACATATATATATATGCATATATATACATATATATATATATGCATATATATATATATATATATATGCATATATATACATATATATATGCATATATATATACATATATATATATATGCATATATATACATATATATATGCATATATATACATATATATATGCATATATATACATATATATATGCATATATATATATATATATATATGCATATATATATATATGCATATATATATATATGCATATATATACATATATATATGCATATATATACATATGCATATATATACATATATATATGCATATATATACATATATATATGCATATATATACATATATATATGCATATATATATATATATATATATATATGCATATATATATATATATATGCATATATATACATATATATATATGCATATATATATATATATATATATATATGCATATATATACATATATATATGCATATATATATATATATATATATATATATGCATATATATATATATATGCATATATATACATATATATATATGCATATATATATATATATGCATATATATATATGCATATATATATATATATGCATATATATACATATATATGCATATATATACATATATGCATATATATACATATATGCATATATATACATATATGCATATATATACATATATGCATATATATACATATATGCATATATATACATATATGCATATATATACATATATGCATATATATACATATATGCATATATATACATATATATATGCATATATATACATATATATATGCATATATATACATATATGCATATATATATGCATATATATACATATATGCATATATATACATATATATATGCAGATATATACATATATGCATATATATACATATATATATGCATATATATACATATATGCATATATATACATATATATATGCATATATATACATATATATATATGCATATATATACATATATATATATGCATATATATACATATATATATATGCACATATATATATGCATATATATACATATATATATATGCATATATATACATATATATATGCATATATATATGCATATATATTCATATATATATGCATATATATACATATATATATATGCATATATATACATATATATATATGCATATATATACATATATATATGCATATATATACACATATATATATGCATATATATACATATATATATATGCATATATATACACATATATATATGCATATATATACATATATATATGCATATATATACATTATATATATGCATATATATACATATATATATATGCATATATATACATATATATATGCATATATATACATATATATATGCATATATATACATATATATATATGCATATATATACATATATATATATGCATATATATAATATATATATGCATATATATACAAATATATATGCATATATATACATATATATATATGCATATATATACATATATATATATGCATATATATACATATATATATATGCATATATATACATATATATATGCATATATATACATATATATATATGCATATATATACATATATATATGCATATATATACATATATATATGCATTATATACATATATATATGCATATATATACATATATATATGCATATATATACATATATATATGCATATATATACATATATATATATGCATATATATACATATATATATATGCATATATATACATATATATATGCATATATATACATATATATATGCATATATATAC
>NC_136506.1:79502801-79552801 GCF_053919585.1 Euprymna scolopes | reverse complement strand
ATATATATATATATATGCTACATTAATATATATAGAAAGAGTTTTGCAAATATTACATAAGTATAAATCATGTAGAATATCTGCACGAATATAATTATACGTAATAGTCAACTAAAGATGATCATCCCATAAAAAACCGGAAAAAACTAATAGGGAATTAATTAAAATGAATATTTTAAAAAAATATGCAAATTAGTAGATCTTTTGCAGATGAATGCAATTCCGCGACCCATATAAAACAAAGTTGTATTTTCTTTTTAAATAAACAGAAAAAAAAATAATTTTATTGTTAAAAAAAAAAAATTGTACATATTGTCATCTGGGGCTTTAAGTAGATCCAACTCCTAGAGTGAATGCGGTATTGTGGTGATTGCAACTAGTGATAGGGAATAGACAAGTGGACGACCCCCGACACCCATCTTCCCCCCCACACCCTTTTTGGCCTCATGCCACATTTAAAAAGAATTAGTTGCCTGTTTTATATAATTTTAACCCTAAAATTCTGTAAAATTTGTGATTTTTCTTCTTAAATAAATATTTAAATAAACAGAAAAAAAAGCGAAGTGTAGTATCTGTTCTGATGCTCCACTTAAGTTAATTGGTCCTTTGTCAATGTAGGGGAAACCCTTCATACTGAGACAATTACTGTTTTTGGATACTGCCAGAGTTACCCCTTTTTCCCCTTGTTTTAGGGGAGTTCACCCCCCCCCCCATTAAAAACGATCTTATGTCATATTTGCTACCGTAGGGAAGCAAATAAATACCTAAATGATAGAAAAAAGGTTATAATATGAATATCAATACGCAAAAAAAAAAAGATTATAGGAATATAGATATACGAAATCTGGACAAATGAAAATATCATATTTAAGTGTAGTGTACGACCGGGCAAAGCCGGGCCCCGTGCTCGTCTATATGTGTAGAAAGAGACGAAAATCATTTTTATCTTTTTAGCGATGTTAATAGTAAATTCTATTTAATACAAGGCAGATTTTAATCTAAATCGTTCCAATTGAGTTATCTCCCTTTATTTAAAACATTGCGGATCAAAACACGTTTAACTTCCTCATAAAAATATTTTTTCATTAAAAAAAATCTACTAGATCAATTTATGCGATTTTAGGAATATGAAATTTTCGTCCTGTCATTAATTTAATTAGGTTGAACTTTGGACTTGCATCGAAAATTCTTATTCTATTTTGATTGATGTATGGAAGAAAAGCGAAAAGAAAACTGGCTGGTTTTAACTTAACTTCTCTATCTATATAAGAGCCAGGTACGTCCAAGGATTGAATACTGTTGCCACATCTGGGCAGGAGCTGCTAGAAAGGACTTGTCCTGTCTTGATAGAGTTCAAAATAGACTTCGTAGCCTCGTAGGAGATGTCCTTTTCTCTTCCCTGCAACCTCTATCTCACAGAAGAAACGTTGCGAGTTTGCTGTATCGTTATTTTCATGGAAAGTGTTCGACTGAGATTCAGTCTATGGTTCCCCCTCGCCAAACTTTCACAAGAAACACTCGTTTATCTGAAAACACTATTAATAATTCCCCCCACTCTTTATCTGTGCCTAAACCTAAACGTAGATTCCATGAACAAAGCTTCTTTCTTAGAACTGCACGCCTGTGGAATTGTCTTCCGTTTTCCTGCTTTCCAGCTGACTACAATATGGTTGTCTTCAAGTCTAACGTAAACAAGTTCTTGATTAGCCGTTCCACTTGTTAACAAATTTACCTAATTTCCATTTACTAACGATTACTATATTGTCCAATTTCTACTCCACACTCTTTAACCATTATCCTCGAGTGTCCTCTTGGCCTTGATAAGTGGTGATGCCTATGTAAAAAAAAATTTGGTTATTGTTTGGGTGTTGTTCCACGTTTTAATCCAATGAAATAGTTCGTTGTTTAAGTGTTGTTTTATTCAAAAACATACGGCATAATCGCGTTGACACATGGGTTCTCGTCAGATCACCGAAATTAAGCAACGGTGAGCCTGGTAAGTACCATATGGGTGACCATTTGGGAATTCTAGGCGCTGTATGTGCTCTCCGCATATCTCGGCATTTGTTTCTAGTCATCTTGTGCACTTCACTTGTCGACTCAGGAGAGGTGTGGTTGGAGAAAGCGCACCTCCTGCTAATTAGACTATCGCGCTCAGGCACCCCATCGTAGGTAACCATAGTCTGTCAAAGACTGAGGGAGTCCCCTTTTTTATTCAAAAGGGATTTTAATAGATTAAAATAAAGAACACTTAATGAGGTTAGGTATTTACTTGCTTCTCCACGTAAGCAAAATATGACACAAGGTCAGGTTTTATGTGGAGAGAATGGGGAGGGGGAATGGTATATAGGGTTGCCCCTACATGGACCAATAACCAATTGCCACAAGGGCAACGGTCTCAAAGTGCAGCATCTGCCGGAACATATACTACACTTTGATGAGGGTAGAGCATATAAGACGTTAATTTAACTGTTTATGTTCTTTTTTTTAATTTTTACAGATGTTGGAGTTAACATTCTAACGTTTCTACTTGTAAAATGAACTGAAATATGGGACTAATAAGCTGAACGAAAGCACATCAAAACAAATTACACAATGTTAACTTTTTTATGGAGTTTGTGTCAATCAAGGCATGAAACCATTTCATGTAAATAATTAACAATAACGAACGATGATAATCACAAAGAAAGGGGATGCCTACGTAGCTTAGTCTTCAAATGAGCAGCAGCATTCACCCTAAGTTGACCCGGCTTGTTCCGAAGGAGAAAGTTTCATGAGAATATCAAGTTCACAAGTTCAAGTTCCAATGGTCCCTTCTGGCTTGACTGAAACCACTATCAGAAATTTCCCCCACTTTCACCTGTGCCTAAACTTAAACGTAGATTCCATGAATAAAGCTTCTTTCTTAGAATTGCACGCCTGTGGAACTCTGTTCCGTTTTTCTGCTTTCCAACTGACTACAATATGGTCTTCTTCAAGTCCAATGTAAACAAGTTCTTGATAAGCCATCCCCTTAAGTAATCCAATTTACCAAATTTACACTACTAATGATTACCATGACATTTTCCCATTGAGCACTGTACACTCATTAACCCTTATCCTCGAGTGGCCTCTGGGCTTTGATAAGTGGTGACTCCTTTGTAAAAAAAAAAAAAAAAAACCCGGTCAAGGAAAATGGTGTTAGATTTTTTGCCGTTCTTACAATGAAGTGTCGATACTCTTCTACATACAGCATACATACAGGTATTTCCAAATGGTCACTAATATTAGACTAGCCGGGCTCTACGTTGCTTAACTTCAGCAAGAACCAGTGTATCAACGTGATTATATCAAGGCTATAGGTAGGAGGAGAGCAGATAAAAAAAAAAGAGAGAAAAAATGATTTATGTATTGAAATTATGATAGATAAGAAAAATGAGCTGAACGGGTACTAAAGGAAATGCAGAAGGTTAATGATATGTATTATTATTATTATTATGATAATAATGATAATAATGATAATAATAATACCACCACCACCACCACCAAAAATGTTTTGCAATTAAACTAAAGGATCCACTTACCTGACATTGTGCATCTATGTTCGTTGAAGTATAGCAGTACTTGTGAAAAAGAGTTCGCCTTAAGGCCACAATGGCGGTTCACTAAATGTGTCCTGTCCAAACGAAGATTAATTTTAAAAGAGAACGAGGATTGGGCTTTTCGCCTTTATCCAGCCAAAATAAAGTTACTGGTGATTAGTCAAACACAATTGTCTTGTCCAATCAAATGAGACTATTTTAGTAGGCAAGGGAGGTAATTTATGAACAAAATAAACAAGGGAGACAATCTATTTGAGACGATAAAGGAGGTAACTTATAATTAATATACTCCATTTTTGTTTGTGAATGTTTGACACTTTTTTATTTGCTTTATGTAAATTTAATTACCTTGTGAACGATTATTGACTGAATTGAAAGACTTAGTCTTAGATTTGGGATCTACCGCGTCTTTCGAGGCAGTCGTTTTCTTTCCGAAACCAGATCAACAGCGTCCTTCCATTTTTTTTTTTTTGTTGTTCGTTGCAATCAAATCTCTCTCTCTCTCTCTCTCTCTCTCTCTCTCTCTCTCTCTCTCTCTCTCTCTCTCTCTCTCTCTCTCTCTCTCTCTCGATTGTCTGCTTCCAGTTCATTTTTGGCCTTCCTCTTCTTTTTCTATCAGGTGCCATTGGAGCACTTGCTTGTCAATTCTCTTTGGGATCAACCAATGTATGTCCGAGCCGGCCTAGACGTTATTTGCTGATTATTGACGATATCTGACTTCTTGATAGGTAATAGCGATCGTTGATCGAATTGAAAGATACTAAGTTATATACTTACCTGGCATCAGGTAACGCCCGGGCCTTCCTGGCCCGGGATCTAAGATCAAAGTGTAGTATCTGTTCCGACAGATACTGCATTTAAGATAATTTGTACCAGTCAATGGAGGGGAAACCCTCTATACTGGGACAATTATTATTTTTGGTAACCAGAGTGACCCCTTTTAGGGGAGCTGGTTTTTACCTCACATTAAAAACGGCCTTGTGCCTAATTTGCTCAGTGGGGGAGCAAATAAATACCATCTGTTCTGCAGATGCTGCACTTAAGATAATTTGTACCAGTCAATGGAGGGGAAACCCTCTATACTGGGACAATTATTATTTTTGGTAACCAGAGTGCCCCCTTTTTGCCTACTTTTAGGGGAGCTGGTTTTTACCTCACATTAAAAACGGCCTTGTGCCTAATTTGCTCAGTGGGGGAGCAAATAAATACCATCTGTTCCGGCAGATACTGCAATCAAAGACCATACCCCACATATCAGACCATTGCTCTTGTAGCAATTAGTTATTGGTCAATGTAGGGGAAACCCTTCATACCAATTGCCACTATCCAACTCCCCCTCGAGGGAGCTGGTTCCCCTCCCCTTCACATTAAAAAATGGCATTGTGCCTAATTTGCTCAGTGGGGAAGCAAACAAATAACTACTAAGTTATAAAAGTCTTATTTCATTTGTTTTTGTTTGTTTTGTTGTTTTTTTTTGTTTTGTTTTTTTTTTGTTTTGTTTTTGTTTTTTTCTTAATTTTTACACTGATTGCTTCTGATATGTAACTTATAAAAGCAATCTATTCTTTACGGAATTTTTCGTTAAACACTTAACCATATGTAACTCCAATATGCATCAAGGGAGGCATAAAAAATTTTGCAAATAACTATCATTTTCTTCATTTTCCAATTATTTTATATACGACGGTCGTTTCCAAAGTAAAGCCTCCTATTTTTTTTATAATTCAAAACGTTAAAGAGCCACGAAGGCGGGATGGGTACCATTCAGACCAGCGACCTTTTGTGCTCCAGAATTTATTTTGATACATAGTCACCATCATTCTCAATGGATTTTTGCCAGCAATGAACGATGGCTGTAGATGGGCGTCCGGAGCGCGCTTTATCAAACGAGGGTCGTTCCAAATGTAAAGCCTCCTCTTTTTAACTAAAAAAGTTGAAGAACTATGAAGACGGAAGTGGTACCATTAAAACGAGGCACCTTTTTGCTCGAGAATTTATTTTTCGATATGGTCACCATTATTCTCAATGCACTTTTTCCAGGAATTCTTCTCTGCTTCTGACTCACGTCCAAGGCAGGGGTGCTTTTCTTAGAGTCTCACACCGTCACTATCTGCAACAGAGAGATGAAACTTTCAGATAATGAATGCATAGGTTCAGTCATCATAGCAATGGAATTTGAGATTACTTCTGATCTCTCGGGCGGAATAAAAGAAAAGTATTTTTAAAACACGCCCTCGTATTTTTCTATGTATTGTGTCCTAATTATGATTGTCTATTTGTATTTTGCGGTGTGTTTGGGATCTATATAGAGAGAAAGAAAAGAAAACAGAAATATATAGCCAAAGAAAGAAATATCCATAGATAATTAAAACACGTTTTTGTTCTTCAATACTTGCCATGCATGCAGCGGCCTTGATGTTTTAACAGTGTTGACGATCACGGCTCTCCAAATTGTAGAGTCATGGTAACCTCGGGCAGACAAGTAAAGGTAGGTTCCCGTTGCTTTCCGTCTTGACTCGGGAGTGCATCTCCCCCCCCCCCATGAGTTAAACGTACCCTCAGATACTTGTAGGTTTAGTGAAGGTTTTCAAGAGATTAGATAACCCTACAAAACTTAATACACTTGGTTTTTTATCTGTTCAGGTACTCCCTTCTATTAGAAGGATGATTAAAGTGATTCGATTCTTTCTTCAAGTTCACCAGGATCAGGAAAGGACTTTAATCGCTTTGGCACTTATGCAGAACACGAACCGCGCTGGACAACGGTGTTATGTAGCAATCCATTCTTTATTGTTCTGTATCTTCATCATTAATAATTGCTTTCTTTCTATGCTAACGGATGGCAGTTCTTTTATTTCTTTTTTTATGGCGGCTTCAAATAACCAAAAGTTTTTAGACCAATCAGAAAAAAGGTTAATTATTCTTTTTTTTTTTTTCAAGTTTTAAACCAATCAGAAAAAAAATATTCTTTTCTTTTTTTTACCATCAGAAATACGACACCACATACTAACCTGGAAAATTCTATGACTCAGCGCGGTACATACAGTATTTAGCCTTCCCAAATGGTCACCCCTTTAGTGCTAGCCAGGCTCACATTTGCTTAACTTCGGTGATCTGGCAAGAAGCGGTGTATCAACGTGATTGTGTCGTATACCTGGCATATCGATGTAAACAAAATACGAGAATAAATTACACGTTAAATAACATAATAAATAAGCAAAGCTTGTTTATTTTATTTAAGTTGGATCATTTGGAATATGCTCTCATCTTAAGTGTTATTCCAATACATTTTGGCCGAGGTAACCTCCGACCTTCTTCAGGTGCATCTTGTCGAACCCGGAAATGTTTCTGCTGAATTTGAGAATCCGTACGTAATTTTAAACAGAATCATTGATTTCATCCACGGGGATAGCTTGTTCTCGTTTCGTCTACATGACAGTGTAGAAGTGTTCAGTAATTCGCCGTTGTATTCTTGACATCGCCCGCTGTAAGGATTGGACCTTCTACCCACAAGAAACGGTCACTTAGAATTAATTTTTATTTAGCACCCCACGTTACCCCGCCGAGCGTGCTCTTGTTCTCACGGACTCGTGGCGTAACAGATAAAGTACTAAGTAAAATTCAGTTCTAAATGACACTCTTCTGTAGGCTGAAGATTCAATCATCAGAGCAAACGATGCTAAGAATACAATTGCGAATTGCTTAAGACTTCTACCTGGCCATGGCTGATACAACGTTAGCACGATATATCCCGATCACTGTTCTCATCTCAAGTGTTTTCTTTTTATTATTATTATTTAGAAAGGAGTCACCACTTATCAAGGCCCAGAGGCCACTCGAGGATAAGAGTTAATGAGTGCACGGTAGCCAATGGGACAATATCGTAGTAATCGTTAGTAATGGAAATTTAGTAAATTGGATTACTTAAGGGGACGGCTCATCAAGAACTTGCTTACGTTAGACTTGAAGACGACCATATTGTAGTCAGCTGGAAAGAAGGGAAACGGAAACGAGTCTCGTGCAGTTCTAAGAAAGAAGCTTTATTCATGGAACCCGAGTTTTAGTTTAGGGACAGCTAAAAGTGGGGGGAATTATTTATAGCGGTTTCAGCTAGACGAGTGTTTTCGTGAAAGTTTGGTGAGGGAGGTGCTCAATTCCTGATGATCTTATGAAAGAGCTGAACTCCTTCGGAATCAGATACAATATCACCGTACTCCAGAAGTCAGTTCTGCTTGGTTCAGCAAACATCCTACGCCATGTGCTTTCCATCTAATTGACTCTTTCACTATTCTCACTAACTTTGGTGTAAAAGCTCGCTCTTGGGGAACAAAAATGGTGTAAAACATCACAACACTGTGAAGTTAATGAAATAAATAATAATAATAATAATAATAATAATAATAATAATAATAATAATAATAATAATAATAAAGATAACAACAACAATAATAATAGATATTAAGCCTTTTCACTTAAATACATAACATATCCCATGTATCCAATCCCTAGAGTAGAACTGATAAAGATAGTAGTTACATATTAGAGGCTCTACGTCAGTAGCGATTAAGTTAGCTAGTATGAATTTTGACAATGGTCACACTGAGTACATGATAATCCAGATCTGTAAAACAAAATCGTTCTCAAGGTTGAATGAAAAGTAAATGACAAGATGGGAAAAGATGAAACGCAGTAGACAAAACAGTCGAATGATACGAATGACGTCGCGTTTTCGAGTCAGAGAAAGCCAAGGTTTTTCAGTCAGTTATATCCGTAGAAGCATGCGAACGAAACACGGCGAATAATGTAGAATAATGTCAGCTGAATTTTACCTCAAGTCTCTGTTCGTCTGCGTCTCTCATTTCGTTAGATAGAACAAATTTTAAGAAGGAAACAATTATTTAGCTGTTTAGTCTCTTTCTCCTCTAAATCCATTCTCTCAAAAGCAAAAAACTATAGGAAACTCAGCTAACATTTGCTTGTGTCTTTTCTGCTAGGGAAGTTTTGTTCGTCTTAGTTAAACAGACGAGACAATCGACAACCTCTAGACGAATGTTACTGTCTTTTATTTGGTTTCTTGATTGCTCATTGGTGAAAACATTACATTTGACCACAAGTGAGTTAAATAACAAAGTCTATTTTTAATATATATCTATCAATATTATTTCACACTAGCTAGATGCCCGACATTGCTCGGTTGTATAATACGCTTAAACATATTTTAATTTATGCAGATTGCGTATGTATTATAATAGAATCAATCCTTTATTGAATATCATATATTACGAGGTATAATTTGACTGGTCGACTAATTCACAAAATAAAAAAAAATAAAAATAAATAATGATAATGTCGTTCATAAAATTGTGTTTGCTTACAATATCACGTCAGCTGATATTTTGGCTTGACAATCTTAAAAATAGTATTTTTCCCTTACGAAAGACGAATTTTGACAGGGGAAAGAGAATAATTTTGACAGGGGAATATTTTATGTTACACCGGCCTAGATTGCACCGATGTAATGTAAAATATTCCCTTGTAAAAATTATTTTTTATCTATAAGAGAAGAAAGACTACTTTTAAGAACGGATTTTTTTCGATTTTCGATAAATATCGGATGAATTTCTATACAAATCACATCTAAGAACACTGCTAGATATATAAATTACCTTTGCGTGAAATTTGCAAAGATAGGTTCAGCCGTTACGGAACCTATGAGTAAGGAACTTACACACACAAGCACACACACACACGCACACACAAGCACACACAAGCACACACAAGCACACACATACACACACGCACAAAGTGACTTTTATATAATAGTAGACTAGATAGATTTTCTTTCAACAAGTGAAAGAAACGTAAAGAAATTATTTAATGAAGTTATTCTATGTCATCTCATGTGTTTTGACGAAGAAAGTCGGCACCAAGAAAACGTTATTATGAGTTGTTTATTATTATTATTATTATTATTATTATTATTATTATTATTATTATTATTATTATTATTATTATTATTGGCTCACATAGAGCTTTCACACAAGTCAACAACCGATCTGATTGGAAACCTGTGGTGTTTTCTGGAAGCTGAGTGACAACAAGTCTTCCCAGACGTCCAGCTCTCTCCACCTCTTTCGATAGCATTTGCAAATAAATTTGTGTCATCGCAACAGCCATTTACCATTGATTTCTCGCTGGCAATGGGCATTGGTTTATACTGAAATTTGAGTGGCACTAAGCCTCCCAAGGTCCCAGTTCTCTTCGCATTTGTCCAGCGGAGGTCTGGTAAGCGCTCTCTCCTCGGTATTTCCATCCTCCTTGACCCTTCTCGGCTCTATGGTATCACTTTTCTATTGGAGGAATGGTGATGAGACAATGGGAGGAGATGCGTCATGGGGGTGTAGAACTTGTAGATATGCAGCTTCGGTGTTCTTCATTCCCTGTAACGCTTCTTCGTTATATTGTATTCTTGTATTATTCTCCGCATTCAAGGGTTTTCCTTAATATTTTAGCTGTTTTCATTATCGTTAGTCGTTGTATTTTTGCAGCTATTCCTCTGATTCCAATTTCTCCCATTCTTTTTTCCAAGTTTTTCGGCATTGTTCCTCATGCTCCTACGATAGCGTGTGTGTTGTTTGTGTGTCACGCTTTCCGGCAAATTTTATTGATTGAAATTTACGAACACACACACTACGTATTAATATATAGATTATACTAAATATGAGTTATTGGATTTGGTGAGTGTTAAATGAAATCCAAGGCATAATCTCCTCCTTCTTTTCAAGTAAGAAGGTGATAGTCTGACGTGTTTACTTCTGTTGATGACGTCATTATCTTTTGTTAGAAAGTTGCATATAATATATTTATGATGTACTAAATTGACATAAGATGTCATATTCCAACACTCACATGGATGTACTGCTGATTCCAAAAATTAAGTAAATGGATCAGTGTACGCTTGGGGCATATTTGTAACATTCCAAAAATCACGTAAATATATCAAGTAATCCTGAGTTCATATTTTTTTTGTCCTTGATGTCCTCATGGCAGTAATTGCAAAACCTCTCCTTAAGGAGGGGGGTTAAAGTTACTGGAATGCTGAGACCGATACTACACTCAGAAATTAATGTTGAATTGACAGTTGCCTAATCTCTAACCGTGCTAATGTTTTTATGTATTAATTTCGAAAAACTGCTGAAACAGTTTATGATTTAAACATTACTTTATTTCAAGTATATTTTCAACAGTAGGGTGGGGGATATGAAATCAGTCGTGGAAATGGCTAAAACCGGTTAAGCATTAAACCTTACTTTATTTCATGTATATTTTTGACAGTGGGGTGGGGGATATGAAGTCAGCCCCGGAAATGGCCCAAATAGTTTACGATTTAAACATTACATTATTTCATGTATATTTTTAACAGTGGGTTAGAATATAAAGTCAGTCCCGGAAATGGCTGAAACAGTTTATGATTTAAGCGTTACTTTATTTCATGTATATTTTTTAACAGTGAGGTGGCGGACATGAAGTCAGTTCCGGGATTAGATGAGATAAATGCAAATATATACTAGCAGAACATCCAGCGTCGCCCAGGATTAAATGAGATAGGCGGAAAACATATAGCAGCAGAATACCACACATCGCTCTGTATCGAATGAGATATGTGGAAGATATATACTAGCAGAATACGCGGCGTCACCCTGCATTGGATAAGATAGATGAGGCATATATTATGAGAATACTTGGAATTGATTGATGTGTTTGTAATGAAATAATAAGCCCTGGTAGTACATCGAAGTTATTATTTCAATAAGGGAGCGATAATCTGGGTTAAAATTATGAAAAATGTTTGTCGAAATTAGTAACATATCCAAAAATTATAAAAAATGATGAAATGTTAGTTAATTGATTGGTGTGTTTGTAATGAAATAATCAGCCCAAACAACATATTACTTTATTAAGTGGACGTGGGCGATAATGTGGGTTAAAATTATAAAAAAAATGATTGTCGAAATTAGTAACATATCCAAGAATTATGAAAAATGATGAAATACGAGTTAATGGATTAGTGTGTTTGTAATGAAATACTCAGCCCAGACAGTATATCGAAGTTGTTATTATTATTATAAGGGGCTATAATGTGGGTAAAACTTATGAAAAATAATTGTCGAAATTAGTATCATATTCAAGAATTATGACAAATGATGAAATGTGAGTTAATTGATAGATGTGTTTGTAATGAAATAATTAGCACAGGCTATATATCAAATCATTATTTTAGTAAGTAGGGGCGATAATGGGGTTGAAAATTATGAAAAATGATTGTCGAAATTAGTAACATATACAAGAATTATGAAAAATGATAGAATGTGTGTTAATTGATTGGTGTGTTTGTAATAACATAATCAGCTAAAACAATATATCAAAGTTATTATGTTAGTAAGAGAGGGGTGATACCGTGGGTTAAAATTATGAAAAATGATTGTCAAAATCAGTAACATATCCAAGAATTATGAAAAATGATGAAATATGAATTAATGGATTTGTGTGTTTGTAATGAAATAATCAGCCCAGACAATATATCGAAGTTATTATTTTAGTAAAGGGATAGCAGTAATGTTGTTTTAAATTATAAAACATGATTGTCTGAATTAGTACTATCTCCAAGAATCAAAATCAGTTACATATCCAAGAATTATGAACAATGATAAAATGTGAGTTAATTGATTGGTGTGTTTGTTATGAAATAATCTGACCAGGAAATCTATCAAATTTATATTTTAGAAAGGGAGCGATAATGTGGGTTAAAATTATGGAAAAAAAGACTGTCGAAATTAATCGAAGAATTATAAAAAAAAAAAATGATGTGAGTTAATTTAGCAGTGCGTTTGTAATGAAACCATCGCCCAGACAATATATCAAAGTTATTATTTTAGTAGAGTGGAAGGCGATAATGCGGGTTAAAATTATGAAAAATAATTGTCGAAATCAATAACATATCTAAGGATTATGAAAAGTTATAGAATGTGTGTTAAATGATTGGTGTGTTTGTAATGAAATAATCAGCCCAAACAACATATCAAAGTTATTATTATAGTAAGGGGGAGATAATGTGGGTTAAAATTATGAAAAATGATTGTCGAAATCAGTAAAATATCTAAGAATTATGAAAAAGTATAGAATGAGTGTTAATTGATTGGTGTGTTTGTAATGAAATAATCATCCCAGATAATATATCAAAGTCATTATTTTAGTAAGTGGCGGGGGGGCGATAATGTGTTAAAATTATGAAAAATGATTGTCGAAATTAGTAACACATCCAAGAATTATGAAAAATGATGAAATGTGAGTTAATTGATTGGTGAGTTTGTGATGAAATAATCAGTCCAGATAATATATCAAGGTAATTATTTTAGTAAGGGGGAGGTCACTACAGTTTTAACAAAAGGGCTATAATAATATTACGGTGTCTTCATTCATGTGTAACACCACAGAATGCCTAGCTGGAGCAATATATTACATATCAAAGATTCAGCTGTGGAATTTCCACAGGTCACGCTAGTTGTTATTGTTATCATCATCATTATTATTATTATTATTATTATTATTATTATTATTATTATTATTATTTATTCTTTTTATACTTCGAGAATGGGCTGTTATCCCTATTTCCATAGTAGTAGTAGTAGTAGTAGTAGTTGTTGTTGTTGTTGTTGTTGTTGTTGTTGTTGTTTCACCATGGTTGCAGATGGGCAATATCTGAAGCTAGCGGTTCTAATCCTACTCAAAGCAGGACAGAGAACTAGTTGGCCAAAATGTGGTGAGACAACAACTATGGGAGGCAGTAATGACTGGGAATACAGTTACAATACTCGGCATTCTTATCCCCTTCGGTTAATCACCTGAAGAAGGCCACATGATGAGTTAGTTGAAACGAATTGAAACAACAACAAATATGAAGAATAACACAAAATAAATGGATGCATGAGTTTATGTCTGAATGAAGGAAAAAGGTTGAGTTCATAAAAACTGGATAATGATATCATAATTCCCAAATGCAAGTAGGAGTATTATGTTAGTTCGTAAGATTGGCAGAGTCCGTATTTTATTATTGTACTCACTAAGAGTTTTCACACAGGTCATCATCAAAGAGTTTTCTCTGTAAATAACATGTGGCGTTCCCTGGAGTCTGAGTAACAACAAGTCTCTCCAGATTTTCAATACTCTCCACCTCTTTCGATAACTTCCGCAAATAAATTTGCCTTATCGCAATAAATGTTTACCATTGATTTTTCGCATGCACAGATCATTGGCCTTTACTGGAATTTGCGTAGCAATTAGCTTCCCAAAGGTCCCAGTCCTGTTTGCACTCTTCTAATGAAGGTCTGGTTAGTGCTTTCTTACCTCAATCTTTCCATCAACTTTGACCTTTCGCGACGAGTTGATGTCGGCACTCCTATATTTACATTCTACAGAATGCCAATATCAATATATTAGATATGAATGAGTGGAATTTCCATAGATCCCGCTAATTATTATTATTAGTAGTAGTAGTAGTAGTAGTAGTAGTAGTAGTAGTAGTAGAGAAAATCGGTGCAAAAGTTTGAAAATTAAAAAAAATGATTAAATTTGCCAGGTGATGGTCGAACGACGGCATTACGAATATGCATGCGTAACGTAGTAACTACTGGTTCATGTTTTAATTTTTAGCTTTGCAGCAAACGTCTTCATAGCTCAGACATTAACGTCAACGGAAAAAGTAAATCGTAAGCTAAACGCTTTGGTTTCGATTCTCGGTGATAGCACACGGGTCTTTTTTCTTAACTTTTGAAATCATTATTATATATTGGATGTATAATATAATAATAAATACGAAATCTGCATTAATCAAAATATCATGTTCAAGTGTATTCTATGACCGGGCAATATATATATATATATATATATATATATATAATATTTAAATAAAAGAATTAAAAAATAATTAAATAATACGCCCTAAAAAATGTGCGACGACAAAAAAATGTAAACAAAGGGCAGATAACTCCTTTCTTAAAAAAAAAAGCACTCAGAGAGCCAAAAGAAAAAAGTACTAGTGTCGCTAATAAAATAAATAAATAAGTCAATTATATATTTTTTTTTTCTTTTGGCTCCCTGAGTGCTTTTTTTAAGAAAGGAGTTATCTGCCCTTTGTTTAGATTATTTTTTCGTGCCACACTTTTTAGGGCGTATTATTTAATTATGTTTAATTCTTTTTATTTAAATACTATTACGTTCATAAAAGTAAATAATCCATAGACATGCATGTTTCGGAGTTTACTTCTTATCAGTACGGCTAGACAGTTGACAAGGATCGAAAGCGTCACCACTCGATAAGTAGTCTGGTGTTTTACCACGGGACCACGGAGTTCTGTGCCCGATTTTTTTCGCTATAAATGCAAGATCGTTGCTTTATTTATTTTTTATTAGCGATTCTGTAGTAAATATATATATATATATATATATATATGTGTGTGTGTGTGTGTGTGTGTGTGAGAGAGAGAGAGAGAGAAAGAATAAAAGAAAGAGATGAGATTTCTGTAGTCCTAGTAAAGAATGGACCCACCATTTGTACTTGTTGCCAGTTGCGAAAGACTGCTTACTTCTTTGCTTTTTTTTATCACGACATTTCTATCATGTAATAATATCTTACACAGTTTATTATTTTTCGCTCAGCTAAAAACATTATGATGGTACTGTAAATACAGGCCGACATATATATTTTATATAGATTACCAACCATTAGTTGGAGTTGAAGTTACGTGTTTCTTTTTTCAATTATTTCTTATTTACTTATTAATCCTAGATTTCGTTTCGTCATATTTTGTTTTATTTTCAGACAACCAGATGGCCGTCTGTAAAAGTCGAAATGTGATTCAATATCTCTTCTATTTGATTAAGGCGAGCGAATCAAAAATGCGGGGCGCCTTTTTTAATTCATTTTATTTATTCATTTTATTTTCTATTATTTACAAATGTCTTCATAATATTTATACCGGTAAAAATGGATGACTTTTCTCCGAAAACAAGACGACAATACAAATACTTTCTTTATAATAACAGAAACAGAAGAGAGACGAACATCCCAACAGCCAAATTCTTCCTTTTTTTTTTTTTCCTTTTTTTTTCCAGTTGCCTTCGGTAAATACAAACCGATAACTCAGCGCAGAAAAGACAAAAGCCATTTATCATGCGCGCACTTTACTTGACTAAAAGATTGGTTCTCGACCAGATAGGACATCCCTACTCCCCTAGAGAAGAATTTTTCGATTACAAGGGATAGGGGATCATAGAGTGCACCGGAGGTGGACACACTGAAACCATTGAAATATTGATGATTATTTGTTTATTTTGATTTACGGCATGATTAGCTTATTTAACTAGTCATCCATTGGATTAAGAATATCTATCTGTCGGTCTGTCTGTCTGTCTATCTATCTATCTATCTATCTATCTATCTATCTATCTATCTAAACGGTTCCCAACCACTACTGTGCCAAAGCAAAGCACACTAATGTGCCGCGGAATGATTACTGGAGTACCGGAAAGAGACAATAGCTAGTAGCCATTTATTTAATTAATGTCGTGGCGCAGTGGATAGAGAAGTTGAATCTCCACGGTTCCAGGTGGGCATTATCTAAAGATAGCGGTTTCAATCCTACCCAAAGCCGGACAGAGGCTTAGTTGATCAAAACGTGGTGAAACGAAAACCAACTATGGAAGGCAACAATTGCTGAAAATGCAGTTAGGTGATTCGGAGTTCCTATCCCGTCGCGGTTACCACCTGACGAAGGCCAGAGGAATAGTTGGCCGAAACGTTGTGAAACAACAACTAATAAAGATGAGGATAATAGTCTGCAATAGTAATAAATAAATGAATAGATTTGTGTGAATAAAAATTCTCATTATATAATCTTTCTTGTTTTTTACTATTTTATTGCAAAAAGGCTTTATAAAAAGTATAAAATACTAATTTTTATGATAGGTGTGCCGCGAAAATTTTAGTAAACTCAAAAGTGTGCTGCCGTCTAGAAACCCAATAATCTATCTCTCTATCTATCTGTCTATCTATCTACTATTTAATATAAGTATGATGGCATTCATTAAGACAGAAAGTTGGAGGATAACCGTAAAAAATGGATGACGTCAAAAAATGATTACATCATTTATGAAGCTAGAGAGAGCGTAAGAGATCCTTAATATGAACGGGTTTTGGGTCGTCTACTAGACGAATCGTCTTGACCTCTTGATTTTGTTTTTATCTTGTTTTTTTTTTCTTGTTTTTTTTTTGCTTGTTTGTTTTTTGTTTTTTTGTTTTCTTTTTTTCTTTTGGCTTGTTTGTTTTTGGGTTTTTTTTCTTTTTTTTTTGCTGGTTTGTTTTTTGTTTTGTTTTTTTTTCTTTTGGCTTGTTTGTTTTTGTTTTGTTTTTTTTCTTTTTTTTCTTTTTTTTTCTTTTTTTTTCTTTTTGACGCCAGATACATTTTTTTTTACGCCAGGTACATTGGATTACATCAAAATAGATGAGGGCATCTACCAGAATAAGTGGAATGCATCTGGAATATCATGTATGACGTCAGAAATGGATGATGTCAGTCTTTTATAAAGGACAAAAAGATATCAGGAAGATGTTCAATTTAATCATAATTGATAAATAAATAAAAGGATGCCGTCATCCATTAAAGAAAAACTTTATATATACACCGATATTATTTGTATATATACATACATATTACACAACATTTTTACAAATTTTATATATATATATATATATATATTTAAAAGAGTGTAGCCATCAACAATTGTGGGTTTTTTTAAAGGTTTTCCTCATTGGAACTACACAACCATCACTTTAAATATATATATATATATATATATATATATATATATATATATATATATATATATATATATATATATATATATATATACGTCTCATTTTTATTACCGTATCTTTCACTTAAGTTACATTATTGCTTCAGCTACCCGGCCGTTTTTTGGGCCGTCATCCCATAATAACGAAAATTTCTGTAACAGTCTGAGGAAGCTACAGACGGCCAAAAAACGGCCGGGTAGCTGAAACAATAATGTAACTTAACACAAAGATACGGTAATAAAAAATAAAACGCATATTTGCTCTACAACAGTATTAAGCAGTTTCTTCAGTTTTTATTAATTACCATTTCCACTATATATATATATATATATATATATATATATATATATTACAAACTATCTCGCCAAACTTTCACGAGAAACACACTCGTCTAGCTGAAATCACTATCAATAATTTACCCACTCTTTATCTGGGCATAAACATAAAGGTAAATTCCATAAACAAAGCTTCTTTCTTAGGACTGCACATCTATGGAACTCTCTTCCGTGTGCCTGCTTTCCAGCTGACTAAAATATGGTCGTATTCAAGTCCAACATAAACAAATTCTTGATGAGCCGTTCCCCTTAAGTAATCCAATTTACCAAATTTCCACTGCTAACGATTACTACGACATTGTCCTATTGACTACTGTGCACTCATAAACTCCTATCTTCGAGTTACTCCTGTGTAAAAAAGGATCTCGTATGCCACTAAAATTCTGTAAATCTTATTAATTTTGTGATAACCGTGCACAATAGAAGACGCCACTAAAGTAGTGTCGTTCATCGAAACAAAGAAACGTGCATCAAGACAGACAGACAGACAGAGAGAGGGTTGTGCGAAACAGATTTTCATGACGTTTTATCTAGACGAAACAACTAGCTGAATCGTCTAGTATCTCAAATACTACTAAAACTATCGATCTTCTTGTTTATTAGTATGGTCACTTGCACTCTTTTTTTACATGGGGGTCACCACTTATCAAGGCCCGAAGGCCACTCAGGGATAAGGGTTATTGCGTGTACAGTAATCAATGAGATAGTATTGTAGTAATCATTAGTATTGGAGGTTTGATAGAGTGTCTTACTTAAGGGGGCGGTTTGTCAGGAGTTTGTTTATGTTGGACTTGAAGACATCCAAGTTGTAGTCAGGTGGGAAACAGGCAAGCGGCAGAGAGTTCCACTGGCGTGCAGTTCTAAGAAAGAAGCTTTGCTCATGGAATCTACGTTTGGATTTAGGCACAGATAAAGAGTGGGGAAAATTATTGACAGTAGTTTCAGCCAGACGGGTGTTGAGAGATTGGAGCTCAGACGAGCACCTGCCATGGAAATAACGATAAAACCCTTGTTAACATCATAAATTATGACATCACAAAATGATGACACAATTGTGATGCTACTGCAGTATGACGTCATCAATTTAAAAAGAGCTGGGGAGAACCGTTCACGTGTAACAGAGCATGCATGGACGCATGTAGGAAAATCAGCAACGAAAATATTAGTAGCAGCAGCCGTTAAAGCTTGTATGCAAATTAGCAGGTGCGCACGAGCTTACGCCACAAGAAAAGGAGAGAAAAATACACCACGTACTCATGACAGAAGCATGTTACACCAGGCAAGATAGACATGTCAATACGAAGGTAAGAAAGCACTGGCTGGGGTTGTGTAAAAAGACTTTGGAAATATAATGAAATGCGTTGTTTTGGAAGAACCACAAATAAAGGCATTTCATTTGCACTTTAAAAAAAATGCCAACTCGGATTTGTATTTCTTCTAATTTATGTTTTATTTGTTTGTTCCTTTGCGGCAGTACTAGGCAGCGTGTGGCTCTGAGATGTTTGAACTGTAACGACACAATTAAAAAGTAACGGCCACGTTACACACATTAAACTAGGTCATGAAAAGATGACTTCGTAAATAAATCATCAAGAAACAAGATTTAGCAGAACACCTCTATCCCAAAAATGGCCAAACACATCAGACAAAAATGGCCAAACACATCAGACAAAAATGGCCAAACACATCAGACAAAAATGGCCAAACACATCAGACAAAAATGGCCAAACACATCAGACAAAAATGGCCAAACACATCAGACAAAAATGGCCAAACACATCAGACAAAAATGGCCAAACACATCAGACAAAAATGGCCAAACACATCAGACAAAAATGGCCAGACATCAGACAAAAATGGCCAAACACATCAGACAAAAATGGCCAAACACATCAGACAAAAATGGCCAAACACATCAGACAAAAATGGCCAAACACATCAGATAGAATCAGAAAACAAACCTGCTACGGAGATAGCCCAATATACACTCGAATAGTAACAACCACTATATACGATTTTCCTACCCTCTATCTGTGCCTAAATCTAAACGCAGATTCTATGAACAAGGCTTCTTTCCCAGAACTGCTCGTATGTGAAACACTGTTCCGCTGGCCTGCTTCCTGGTTGAATACAACATGGTAGCCTTCAAATCCAATGCAAACAAGTTCTTGTTGAGTCGTTCCTATAAATAATCAAATTCTAACCAATTTACGCAATTAACGATTACTAAACTACCACCTTATATTCATTAATCCTTATCATCGAGTGGCTTTCGGGTCTTGATAAGTGGTGACTCCTAAGTAAAAAAAAAGGTCCACTGTGCTAAGATCTTTCACTGCAAAAAAAAAAAATAATAATGAAAGAACGCGCCAGCTAACAGCGTGCGAAGTATTTTTTGAATGAATAGACCCATGAATGTATGGATAAAGAAAGCTTTGTAGATTGGCTACAATGAGGATCGCCCCACTGGGATTATAAGAGGATTTATAATAGCTGCCCAAGATCAAGGCTTGATGACCAATGCTTTTAAGAAAATTGGTGGTTGCACACAGAATAGACAGTGTAAGTCACATGAAATCCAGTAATAATGTACTACTAGGAGGACGTTTACTACACTGGCCCGCGTTTATTTTTATTTTATTTATTTATTTATTTATTTTCAAAGGTTGACGATTTTTCAAGTGATTTAAAGGTTTTTTTTTTGGTGCGCTGAATCCAAAAATGCCACCCGTTTCCTTGGATCAGGTCTAGTTTTTGAGATATGAAAAGTGCGACTTTTAGACCTTGTATAGTAAGGAAAACGAGACTGCAGGTATAGCATATTTTTGTTTTTTGTTTGTTTTTGTTTTTGTTTTTTGTTTTTTTGCATAAAAATTATACTGTAGCACCCCGAAACTGATACTGAAACCTAATAATGTTTTTGTTTATTTTCAGGAAGCTAAAACCGAAACTGAAAATGAAACTGCATTGACTACATTGACAAACTGCGTTGACAAGATTGAAACTGAAAATAGTTTAGAAAAGTGTGATCTCCAATCAATGTGGCTGATTTTATAAGAATCTGTGCTTTTTACAAGAATCTGTGCTTCGTATATTTCTATTTTGGACACGTATCTTAGATTGACAGAAAATGGAACGCAAATGCACAAATCATCCTGCTAGGTTTTGATACGTATGTGGTTATGTGATTCTTCCTCGTCGACAAGCAAATATAACTGATTTTATGAAGAAAACATATCATGCTTACTTTGGAGTTAAGCTTGGAGACCAGGACAAGCCATTTGCACTCCATATTAGCTGCAAACATGTGTCAAGAACTTGCGCATTTGGAGAAATAAAAAAGGAAGAGTATGCCATTCGCTGTTCCAATGGTTCGAAGAGAGGGTAAAGATCATGTGTCAGACTGCTATTTCTGCATGACTAATCTTAAAGGAGTCAACCACAAGAACAAGCATTGTATCAGTATTCTAATGTTTCGTCTGCCATACGACTAGTCCCTCATGGTCCAGGCCTGCCCGTTCCTGAGCCAGATGTTGCAATGGAATCTAGCTCTGAATCAGAATCTGATAACGCACTAGACAAGGCAGAGGGTGGAGAATACATATCAGAAGAGAACGACCGGCCAGTGTCTCTAACACAAACAGATTTCAATGACCTGACACGGGATCTAAACCTATCAAAGGAATCAGCTCGTCTTCGTGAGAAAGATTTTCTAGCACCTGAGACAACATTCTTTTGGTACCAATAGCGCGAAAGAGAATTTAGACAATTCTTCACAACCCAGGACTCGTCATTAGATTACTGCAACAACATTACTAGTTGGATTCAGTCAATGGGGCTGAACTATGTTGCTACTGAATGGAAACTGTTGTTCATCGACTCTTCCAGCAAAAATCTCAAGACAGTTCTCCTTCACAACGGAAATAAATACTCTTCAATTCCAATTGGTGCTAATGAAAGAAACTCATAACAACATGGATCAGCTATTGTCTTCTCCGACAATGACCATGGTTGGTTGATCTGAGGAGATCTTAAGGTATTTGGATCGGTTTGGCGACTACAGGGTGGGTACACAAAGTATCCATGCTTTTTGTGTTTGTGTGATAGTCGGGCTGATGATCAACATTTTGTCAGACAAGAATGGCCACCATGACAACGTTTGGAAGCTAGTTCACACAATTGTCAGGCTCATTCACTTGTTGAACCAAATAAGGTCTTACTCCTACCTTTACATATCAAACTGGGGCTGATGAAGAACTTTGTGAAGGCAATGGACAAAGACGGCATGCGATTTACTTTTCTTCGCCAGAAGTTTCCTTGGATCAGTCTGGAAAAGCTTAAGGCTGGCACATTTGATGGGCTTTAGATAAGGGAACTTATGAAAGACTCAATGTTTGACGATGCACTGAATGCAGCTAAGCTGTCCGTCTGGTGGTCGCTTAAGTCAGTGATAAGAAACTTTCTGTGAAATAACCGAAGTGCAGAATACAAGAAAGAAGTCGATCAGCTCTTGAACAGCAATCAAAAATTAGGGGCTCGCATGCCAGTCAAAATGCACTTTCAACGGTCCCGGTTAGATTATTTCTCTTAGAACTGTGGTGACTTGAGTGAGGAACAGGGAGAACGTTTCCACCAGGATATTCATGTCTTGGAAGAACGCTACCAAGGCCGGTGGAATGTAAACTTTCTTGCGGACTGCTGTTGGTGTTTGAAACGAGACGTGGTGAGTTCCCAACACAGGAGAAAGTCACTGAAAAAGCCTTTCATCCATAAGATTTTCTGTAATATATCCTTTTTATCTTTTGAACTATGCAAGAAAAAAAATTTGTCAAGAATGTTTTTCCAAAATTAATGGGAATAAATAGCACTAAACGGTGTTTTTAATTATTTTTACTGCCTTATATCTCAAAAACGTGACCTGATTGAACAAAATGAACGTGGTTTTTAGATTCTGCATAGCAAATTGCCCTAGAATTACTTATCAGATGCTTTACCTTTGAACTTTCGCAGATAGTGGGGCAGTTTATCTCACTATTCCACAAGAATCTTTCACTTAGTGAGGTAGACTGCTTGTATCACTAAGTGAAAGAGTGTTTCAGCAATCTACCTCACTAAGACCAATGGTATATAATGCGACATAGTTGAGTATGTAAATATCTCCACTGAACCATCTGTAAGAAATTGAATATCGAATGTAGCAACAAGTCTTCGGACCATATAACAGTAGGAACCGTTAAAAAATAACGCATACACCACCCACTATGACTATGCAACTTCTACAGAAACGTATCTAGAAAACGGAACTATTTATTTCTTACAAGGGCGACATAATTATAAATAATTAGTTTTTTTTTCTACCTGCAGACACTAGTGTTTCGTGCTTTCGCAATCATTAGTACAGGAAGTGACGATTACCGCTGATGAAGGATTTGAACCCCACGTCTAAGTCACCATCGATTCCGCTAGTGAGAACCTAAATCGCTAGACCACTGTCAACCGCCGCAGAATGAAGGGAAATGTTAACATTAATAAAGTTAATTCAGACGATTGACAGGAAGTCGCGATCTCGCAACAAAGTCAGCTGACCGAATTTTTTAATCTCAAGACAGTGTTAAACATTTAAATTAAATGATATATATACGACCCTGATCTTTGGCCTTCATATCCCAAAAATTAAATATATTCTAGATAAGAACCATTCTAAGTCAGACATATTGAGCAAGTTAGGTGACGATTGGTCTAGCTACAACTACATTAACTACATTAAAGCTAAAATAAATGAAAACCTAAGAAAACAATAAATGTAGACGGTGTGTACAAAGAGACGAAATGGTAAACCGCATAATAAGCGAATGCCGCAAACTAGCTCAAGGAATTTTAGCGTCATATATGCTTCAGTAATACTTATTTTATATTTATCATGAATTAGTAAATATATAATGCAGATGAATTCAAGATTATTGTTTAGAAAAACAAAATAAACTAAATACTTTTCATATATATATATAATCAGAACAATGAGATGAGTTAGATCAAAGATTAACGAATCTTGAACTATACAGTCTTACAAAGAAAATACCAGCCAAATAAGAATTGCTCGATATAGTAGATAGAGCAAAATAAAATTTATAGTATTTTTATATTTGAATTTCATTCAGAAAAATAAAAATATAATTTTTTAAAAAGAAAAATGTATTATTTGAACATAAATAATACAATTGAAAGTAATTTCCTTAATCCATGGATTTTCGAAAATCCATGGATTAAGGAAATCACTTTGAATTGTATTCTTTGTTCAAATAATACAGTTTTGTTTTGAAAAATAAATATTTTTCTGAATGAAATTTAAATATAAAAAACTATTAATATATATATATATATATATATATATATATATATATATATATATATTAGTGATGGGACGAGTCCAATATTTTTACCGATACAATTATTGATTCCGTGCTAAATTCCCGATTCCGATACAATTACCGATTCGGATTCTAATTCTTTATAAATCTCTAATTATTTAACTATAAGACTGTTATTTTCCTCCGATTTTCACAAAAACACATGTTAAATAAGCAGATATTTTCCTAAACGTCAAAATACACTCAATACAAATCAATAGCAATGGAAGATTTGGGTTTAAACAAAATCAAATAAAAAAAAGACAATATAAAGAATCGTTTTGGCATCGGAAAATAGGCATCAATTTTTGCGATTCCGATTCTGATAACCCCAAATTTTTCGAATTTTCTGATTCCCGATTCCGATTAATCGTCCCAACACTATATATATATATATATATATATATATATATATATATATATATATATATATATATATATATATATATATGTATATATATATATATAGGGTGATCGCTAGAAAAGCAAAATTTGAAGATCAGCTTAGATCATGAATAAAATGCGTGATTGATATTTTTTGATTGGTTCTTTTGTTGGTTTTCTAGGTGATGTGCATCAACAACATTTGAGTATCTATGAGTATAGTATAATATTTATCTTTGAAAATTTTGTGAAAATTATTCTTTGTAATAATAAATCGTTATTTGACAAATTTCCTGCCTTTCTAGCGACCACCCTATATATATATACTGTTGAACTATAAAAGAAAAAAATATTCTGGAATCTAATTCATTTTTTGAAAGATTAAAATCTATTATTCATATTATACGTGTTTTCTACATCCGTTAATAAACAATGCCGATAAACAGCTTCATAAAATACGCTCAAAATGATGACGCCACCAATTCTATGGCAAGCATCTCTGTTCACCTAATACAGAAGAATACAATTTCATTTATTTAGGAGACTCTAATGAGAATTAGCTCACAAATAAAGCTTACAAATTATGTTTTGGGGTTTTACATGTATATAAATAAATTAATTTTAAGCATATATTCATTAACAAACAAAAAAAAGAATACTTAATATTTTTTACTTAGCATTTTTTAATGCACTCGGGCAACGACAGGAAATGGGGCCTGCTAGTATTATACTAAAAATCTTAATTTCTTTGTGACCGTCTCAAATTTTAATGCAATTACGTTATTTCTAGAAAACTTTTCAGACTTAACAACTAAAGCTGGAACACTATATGTTTTGGTTTCGATTCTCGCGGATGTTATATTTTCAACTTTTGAAATGACTACGATATATTGGGTACAATATGATAATTAATTGATTATTAGCTCTTGGATAATAAATACCAAATCTGGATGAATTAAAATATATTTAAACGTATTTTATGACCAGGTTACGTCGGGATAGGGCACTTTTATATATTGGGTAAAATATAATAATAAATAGATAATAGGCAGTATAATAATAAATACGAAATCTGCATACATTAAAATATCATATTTAAGCGTATCTTACAATCGGGCAATGCCGGGCAACCTTCTAGTATTTTTCTAAATATGATTTAAAAACATGATCGATTTGATAGTATTTATCTTGACTTTCCATATTTGCGTAAATTCTGAACAAAACAAATAAATTCACGTTAAAGCCGATCTCTGGGTTGACAAAGGATTTGCTAGAAACAAAAACAGCCCTTAGTACCGGAAAAGGCAAAAAGAAAAGGCAAAATTTTCCGGTGAATCAGATGAAATACTGAAGGGAGAAATCGTTTATATAAAAAAAACGGTCACTTGCAGTACCATTAGAGATGAATCGAGTGAGTGGTAATGGGCCGTGGACACGTTTCACGAAACTCGACATAAAAAGTAAAAAGATTCACAAGTCGAGAAAATGGGTTCCACGTGAATGAACACTGATCACCATTTTTTTTTTTTTTTTTTTTTTCTAAAAATAAAACATTTGTCTTTCTGGTCCTGCTTGTCACAAGCAAACACCACTTTTTTAAAGGCAAACAAAAAATGAAAGAAAAGGAACAAAAAGGACGTTGTAAAATGAATTTGTTGCAATCGTTAAAAATAATACAAAGAAATTGTTGATAAAACAAAATGTCCGACATTTTGTTTTTGCAGTGCGGACGAGGTCTCCGAGTTAAAATGGTTCGCTTACTTTTTTTGTAAGATTTAACATGTTTTTTGGTTAGAGATTTTTTTTTCTTTTTTGTTTGCGATTTCAAATAGTTAAAACATGAAAATTCCACACAAATCTACTTTTAAATTAAAAAGTTTTTTGATAAAAATTGAATTTAATAAAATTTTAAATGAAAAATAATTAAATTAAAAATAAATTTTTAAAATAGATATATTATTTACTTAAATTTCATAATAGTGTCAACTGATCGATAAATTAAACTGTTTAAACTTTTCAATCGAATTTAATTTCAAGATTTTTTTCAAATTTAAAAAAATAAATTAATTAGAATTAAATTAACAATATAAAGTAATTAAAATAAAGTGGCTATTTTTTTTTTTTTTTTTTTTTGTAATTAGATGCAAATAATAGAAAATTAAAATTACATTTAACCAAAAATTAAAATGGATTAAAATATTAAAATGATATTTTTTTTACATAGGCATCACCATATTATCAAGGCCAGGAGGCCACTCGAGGATAAGAGCTAAAAAGTTTACAGTAGAAAGTGGACAATATAGTAATCAATTTGGTAAATTTGTTAACTTATATGGAACGGCTCATCAAGAACTTGTTTACGTTAGACTTGAACACAACCATATCGAAGTCAGCCGGAAAGCAGGAAAACAGAAGACAATTCCACAGGCGTACAGTTCTAAGAAAGAAGCTTTGTCATGGAATCTACATTTAGGTTTAGGCACAGATAAAGAGTGGGGGGAATTATTGATAGTGTTTTCAGCTAGACGAGTGTTTCTTGTGAAAGTTTGGCGAGGGGAGACCATAGAATGGAGCTCAGTCGAACACTTTCCATGAAAATAATGATACATCAGAGACAAACTCGCAACATCTCTTCTGTGAGATAGAGGTTGAAGGGAAGAGAAAAGGACATCTCCTACGAGGCTACGAAGTCTATTTTGAACGCTATCAAGGCAGGACATGTCCTTTCTAGCAGCTCCTGCCCAGAGGTGGCAACAGTATTCCATCCTTGGACGTACCTGGCTCTTATATAGATAGAGAATTGCATCAGCAGTGAGATATCTACTGGTTTAATAATACATGAAGACTATTTCTAATTTTCAATCCAATTTAATTTAAAGAAAAAAAATTATTCTGAATTTTAAAAATTACATTTTTCGCTGCTTCTCCATTTACCGACCCACGATTTCTACAAAGTTTGCTCGGGCTCGCTAAGCAGCTGGGAGAAATTATCGAAAAAGGTCGGCCGTGCATTCTTCAATTTTTAACGAACGTGCTGCCTGTTTTTACCTAATATGGATCTATGAAGGCTGCTTTTTGTTTTATAAATTTGAAGAAATAAAAAATTAATTTTAATCGCGCAGGTAAGGGTTACATGTTTGTAATTTTATTTACATAATTTTCTCGTAGCGGTTTAACGTTTCGCGACCAGCCGTTTCCGGTTATTCCCGTCAGCGGCCGAGCACACTCGAAAAACTTCGTGGAAACTGCGGGTCGAAAAATGCAGAAATACCCATTTTTCACTTTAAATTAAGTGAAATTAAATAAAATTAAAAAATAATTTGGAAGTGTAGATTCCAAACAGATGAAAACGGACAGTTAACATTTAATAAACATTGAGAAAAGATTAAAATATTTAAAATTGAAAAATATGTATCGTCTGCTGAACATTTAAAATGGCGCAACATTGAAAACATTTTATCAACTAGTATTATTTTTTATAAGAATTGATAATTAGTATTATTCTTATTCTTCGGACTACTATTCTCGCCCTGAGTGTTATTTTCACAACGTTTCGGTCGATGTAAATCCCGACCTTCTTCAGGTTTATCTTGTCATAAAGACCAGTGTCTTCGTAGATAAAGTACAACTAGATAGAATAATTAGAAAGCAGAATAAAATGAATTTAGAAATATATTTTATTAATTAAAATTTAACCATGTGTTTAATATATTTTTTATTTTATTTTTAAAATTATGATTGATTTAAATAAAAAATGAATTAAATATATTTTTATAAATTATCATGGATTATAATAAAATGTTTAAAATATATTTTTAATTTTGTTTTTGAAATTATGGAAAAAAAAATTGAATATATTTTTTAATTTTTATTTCAATGAAATGTTTTTATTATATTTTTTTTAATTTTGTTTTAAAAATTTTGCTGGGTTTAAATAAAAGATTTTTAATTTTTTTAATTTCATTTTTAAACTTATGATGAAAATAATTTTAATATAAGAGGTGGGTATAGTTTGCTTGAAGCATTGTATAGTATGTAGTTAAATGGAATTGTAGAAGGCGGTACAATGCAGAAGTAACGGAAAGACACAAGCTGAAGCAGGTGAGAAATTTATTAATACAACTTATAAATACATGTGTACATATTCATATTCCATGTTTGTCAAAGTCAAGTAAATATCTGACGAAGAGATCTTTCTTGAAATATTATATTACACGGACATACCACCAGACCGACTTTCCCAGGTAACCACTGTGCAAATATAAATATACTGCGTATATAAAAATATGAATATGTACACATGTATTTATAAGTTGCATTAATAAATTTCTCACCTGCTTCAGCTTGTGTCTTTCCGTTACTTCTGCATTGTACCGCCTTCTACAATTCCATTTAATTTTAATATATTTTTTTATATTTTATTTTTACAATGTTTATGGATTTAAATAAAATGTTTTAAATATATTTTTTAATTTTATTTTTTAAATTATGATGGAATTAAATTTTTTAAAATTTTCAATCGATTTTTTAATTTTTTTTTTTTCAATTATGATGGATTTAAATAAAATGTTTTAAATATAATTTTTAAAATTTTGTTTTTGAAATTATGATGATTTTAAATGAAATATTACAACTAAATAAAATAACTAGAAAGAAAAATAAAGTGAATTTAAAAACGTATTTTATTAACATAAATTGATAACTAGAGAATGATAATAAAGTCAAATTATCTTAAATTTCAAAAATTTAATTCATTAAAAAAGTTAACTATATATTTTGAATAATGGATACTCGCTTATCAAGCCGAAAAACACTCGCAGGTAAAGTTTAATGAGGTGGATAAATGGTTAGTTAAACGATGAACAATACTATTCAAAGATTGCAAACAGTGAATGGAATAGATCAAATTTGATCTTAGAAAGGGCGGTTCGACAATAATTTGTTGATATAACACTTGAAGACGACTATGTTGTCATCTGCAGGGAAGCAGCCTCCTCCCAATGTATTCCACAGATGGCAAATTCTGGGAAACAAACTCGTGGAAATTCCGTGTGGTTTTTATATACAACAAGCGGGGAAAGAAACTTATTTGGTAAATGTGGTAAAAAGACGAGTTCTTACGTCGTATTGTCTGTCACTCTGTAACGATGTACCTGTTTATCGCTCACGTATGTAAAACCATGTTTTTTGCATATCTGCAAAGATGTGCTGCTAGGTGCTCGTCTGAACTCCAATCTCTGGTTCCCCCTCGCCAATCTTTCACGAAAAACACCCGTCTAGCCGAATCCACTGTGAAAAATTTCCCCCACTCTTTATCTGTGCCTAAATTAAAACGTGGATTCCATGAACAAAGCTTCTTTCTTAGAACTGCACGCCTGTGGAACTCTGTTCCGTCTGCCTGCTTCCCACCGGACTACAACTTGGATGTCTTCAAGTCCAATGTTAACAAATTCCTAATGAACCGCCCCCTTAAGTAAACACTTCATCAAATCTCCACACTAACGTAATGTACTTGCAATAACCCTTATCCCTGAGTGGCTTCCGGGCCTTGATAAGTGGTGATCACTGTGTAAAAAAAAAACCCTGACACAACTTTTTCCTTTAAACTCGCCCTGTAAAACCATTTAAATCAATTAAGGTTAATTATAGTTTGATGTGAAATAATTATCATAAATAAATAAATAAATAAATAATTATCATAAATAAATAAATAAATAAATAAGGTTATAAAAACATTCTTAAATTAAAATCTCAGAATTGTGTTTGAAATTATCTAATAAAAATATCAAACTCATACATGCACATATATATGAAATATGAAATTATTGAAAAGACATTTTTATTCCGGGCACCAACAAGTTATTTACTCGCGTTTAAAATGTTGCTTCAAATTTGTGTCTTCCTTTACTGATGTGAGATTTAGCTAACAAAACTAAAACGAGATTTCTTTTTTTTTTTTTTTGTCATAACTATAAATTAACGCATTGTACATCGTCCATTTTGTTGGAGTAAATAAATATCTGAATTCTAACCAGAAAAAGGAAACGGTGCTTCCGGCCAGTTTATATGTTGTATTGTCTGTCACTCTGTAACGATTTATCTGTTTAACGTTCACGTATGTATAATCATTTTTTCCGCTTATCTCGGCATTGTTTTTTTTTTACACGGTGGTCACCACTTATCAAGGCCCGGAAGCCACTCAGGGATAAGGGTTATTGCAAGTACAAGTTTCCAGTCGTCCTCGACTTCCCCTTGCCACTGGACTCAAACAATGCTGATTCAGGAGAGGTGTGGTTAGTGATTGCGCAACCCTTGCTTCACAATTACATGTGCAGCTGCCTCTACATCGGGCATCCTTTGTCTTTCGAGACTGGGCGGAGGCATCGATCTATAATCGTGTTTGTTCACCTAGCTAAACCGCCTAGAAATAATTTTCACTCTGTCTAAAATTAAACAGAATTTTCATTAACAAAGTTTCATTCTAGTAACGTTAGTTGTATTGTATGTTTCTCTGTAACGATCTATCTGTTTACGGCTAACGCATGTATAATCATGCTTGCTTTTGTTTTTTACATAAGCATCACCACTTATCAAGGCCAAGAGGCCACTCATGGATAAGGGTTAAAGAGTGTACAGTAGAAATATGACAACATAATCATTAGTAATGAAAATTTGGTAAAAAACTTATTTACGTTAGACTTGAACACAACCATATTGTAATCAGCCAGAAAGCAGGAAAACGGAAGACAATTCCACAGGCGTGCAGTTCTAAGAAAGAAGCTTTGTTCATGGAATCTACATTTAGGTTTAAGCACAGATAAAGAGTGGGGGGAATTATTGATAGTGTGTGCAGCTAGAAGAGTGTTTCTTGTGAAAGTTTGGCGAGAGGGGACCATAGATTGAAGCTCAGTCGAACACTTTTCATGAAAATAACGATACATCAGAGACAAACTCGCAACATCTCTTCTGTGAGATAGAAGTTGCAAGGAAGAGAAAAGGACATCTCCTACGAGGCTACGAAGTCTATTTTGAACTCTATCCAGTCGTTTGACAAACACAGGGACTATTTCAAAACAAAACTGCTTTTTATTTAATTAATAGCAAGCCGCCCGGCATTGTCCGGTCACAAAATACGCTTATGATATTTTGATGAATGCAGATTTGGTATTTATTATTATACTAGCATTTCAGCCCGGCGTTGCCCGGGTATTTGGAGGTTATGTTGAGCAAAAAAAAAACAGCGGTCAATTTTTTAAACTTTGACCCCTATTATGACCCCTTAAAATTTATTGCTTTTGGGCTCGAATCAAGTTATTAAGTTATATCCATGTCTAAGGAACATATATTTAAAATTTCAAGTGTTTAGACCCAAAATTGTCGGAGAGGTTTGGTAGAGTTCTCAAAAGTCAAATCGTTGAACTTTGACCTCTTAATCGCCAAATTTCTGGCCGAAATCCGGTCACATCGATTTTCCCAAATCTCAGTACCCTGTATATCAAATTTCGAGTATGTAGACTTAAAATTGACAGAGTTATGGAAATGTACACAGACACACACACATACACATACACACACACACACATACACACACACTTCCACTTTTATGGATATATAGATTATATTGAACCCAATATAAAGTAATGATTTAAAAAGTATTTAAAAAATGACTCGTACGCCACCACCGAAAATCGAAACCAAAACGTTTAGCTTACCATTTACTTTTTCCTTTGACATTAATGCTGATCTATGAACACATGAAAAGGAAATGGTATCATCGGATTTTTCCGGTCAGTTTATATTGTTTATTGCACTTCTACAAAGATGCGTGCTGCTAATAAATATATACACTCTAGCTTGTTTCAACCGTTTGAAAATCAAACTCAGAGACGGTTTCATAACGAAACTGTTTTTTTATTTAATTATTATTTTGCCTGCAGTGATAGTCAGACGTATCAAACAAGGGTGAAAGGTGAGATTGAGGTTGATGAGCTAATGACGTAATTATGTAACGATCGTGCGTCTCTCTCCGTCACCCATTCTCTGTGTCTTTGTTCGTCGAACCTCTTGCTTTCATTGAAAAACTCTGTCTTTGTTCTATCCGAGGTCAATATATGCGTGAAATTTGACATGGTATTTTCTTTGTTTCATCATAGGTCAATATGTGTGTCAAAGTTCGACGTGGTATTTTCTTTGTTCTGTTAACCTCAACTTTGTGTGTGTGTGTGTGTGTGTGTGTGTGTGTGTGTGTGTGTGTGTGTGTGCGTATGTGTGTGTGTGTGCGCGCACGTGTGTGTGTGTGCGCGCGCGCGCACGTGTGTGTGTGTGTACAATCTCCAAATTCTTTTCTCCAACACTTGCTCTGAATGTCTCACAAGAGGGAACGACAGATTGGAGCTCAGTCGAGAAACTGACATTGAAATAACTATAGAAGAAAGGGTGTAAGGACGAAAGAATAGGTTTTTTCCCCGTTAGGTTGCGAAGTCGATGTTGTACTCTGTCAAAGCAAGGAAGAGTGCTCTGAGCGATACCTCTCCAGATAAGGGGAGCAGTACTCCGCCTTAAGACGGGTTTGATTCTTCCATAGGTAGATAATTACATTTGGAGTAAGATACTTTCTGAAACAGTACAATGATCCAAACATTTTTTCAGTAACCAAAGTAACCGCCGGTACAGATAGTTAACATCCCAGCTTGTTAAAGGTTCTTTAGGACCACACATTTATTGTTCTACCCTGTATAGTAATGCCACACTTAGTGTGAATCGGGCCGTTCTCTCCTTCAAAACTCAGCTGTTCATTGGTCAACATCTGTGACTCCTTTCAAACATCTAACACTCTGATTAGCAGGGTCTAACATAACGATGTTCAATATTTTATATACGAAGGGCATTCCAAAAATATTGCTTTCTTTATGTTTATTGCGTCTCCATTGGATCAGAGGGAATTGCAAATTGCATTGTCATGATGACTGAATCATGCATTCATGACATGAACGTTTCATCTGTCTGTTGCAGATATTGACGGCGTGAGACTAAGAAAGCAAGCCCGTGTAATGGACGTATGTCAGAAACAGAGATGCGTCATTGAATTCCTGGCAAAAGTGAATTGAGAATAGCGGTGACTATGTAGAAAAATAACTTTTAGATCACAAAAGGTCACTCATTTTAATTGGTACCCACTCCGTCTTCGGCGTTTTTAGTTGAAAACTAGGAGGCTTTTATTTTGGAACGGCCTTCCTATATTTTGACATCGGTTTCTTAACCTATAATGCACTAAAAATGATGTTATTGTCATTTTTCTTTCCCTTTTAAAAACTCAATCATGCACTGCAAAGGCAAAAACAAATTTCTTCTATAAAATAACCAAACCTAACACTATAAATGAATATTAGAGAACTATAAAGAAATTTAAGCATAAAAACTTTTGTTTTACGGCATATCAACCCTTTTCAGGTTATTTAATGCCGAATCCAAAGATTTTGAAGAAAAATTTTTAATAGAATATATTTGTTGTTTTCAAGTCGGTTTCTATTTAACCCATAGTTGGGACCCTAACAGGTACTACCACTCTGGGTCAGAGTGGACCTGGGAGCAATGGCAATTAAAGGGTGACGCCACACTCCCCAAAGCCCGCAAGCTAGGGCCTGACCATCGGATATAGTTTAAGGTCATATACAGGGCAATAAGTATTTGGAGACAAAAAAAAAACTTAAAGCATAAAAAGGTTTTTCCAAACTAACTAACCTCAGAATTACTGTATTCGACATTAAATAACCCGAAAAGGCGTGATATGCGGTAAAACAAAACGCCTAAACACATACACTGAGAGCATTATACAGTCACCAGTGCTAGAATAGATACTTATTAGTTTACATTCCTATAAGGTCACCGTTTGCCTGTGCATGGAACATTGTTGTCACATCTGGGTTTGTGTACTAACAAATAGTTTATCCTCCTTGAATAATCTTCAAAAAAAAAAGGAAATTCTAATCTAAATAGATCTCTACTCTCTGCCAATCTCCTGTCCCTGTCGCATCGCCGCAATGTTGCATCCTTGTGCTTGTTTTACAAATACTTCCATGGAATGTGTTCCGATGAACTTACTACGCTTAGACCTCATCAATAAACATACTCTTAACCAATCCAACTGACCTAAAAAAAAAAATAAAAAAAAAAACACCCCCTAACTGTAAGGGTCCCTAAATGTCGGAAGAATTTCTTCTGCTGTGATAGCTTATTTTTTCAGACTACTTGCCTTTGGAACCCCCTCCTTACTTCCTGTTTTGTGGGCATACTAACTTGTTGAAATTTAAATGTAATGTTAACAAACATCTTGCCGACCAATTTCCCATCCGGATTGTCCCCTATTAATCTGGTTTCTATCACAGTAACTCATTATGCTTTAGGGGCAGTATGTCGAAATAGATGTCATTCAAATGTCTTTAGATCTTCCGTCTATACTATCTATACAGTGCTCCAAAATGTTATGTGGTACCACTGATTTAAATAACACTAGACTGTTTTGATGTACGTATTATTTAAATTCATCGGGCTACTGTTCTCAGGTGTTATTTTCACAACGTTTCGGTCGATATAACCACCGACCTTCTTCAAGTGTATTTTGTCGAACTTGTGAATGTTTCTGTCGAACTCGGGAGTTTGGACGGAACTTCGAACGTACCCCTTTATTTACTTTATGGGGGTAGCATGCTCTTGTTCGGTTAGCCATGACTGGGTAGAGATCCTAAGTAGTTCGCAATTCTATTTTTCGGTTGCACATACTGAGAATTGAACCTTCAACCTTCGGGAGAATATTCAAATACTCAGAAATGTCATTTTGATTATTATATAAGAATGATGAATGAAAAAAAAAGACATAGGAATGATGAATGAAAAAAAAACATAGGAATGATGAATGAAAAAAATATAGGAATGATGAATGAAAAAAATATAGGAATGATGAATGAAAAAATATAGGAATGATGAATGAAAACAAATATAGGAATGATGAATGAAAAAAATATAGGAATGATGAATGAAAATAAATATAGGAATGATGAATGAAAAAATATAGGAATGATGAATGAAAAAAAATATAGGAATGATAAATGGAAAAAATATAGGTATGATGAATGAAAATAAATATAGGAATGATGAATGAAAAAACATAGGAATGATAAATGAAAAAAACATTGGAATGATGAATTAAAAAAAACATAGGAATGATGAATGAAAAAAAACATAGGAATGATGAATGAAAAAAACAGAGAAATGATGAATGAAAAAATATAGGAATGATGAATGAAAAAAAACATAGGAATGATGAATGAAAAAACATAGGAATGATGAATGAAAAAAATATAGGAATGATGAATTAAAAAACATAGGAATTATGAATAAAAAAAATATATGAATGATGAATGAAAAAAATATAGGAATGATGAATAAAAAAAACATAGGAATAATGAATAAAAAAAACAGAGGAATGATGAATAAAAAAATATAGGAATGATGAATAAAAAAAATATAGGAATGATAAATGAAAAAATATAGGAATGATGAAAGAAAAAAATATAGGAATGATGAATGAAAAAATATAGGAATGATGAATGAAAAAAATATAGAAATGATGAATGAAAAAAAATATAGGAATGATAAATGAAAAATATAGGAATGATGAATGAAAAAAATATAGCAATAATGAATGAAAAAACATAGGAATGATGAATGAAAAAATATAGGAATGATAAATGAAAAAATATAGGAATGATGAATGAAAAAACATAGAAATGATGAATGAAAAAAATATAGGAATGATGAATGAAAAAAATAAAGGAATGGTGAATGAAAAAATATAGGAATGATGAATGAAAAAAATATAGGAATGATGAATGAAAAAAAATATAGGAATGATGAATGAAAAAACATAGGAGTGATAAATGAAACAAACATAGGAATGATGAATGAAAAAAAACATAGGAATGATGAATGAAAAAAAATATAGGAATGATGAATGAAAAAAAAATAGGAGTGATAAATGAAAAAAATATAGGAATGATGAATGAAAAAACATAGGAATGATGAATGAAAAAATATAGGAATGATGAATGAAAAAAACATAGGAATGATGAATGAAAACAGTATAGGAATGATGAATTAAAAAAAATATAGGAATGATGAATGAAAAAAACATAGGAATGATGAATGAAAAAAAACATAGGAATGATGAATAAAAAAAACATAGGAATGATGAATGAAAAAAATATAGGAATGATGAATGAAAAAAAATATAGGAATGATAAATGAAAAAATATAGGAATGATGAATGAAAAAAATATAGGAATGATGAATGAAAAAATAAAGGAATGATGAATGAAAAAAATATAGAAATGATGAATGAAAAAAATATAGGAATGATAAATGAAAAATATAGGAATGATGAATGAAAAAAAATATAGCAATGATGAATGAAAAAACATAGGAATGATGAATGAAAAAATATAGGAATGATAAATGAAAAAATATAGGTATGATGAATGAAAAAACCTAGAAATGATGAATGAAAAAAAACATAGGAATGATGAATGAAAAAAATATAGGAATGATGAATGAAAAAAAATAAAGGAATGGTGAATGAAAAAAATAAAGGAATGGTGAATGAAAAAATATAGGAATGATGAATGAAAAAAAATATAGGAATGATGAATGAAAAAAAATATAGGAATGATGAATGAAAAAATATAGGAATGACGAATGAAAAAATATAGGAATAATGAATGTAAAAAATATAGGAATGATGAATTAAAAAAACATAGGAATGATGAATGAAAAAATATAGGAATGATGAATGAAAACAAATATAGGAATGATGAATGAAAAAATATAGGAATGATGAATGAAAATAAATATAGGAATGATGAATGAAAAAACATAGGAGTGATAAATGAAAAAAACATAGGAATGATGAATGAAAAAAAAACATAGGAATGATGAATGAAAAAACATAGGAATGATGAATGAAAAAAACATAGGAATGATGAATGAAAAAAACATAGGAATGATGAATGAAAGCAATATAGGAATGATGAATTAAAAAAAATATAGGAATGATGAATTAAAAAAAATAAAGGAATGGTGAATGAAAAAATATAGGAATGATGAATTAAAAAAAATATAGGAATGATGAATGAAAAAAAACATAGGAATGATGAATGAAAAAAAAACAGAGGAATGATGAATAAAAAAAAAACATAGGAATGATGAATGAAAAAAAAATATAGGAATGATGAATGAAAAAATATAGGAATGATAAATGAAAAATATAGGAATGATGAATGAAAAAATATAGGAATGATGAATGAAAAAAACATAGGAATGATGAATGAAAAAAAACATAGGAATGATGAATGAAAAAAACATAGGAATGATGAATGAAAAAAAAACATAGGAATGATGAATGAAAATAAATATAGGAATGATGAATGAAAAAACATAGGAGTGATGAATGAAAAAAACATAGGAATGATGAATGAAAAAAAATATAGGAATGATGAATGAAAAAAATATAGGAATGATGAATGAAAAAAAAATGTTTTGCATTCGCTTATTTAGATTTAAATTGTCTAATTTTTACTTTTAATATTTTAACGGTAGCATAGCTTGATAGAAAACCTCCTTCCTGGCGCAAGCCATAACCTGTATAAGAGACAGCTGAAGGAATCCTTTAAAACTCACCAGATTGTTTATTGTTTTGTCGCTGACACGTTGTAAGTAGTTGTTTTAACGGATAATGGCGTCTCTCGTTCCCACTTTCTTTTTTCCTTCTTTTCCGTTGTTGTTAAGCCGTCATTATTGTCTATTTTTTACTTTTCATATTTCGTAGCTCGCATAACTTGACAGAAAAACTCCCTGCTAACCCAATCTGTTACTTTTATAAGAGCCAGATTTAAATTTAAAACAAAAATGTGATTAAAATTAGTACAAACATGACTTTCTGCAGCATGCAGTGTTCGCGTTAAGCAAGAAGAATAAAGAAAGAAAGAAATGGTCTATGCGTTTACTTATAGGCTGGTGAGGTAGTGAAACTTCAGGGCATCTAATATGAACAGGAAAGGCAGACAGTTTCAATAAAAATCCTGTTCAGCAGAGAAGGGCATCCTTTTTTCACACAGGAATCACCACTTATCAAGGCCCAGAGGCCACTCGAGGATAAAGGTTAAAGAGTGTACACTGGTCAAAAGGACAATATCATAGTAATCATCAAAAGTGTGAATTTGGTGAATTGGATTACTTAAGGGGAACGGCTTATCAGGAACTTGTTTACATTGGACTTGAAGACGACCATATTGTAGTCAGCTGAAAAGCAGGTAAACGGAAGGGAGTTCCACAGGCGTGCAGTTCTAAGAAAGAAACTTTGTTCATAGAATCTACGTTTTGGGTTTAGGCACGGATAAAGAGTGGGAGAAATTATTGATAGTGTTTACAGCCAAACGAGTTTTTCTCGTGAATGTTTGGCGAGAGGGGGACCATAGATTGGAGCTCAGACGAGCACTTGCCATGAAAATAACGATAAAACAGAGACAAGCTCGCAACGTCTCTTCTATGAGAAAGAGGTTGCAGGAAAGAGAAAAGGGCATTCCCCACTAGGCTATGAAGCCTATTCTGAACTCTGTCAAAGTAGGATGAGTTCTTCCTAGCAACTTTTTTTTTTTTTTTTTTTTTTACAAGGGTGTCACCACTTATCAAGGCCCAGAGGCCACTCGAGGATAAGGGTTAATAGGTATACATTAGTCATTGTGATTTTAGCATAGTAAATAGTGGGAATTTTGAAACTTGGATTACTTAGGGGAACGATTCAATTAGAACTTGTTCACATTGGACTTTTTCTTTTTTTTTTTTTTCATAGGTATCAACTCATTATCAAGGCCAAGAGGCCACTCAAGGATAAGGGTTAAAGAGTGTACAGTAGAAATTGGACAATATAATAATCATTAGTAATGAAAATTTGTTAAATTTGATAACTTATATGGAACGGCTCATCAAGAACTTATTTACGTTAGACTTGAAGACAATCATATTGTAGTCAGCCGGAAAGCAGGAAAACGGAAGACAATTCCACAGGCGTGCAGTTCTAATAAAAAAGCTTTGTTCATGGAATCTACGTTTAGGTTTAGGCACAGATAAAGAGTGGGGGGAATTATTGATAGTGTTTACAGCTAGACGAGTGTTTCTTGTGAAAGTTTTGCGAGGGGGGACCATAGATTGAAGCTCAGTCGAACTCCTGCCCAGATGTGACAGCAATATTCCATCCTTTAACATATCTGGCTTTTATATAGGTAGAGAATTGCATCAGCAGGTAGATATCTACTGGATCGATAGAAGGAACCCATCATTTTTCCAGCAACCTTGGCAACGGATTGGATGTACGGATTCCATTTCAGATCAGGAGTAAGCTTGTTAAAACATGAAGCCCCCCCCCAAAGACGAGAGTCATTCATTTCAATATATACCAGATGATGCAAAGATAGAAGCTTAGTTTTAGATGCATTAAAAGTAACCAGCCACCTGTTCCCCCATTGTACGATGCGCTCAAGATCAGAGGAGAGAGAATCAGAAAGAACTTGATCATTTACGGCCTTTGATGTGCTGCCATAGATGGTAGTGTCGTCAGGAAAATGTCTACGAATGGCAGAAATGAGTTTTCTCAGATGTGTATTGAATTTGGAGACCGAGAATTATGGAGGGGAGAAGAATAGTTAACATAAATTGTTGGAAGACTGCAGAATATTTTTACTGCAATACACATCTACGTCTTATAATGTTACATGTGTAAGCGCTTAGTTTATTGTGTTGACTGCCATGTGTGTGTGTTTTATTTTGGGTCGGTTATTTTTTCCGATATTCAATTAATCCTGAAAAAAGGTTGATCGGCCGTAAACAGATACAAAAATGAATTACTTTCCTGTATCGAACAAACCGAAAACACTGGATATGCGATAAATATATACAAAACAAACTAATCTTAAAACAGAAATGAAGCACAAGCTCAGGAACAAGCGAAGCAGAACGTTATGAACGAAATATCAGAATTAATTCAAATGCCAGAATTAATCTTTTTTTTTGAGATTGTGTTTTTTTAGCCATCCATACATTTGCATTTTAATCGTTCAGTGCTGTCCACCAGATAGAGCTGTTCTGTTCATATTTCTATTGGAGGACGGGGGGCATTTTCTTGGGGAGTGTAATTATTATACTTGCTACCCGTATAAATTTGGAATAATTTTAATATCCAGATTTATTTTAGGAAAAAAAAAAGAATAGTTGTTGGTTTTCGGGTGGTTCTTTTCAAAGAGACGAGCTTGCGGTAATGGTGCCCAATTGTGCGGAAGCCACTTAAGCCGGTGAATTTGTAGATCCTCTATCACAAAAAAAATATAGAGAGGTGGGGTCGAGTTAAAAGAAGAAGAAGAAGAAAAAGAAGATACTCTTCGGTACACATGAGTCGGCGTTTACTTTCAAAGCCCCACCCCCAAATAGAATAAATTTATATGCACGGGGTGGGAGGAGGGTCTGTTTGACCAGCTGCGCTTCGTATCTCATTTTTCTGTTAACGGGTAAAGAACTTGGTGGTCTTCCAATGCTACAAAGTCAGAGTTGATCTTGGTTAATGATATCAAAGGGGGACAACTCACGGATTCGGCAGGAATCAAACCACATTTTTACTGATTAGTAAAAAGAACTGATATTGCCTTTGTTCAAAACTGTTTCTTTATTGTTATTTTTATTTTTATTTTAATATTCCTCGCTTTATTTAATTCCTTTCAAACAATAAAAAGTGGGAGGTACTTTTCGGCAAATGGCCCTTAGAGTTCACGTCTAATGACCCGGGTCCAATTCCTCGTTCTTGCAAACAAAACAAATAATTTTTTTTTTTTTTTTTCCTCTGTTGCCTGGATATAAGAAATGATAACGTTAATCGATTATAGGTGGGAGTTACATTCTTCTTCTTCTTCTTCTTCTTCTTCTTCTTCTTCTTCTTCTTCTTCTTCTTCTGGAAAACGATGTTTTGATCGACCTTCATCAGAGAACTGTAAACTGAGTGTTCAAAGTTCGAATCTGGTTTGCGCCACAGAAACACTATCATCGAATCACATTTGTCTAACTTTATGGGAAAAAAATGGTAAATTCTGAAATTAGTTTCTACACGTAGTAGGAGGGGTTATATATAAAAAAATAAATAAATAAATAAAAACGTGAGGTACTTTTTTTTAGTAAATGACCCTTAAAGTTCACGTCTAATGACCCGGTTCCAATTCCTCGTCCTTACAAACAAAACAAACAATATTTTTATCTTTGTTGCCCGGATATAAGAAATGATAACGTTAATCGGCAATATGGGTTTTCGAAGGGTGAATAAGCAATATGACCAACCGATGCTAGCGTCACGTGGAAACTTAAAATTGCGAAATGCAGATATAGGAACGAAATGCGTTTCAAACTTTTTGATACAAATAAATAAATAATACCAACATTTTTGTGCGTCTGCTCTTTTTCCTACAATTTATTACCTAAATCTTTCAAAAGAGATTCGTCAATTTGAATATTATTTTAATTTTATTTATTTTAATTATTTTTAATTACAGTTCATATACTTAATTTTATGTATTGTATTATCAAAACGCATTTCGTTCCTGCATCCCCATTTTGCAATTTTAAGTTTCCACATAACGCCAGCATCGGTCGGCCTGGTTGCCTAGTTCCGGAAAAAAAAATTAATGAAGAACGCTAGAGAGTTTCGTGCTCAGTCCGTCAAGTCCAAAGTAGCTCAGCAGCGGCTTGATTCCCATCAGTGTTGGCAACTAGCAAACAGAAACCCGGACAGAAGCGTGTGCTCTATCCCAACTCTAGAGTTGTAAGGCATGTTTAGTTTCAGAACAGTTTGCGGTGGTTAGTTGTTCTATACAAGTCCTGGAGGTGACTGGTTCTCAGTAGACAAAACAGTTTCCGATGGTTAGTTGTTCTACACAAGTCCTGGAGGTGAGTGGTTCTCAGTAGACAAAACAGTTTCCGATGGTTAGTTGTTCTACACAAGTCCTGGAGGTGAGTGGTTCTCAGTAGACAAAACAGTTTCCGATGGTTAGTTGTTCTACACAAGTCCTGGAGGTGAGTGGTTCTCAGTAGACAAAACAGTTTCCGATGGTTAGTTGTTCTACACAAGTCCTGGAGGTGAGTGGTTCTCAGTAGACAAAACAGTTTCCGATGGTTAGTTGTTCTACACAAGTCCTGGAGGTGAGTGGTTCTCAGTAGACAAAACAGTTTCCGATGGTTAATTGTTCTACACAAGTCCTGGAGGTGAGTGGTTCTCAGTAGACAAAACAGTTTTCGATGGTTAGTTGTTCTACACAAGTCCTGGAGGTGAGTGGTTCTCAGTAGACAAAACAGTTTCCGATGGTTAGTTGTTCTACACAAGTCCTGGAGGTGACTGGTTCTCAGTAGACAGTTCTTGAGTTGGAAGCCACAGAGCAAAAGATTCTTCCCGTTTTGACACGAAGAAAACATACGCGAAGTTGCTACAGAAAAGGTTTAATTTTTATGGAGCAATTCTGGTTTCTGATTGGTTGGTAGCAGAACGTGAATTAATTTGATTCGTTAGTTCCTAGCAGCATCGTTTATAACTAGAATCTCCTGGCTGTGCGGATCATACCTCATTATAACCAAAAACTATTGCAACACTAACTAGCATCAATGGATCTGAGATAATCTCGTCAGCATCAGACAAAGCGAAACTCTTTGCCAAGAACTTTTCAGCTAATTCTACCCTTTACGATCAAGGCCGTCAACACCCATTATTTCCTCGTGTATCTAAAAACATGCTATGCGACATACAAATATCTGTACGTGATGTTGCCAAGCTAATCAAAAACCTTGATTCCAGTAAAGCAACTGGCCCTGACAGCATTCCAATTATAGTGCTTAAAAAGCTTCAACCAGAACTAGCGCCCATACTTACAAAGTTATTTAAACGTTGTCTTAAGGAGAAATGCTTCCCAACACCATGGAAAATCTCATCTACTGATGAGATTTTCCTGTATTTAAGAATTCAGGTGATCGCTCATCTCCCTCTCTGTACAGGCCAAAAATCTCCTGTGCGTCATGAGTAAGTTGCTGGAATCTGTGTTAAATAGAGAAGTAGTCAACCACCTCAGCAAAAATAACCTTCTTAGTGACATGCAATATGGTTTCCGTTCTGCTAGATCTACAGCGGACGTGCTTACAGTTATATATCACAGTATTAGCGAATCTCTGGACGGAGACTTCCTCTCTACGCAAATGCTCTTGAAATATCAAAGGCCTTTGATAAGGTATGGCAGAACGGTCTACTTCAGAAGATCTCCAGCTATGATATAGCTGGAAATGTCTTCTCAATTGTTAAATCATTTCTCTCTGATAGGTTCATAAGAGTAGTGGTTGATAGGCAGATATCGCAAGCTTTCAATATTAATGCTGGAGTCCCTCAGGGGTCCATTCTGGGTCCAACTCTCTTCCTGATCTACATTAATGATCTGCTAAAGTAGATATCTCAGTGTTGATGCAATTCTCTATCTATATAAGAGCCAGGTACGTCCAAGGATAGAATACTGTTGCCACATCTGGGCAGGATGCTAGAAAGGGCTTATTCTGTCTTGGTAGAGTTCAAAATAGACTTCGTAGCCTAATAGGGGATGCCCTTTTCTCTTCCCTGCAACCTCTTTATCACAGAAAAGATGTTGCGAGCCTGTCTCTGCTTGTTCGGTATTTTTATGTAAAGTGCTCGTCTGAGCTCCAATTTATGGCCCCCTTCGCCAAACTTTCACAAGAAACACCGTCTAGCTGAAACCACTATCAATAATTTCCCCACTCTTTATCTTTGCATAAACCTAAACGTAGATTCCATGAACAAAGTTTCTTTCTTAGAACTGCACGCCTGTGGAACTGTCTTCCGTTTTTCTGTTTTTCAGCTGACTACAATATGGTTGTCTTCTTGGCCTTTTGGCCAAGATTTAATTGTAATTTTTTCTTTAAACGAAATAAATAAAATATAAAGATAAAAGTGTAGTATCTGTTCTTCAGATGCTGCACTGCCATTTCTTGCTCTCTTTCGGTGGAGGAGCAGTCCTTCACGACTGAGACAATTTTTATTTTTTTACCTTTTCTCCACGTTAAAAAATGACCCTGGTTTCTAACTCTGTCCCGTGGTGAGGCTTTGTAAATAGGTACAATATTGTTGTCTTCAAGTCCAATGTAAACAAGTTCTTGGTGAGCCGTTCCACTTAAGGTAACAAATTTACCGAATTCCCATTACTAACAATTACTATATGGTCCAATTGACTACTGTACACTCTTTAGCCCTTATCCTTGAGTAGACTATGGGCTTTGATAAGTGGTGATGCCTATGTAAAAATAAATACCTTTGTGTCCAGGATTTGCTCCTAATCTGATTAATAGTTCATTATAGATTTTGTGAACACACATACTACGTGTAAGGGGGTTCAAATGTGGACTACTGGGAAGTGAGTATTTATCTAGCCCAAGGGATTTTCCTAGTATATTAACACTATTATATTTTTCCTATAATTTTAAATTCGAAACAGATTGTAAATTACATTTATAAAGTATGATTTTTAAAAAATTATATATAATACATTAATTTAAAATCTATAATACAATCACGATTAAAACCCAAGTTTACCTACTAAAACCATTTTAGTATTTACAAGTTTCCTTTTATATATATATATATATATATATATATATATATATATATATATATATATATATATATATATATATATATATATATAATCGAAATCTAAGTTTTGTCCTTTCATTGAACCAGTTTATTAGGAGCGCCTTCCTTCTGTGTATGCAATTTTTTCAAAGATTCACACCTCACATTTAAACATTTTATTTTTGGTTCATGAATTGCCCGGGGGGATGTAGTATTTTTCTGCATTACAGAGCGAGCATTGACTTAATTCCGAGGCGTATGCTGGTTTGTGCTCGATTTTTCTCCATTTTATGGAAAAAAAGTGTATTTGTTTTTCTTTAAGCTACCACACCCGGGTAGCTAATACTGTATTCATCCTTGCTTTAGCTCTAAAGGAGCTCATATGCGCGTAGTATATTTGTTTAAATAAGCCTTTTGTCATACCTATATATTTTTCCGGTATGTTTGTAGACTGGTCCGTTATTGTGGACTCATAAACAAGGGATTCAGCTTTACAATTGCCCCTCAATGGGCAACTATTTTTGGTCCTGCGCTCTTATATTTCGGATTTTCTTTTTAATTGAGCACTTTTCTGGATTTCTTTTTCCAAAGAAAACTAATCAATATATACTAGCACGCCGCCCGGAGTTGCCCGGTCGTAAAATTCGCTTATTATTTTAATTCATGCAGATTACATATTTCTTATTATAGAGACAACTAGCAGTTCAGCCTGGCTTTGCTTGGGCCCTATGTACTGTTCATAATTTTATGTGCATATATATATATATATATATATATATATATATATATATATATATATATATATATATATATATATATATATATTAAAAAGGTGGACTCATGTCTAGGTAAACTATATCTAAAATTTCAAGTGTTTAACCCAAAATTGGCGGAAGTTTCTTAGAGTCTGCAAAGGTCAAATCGTTGCCCCTTAACAGCCAAATTTCTGACCAAACTCGATTAAAAAGATTTTCACAAATCTCGAGTTGTAGACTGAAAAGTGACAAAGTAGTTTAGTAGGGAAATGTACACACGTAGATACACACACAAACAATTTAACTTAGACAAATAGAGTACGATTATGAATATTTCTTGCAATCAAATAATCTTTATGCACTGTGACATTTACTTTATATGAGAAATATTTGGAATCAAGTCTTCCCTTGCTGTTATTTCAGATCATTTGAAACCACAGCAGCAAGTTTTAGTCTCCCCTCCATCAAGGCCAGAAGTTTTAGGAAAATATCAGATATTTTGTAATTCATATGCTAAACTAGGAAAACAATGACTATGATTGAAACATTTTATGACTAAAAAAAGTAACAAAATAGGCTCTGGATGATGCATATATATATATATAAAGGGTGAAAATTAATAATTGATAAATTAATTAATCAAGTTTTCATGGGGGGGCATAACAAAATCAAATTAATATGTACGATCGTTTCGGATATTCATTCAATATTTACAAATAAAACCATCGAGAAATTTCCCACTCTTAATCACAACCCTTTCCCCATTTATGCTGGCGGGGAGACGATATCAAGTTATATATAACCCTTTATAATTACACCTATCGAGTTTGTCATATATTTGCAATACTCCGAGCACAGCGCCTTTAAATATATGTAACTGAGGCTGTGCTCTTTTAGACTGTAGTTTATTACTTTCTATTAAATATATATATATATATATATATATATATATATATATATATATATATATATATATATATATATATATATATATTGTGGAAATGGTAATCAATAAAAACCGAAGAAAGTGCTCAATACTGTTGTAGAGCAAATATGCGTTTTATTTTTTATTACCGTATCTTTCTGTTAAGTTACATTATTGTTTCAGCTACCGGCCGTTTTTATTTTTTTTACCGTCTGTAGCTTCCTCAGACTTTTACAGAAACGGCCGGGTAGCTGAAAAAATAATGTAACTTAACAGAAAGATACGGTAATAAAAAATAAAACGCATATTTGCTCTACAACAGTATTGAGCATTTTCTTCCGTTTTTATTAATTACCATTTCCACTAAATATATATATATATATATATATATATATATATATATATATATATATATATATATATATATATATATATATAATTTGGGGTTGTTATTTTCCAGAGGTAAGGTAACCAGTGAAGTATAACGAGGTTAATACAAGAGTGCTTAATACCGAGGTGGAGCAGGGTATACTTTAAATGTGTGTTTACATAAGCACTAATGTGTTGCTACACAGTCATGAGCATGTTTCGGTCTTCTAGCATTTAGTAACTAGAGACCTCTTCAGGCAATCACGCTTACGTTAAGGGAATCAGTAACGAATCTGAAAATCATCTTGTAGTAAGACAGTTTTTATGCAGAAGGAGACAGGGGTGGGGTTCAGCGGTGCGTAAAACAAGGTTGATTGGATTTTGTTTATGTTGGGGTGAAGGGATGAGGAGATAGGGTTTGGGGTTAAGAAAGTGAAGTTGAGGATAGAGCTTGGAGCGATGTCATCTTTGCAATGTGTCTTTATCGAAGACATTCTTGTGTATTAAGTAAAATCATTCTGGGAGCCAAATGTCGACATTTGCTCCTAAATTTGTCAGAATTGCTACTCGAGCCGAATGTAAACCACAGAAAGAGGATTGATGAGCATCGATTAGACCAGAGGTCACCAAACTATGGCCCGCAGGCCGAATCCGACCCGCGACGTCAGTTCATTTAGCCCGGCGACGGTATTTGATTTTGCTTGGTAAAACGTATGGAACACAAAACTTAGTGATAGAATTTCAATTTGAATATGTTTAGAATAGTAAGAGACTTTAATGCTTGCGAAAACCTTCAGATTGCTTTGTTCTTTAAATTAGGCATTTTATTTCTCCCAGTTCTCCCCTACATATTCGGCCCGCGTTCGTCATTCTTTCAGTTATCCGGACTCGGTAAAAATAAGTTTGGTGACCACTGGATTAGATTATGGTCATACCAAGAGCATGGATAGTTCTGCTGAATTCCCCGTTTACTGCATGCAAAATCATCGGTCTACCATGATTCTAGAATATATATTCACAACAAAAATAAACATCCCATTGTTTCTGGCAAATCCTGTTTGTGGCGATACAAGCTGGACTAAGTACTGTTCCTTTTACAAATGATATTGTTTTCTCTTCCCTCATCTTCGTTACCATGGAAACCTCAGGGATCATAAATATGAATGCAACTGATTCTATGTACTGCATTGAGTCCACGGCTGCGACATTCAGAAGGCATTCTCGTAGCAACCCGATGGCAATATAAATTACTTTAACGAGAATAACTGATACGTGTTTGTTTGTTTGTTCGTTCGTTCGTTTGTTTGTTTGTTTGTTTGTTTGTTTTATTTTTATTTTATTTTTTACATTTTTACATTGTTGCAGATGAAAGATTTTAAAATTTTGAATTGGATTTGAAATTAAGATATCGAATTCAAGTTTTATGGAGTTTTATAATTACCTTATAAAAATATATTTATGAAAATCAGACTTTTATAGCTATGGATGGACAAAATGGTCCATAATTTTTATACATCTCTTCAGAACATTAACGCAACCTAATAATGGTGGGATCATTATATCGCTTCGGGAAATATCTGACTTCTGGTGCTATCGTTTATTATATAAAGGGCAGTTGCCTGCATGTATGTGTGTTTGTATGTCCAGCTAAATGTCAAAATCTACAAACACCCACAAGGTTGGTATGTTCTTGATCGGCGTTTCTCTGAATGAATAATATCTAAAATTTAAAAAAAAATATTTATCCTTATGGGTCAACTGGACCAGGTTTCGTTAGGAGGTTTTATCGGCTATTTCCAATGTAATCCATGATACAAAGAAGAGGGGTGAATTATTTGCATTATTATTTACTGTAAAACAAGAGAGAGAAATGGAATGAACAGAGGCGGAAGATGAGTGAGGGGTGAGGCATGTTGAAAAACGGAGAAGTGGAAGAAGAGAAAGATAGAAAGGTAGAACAATAGAAGATTCAGTATAAAGATGTTACTCACATTTTACAACCTCTTTTATTATGTTTTTATGCACCTGAGCAAATCCGGGTAGCCTTGCTTGTCTATCTATGTTATATGATAAACCATAAAGGGTCTGTTGTGTAATGTGTACCATAGCACCATATGTCGATATGTGTACTTGGAACGAAGGGTTCATCCTGGTGTGTATACGTGTCACTAAATGTCTATTGTACTTGGGACGAAGGGTTCATCCTGGTGTGTATACGTCTCACTAAATGTCTATTGTTAGTGATTCTTCACTATCTGAACCCTAAGTTATGTTGTTGATGTCTATCTATGTTATATTTATATCTAATTATTCATATGTGTGTGGGTGGGTGTGTGGGGGTGTGTGGGGGTACATGTATTTTGGGCTTACCTCAGTTTCATGCGTCGTTGGTCTTGGTCAACCTGGAATTCATCTTGTTCTTGGAGGAGAGGCTGGAACCTGTTTGGACGAATATTCATTCACTTCCAAGAACGCTGGTTGGTTTTATATAGTTTTTATTCACTTTCCTGGTGTCGATCGCAGAAGAATGGAAAGCGAATATCTCTGCTTGCGTGGCTAATTCTAGGT
>NC_136506.1:79325301-79497801 GCF_053919585.1 Euprymna scolopes | reverse complement strand
CTGATCTGATATGGAACACGTACATCAAATCTGTTGCCAAGGTCACTGGGAAAATGGTGGGATCTTTCTACCGCTCCAGAAGATATATCACTACTGTTGCAATTCTCTATCTATATAAAAGCCAAGTACGTTCAAGGATGGTATACTGCTGCCACCTCTGGACAGGAGCTGCTAAAAACAGCCTATCCTACCTTGACAGAGTACAAAATAGACTTCGTGATTTAGTGGGGGGAGCCCTTTTCTCTTCCCTGCAACCTCTCTCCCACAGAAGAGACGTTGCGAGCCTATCTTTGTTTTATCGTTATTTCCATGGCAGGTGCTTGTCTGAGCTCCAATCTCCGGTCCCCCCTAGCCAATCTTTCACGATAAACGCCCGTCTAGCTGAAACCACTGTCAATAATTTTCCCCACTCTTTATCTGTGCCTAAATCAAAACGTAGATTCCATGAACAAAGCTTCTTTCTTAGAACTGCACGCCTGTGGAACTCTTTACCGCTTGCCTGCAACACTATCCCATTGATTACTGTACACAAAATATACCCGGGTGGGTTCTGAGCCTTGATACGTAGTGACCTCTATGTAAAAATAAAACAGTTAAAATTTATTGTTTGACTGAATACTATTCTTCTCATCATAACCAGCAAATTCTAGCATTGCTACAAATATAATTTGCTGATTTCTTTCTGTCCTCTGATGAGAAGCATAGCAAGAATAGCATTCTTTGAAACTCCGCGGAATAAGGACTTTGTTACAGTTTTAATTTTTTTTCTCTTATATATATATATATGTGTGTGTTTATATATATGCATACATATATATACATACATATATATACATATATATATACATACATATATACATACATATATATATACATATATATACATACATATATACATATATATATATACATATATATATAAGGAACTTTGTGTGTCTGTGTGTCTGTGAGTTCGTTCCCTATGGACTCCAAAACTGCTGAGCTTGTTTTTATATGAAATTTCACACAAATGTACTTCATGTATCTGGCAGTGTTCTTAGGTTTTGTATCCAAATGATTTCAATAAGTATCCGTAATCGAAAAAATCCGATAAAAGAACGAACAGGGATTTTGACCAAAGTTAACACTATATTCAGCTAACATCACAAAATCTGGATATATAAAATAGCAGTAGGTTATTTAATATGACAGGGGCGCGTTCAAAATGATTTTTTTCTGCTTAAAATACAATTGCAGCATGATACTTTACTTTTTAAATTTAAATTTAAGCTCAAGCAATTATATTAACACCCTTAAACAGCCTAACAGAAGAAATGCTTTTGAGAAGTCTTATCACCGCACAAGCAGAAAGGCCAAGCATATAAAACCAACAGTTGGTTCTTTGATATGACGCAGGTGTGTTCGGAATGAATATTTCTGTTTAAAGCACAATTGAACCATGATACTTGACTTTGGCATTTTAAATTTCAATTCAAGCCATTATATATAATAAAAATTTTATAAAATCACAAGTAGGTTCTCTACAGTGCAATGTAAACTATAATGCATTGTGTACTAAGTCACTGCGGGGAGGCATGTGAATCTTTCTCACAGTGCACCGCGGTAAGTCCCTAACTAGAGCAGTCAGTCGATTTGATTGAAAATCGGCGTTTTCAATGTATTTCGATGAAAGTATGAAAGTGTGAAACATTCTTTGATCATCATTCAATCCCGGGCAACGTCGGATCTCTCTGCTAGTATATATATATAGTCATCCACATACAGTACTGTTTCGTTGTATCACAACTCATGCGCGGCTAGACATACACCTTTTCCCAGCCGTGGATCGAACCTACAACCATCGCGTTGACAGTCTACCCATCGGACCAAGAATCAGTGGCCGTAAATATTTCTCCTCAAATGCCTCTTAAATTAGCATTTGCCCGTCGCAAAGTGCTCGAACTGTCAGTTTGTTTCGCTTAATCGCTTAAATATGCGTCGGGTGAAAATATATTTATAAAGTGTTTAACCCCAAAAGGGGGACTTATTAGTTATCCACATACAGTACTGTTTCGTTGTATCCCAACTCATCAGTGCGGCTGCGGCTAGACATACACATTTTCCCAACCGTGGATCAAACCTGATGTCTCGTCGTTTCGATGTGACTAAATGTAGCAAATTTGTCAACTCCGAGATTTGATACTCGAGATGAAAATCTTTTAATTTTCTTTTTATTCAGTGCAATTATCAAATTATTACTGAAATCCGTTTGTCGTTTATTGCTTTTTTGTATTTTGTTGCTGTTGTTTTGTTTTTGTTTTTGTTTTTGTTTCTTGTAATAGTTCAGGAAGAAAGTCTTTTTTGTTGACGCTTTTATGATATGAAAATCAACTGACTGCTAACAATGAGTAATTACTAGTAGCAGGTGCCCCATTTTTTTTTTTTTTTTTTTTTTTTAGATAATAATTATTACTTTATTTATTTATTTATTTATTTATTGACAAATGATCCTGCACGAAAGCAGACTATTTGCGTTTGGTCCCCGAATGTTATGTTTATTTTAAAACATGACCCCATCAAGACGGACACCTGCGAAGTCACTGGTTTTAGGGGATAGGACGCAGAAAGCGGAATGGCGAATAATAAAATAAGATAGCACGTATTTAAATAAGAGCCGTCACAATGTTTGCTGGTCTGTCACACTGCAGAAACCCCCTAAACAGAAGTACAGTTACCAATAAAATATGATCCTGGAAATTAATGAGCTTTTAAAATAAAGGGTTCAATTTTTTTTAATTAATGGCGTTACTTTGGGCGGAATCTATTTACAATATCGCTATGACGCTAAAATGTCCGCTCCGTTTATGGGTTAACTGCAACAATCATTTAAGCGATCTTACGCGTTTCAGTAAGGGGCGTGGTTGGCAAGATAGAATACCCTTCCGGACTATAAAATCGGTTAAGCGAAGTTCAAATCGTACGGGCTCAAGTGTGATATTTTACGCAATAATACCAAGGTATTAAACTGCAACTCTCTTTCCTAATTTTTGTTTTCATAAATTATCTATATCATATTTCTCTTACTCTATCCGTTTTAATTTTTTTCGGAAACTACTGATCTGATCTGTCTGAAATATTGTTTGGATCTTTGTTATGCTAAGGTGCAGTCAACTAAGTATTATGGTATCCGTTCGATGTACAATTAGAGGTTAATAGGGATTAGTCACTAGAATACTACTGTTACTGTTTGGAATAAAGCACTCATTCTAAGTCAACGGGCTATAACTTTTTGCTCGTTAAAAACGGGTAAAAAGTCTAGTTGTATGGATAAAATTGGATATTAATTACAAGAATGGAATTGACTTGTGATGGCTATTAAAAAGAACGCTAGGATAAAATTACTGCTCAACTGAAGCGGAACTCATACTACGCGGGTCAAAACACAACCTTCGTAAAATATGTCTTTAAGGCCCGTGCGCTAGAAATGACGTCATCGCTGAGGTCCTAACAAGCAAGATCTGTCGAATAGTCACACTGTCGGCAATGAATCAAAAGATTTTACAAAAAGCATAGGAAAACTTGAAAATTGCATTAAAAAAGCGAAAAATAATGATATTTTGTGCTGAAACTCATCCAAAATTTAAAAAAAAAATCCAACTGGAAAAGTTATTTTTATGCGTTAAAAGTAATTAAACATTTCGTTGTTACATGGGTTTTAAAGATTAAAATACGTTCATTATGTACATATAAATTACATTTGGAAAGAAGAAAAGAAAGGAACACGATTCAATTCATAGTAAAACTGAATTTTATTCAATATATAAAAACAAGCAGGGAGATCCGATGTTGCTTGGGATTGAATGATGATCAAAGGAATATTTCACGCTCTTATTTTTTTATTGTCATCGAAATCCGAGAAATCGCCGGGGAGAAATTTACGTGCGAGATTTGAACATACAGACCACGTCATGCAAAAAAAAAACTATCACTTACTCGCAGTAGAATTTACACGGCCCGTTGTTCCATTATTGTTGCGAAGCGACGAAATGAAAAAATGGCTTTACCGATGATAGATAAATTAAAATAACGGTTTAGGTTGTCGATTATCGGTATTTATCGGGGGTATTCTGAGACAAAACTTAACTAAAATCATTCCCAGACTTATACATACAAGTTCTGTAAATTTTAAAGAAAGTCTGTTCAGCCGTTTCGAAGTCTATAAGTAACGAACTTACACACACACAAAGTTTCATTTATATAATTGTAGAGATTATGCATGTCAAATTACGTACGTTTAAGGCAGAAGAGAATCAAATGTTGCAAAACATGAAATATGAATTTAGCCAATAAATAAGTATATAACAATCACTTAAAATCAAACGGTCAATAATTTATTTAATTAAAACGAACAACAATATTTTAAAATAAAAACGAGCAACATTTTTTAAATCAAAATGAACAACAATATTTTAAAAATTAAAACAAGCAATATTTTAAAAATTAAAACAAACAATATTTTAAAAATTAAAACAAACAATATTTTAAAAATTAAAACAATATTTTAAAAATTAAAACAAACAATATTGTAAAAATTAAAAGAAGCAATATTTGAAAAATTAAAACAACAATATTTTAAAAATTAAAACAAGCAATATCTTAAAAAGTAAAACAAAAATATTTTAAAAATTAAAACAAACAATATTATCAAAATTAAAACAAACAATATTATCAAAATTAAAACAAACAACATTTTAAAAATTAAAACAAACAATATGTTTAAAATTAAAACAAACAATATTTTAAAAATTAAAACTAACGGTATTATTTAAATAACATCGAACAAAAATTTTCTTTAATTGAAACGAACAACAATATTTTTAAAATCAAATCGAACAGCAATAGAAACCACCAACAATATTTTTAAAATCAAAACGAACAACAATATTTTTAATGAAAACGGACAATGTTTTTTAAATTAAAACGGACAACAATATATTTCAAATTAATGCAAACAACAATATTTTTAAAATTAAAACGAACAACAATATTTTTAAAATCAAAACGGAAAAAATATTTTTTTACATTAAAACAACCAACGATATTTTTTTTAATTAAAACGAACAACAATATTTTATAATTAAGACGAACAACAATATTTTTAAATTAAAACAAACAAATTTGTTTCAATAAAAACGAGCAATAATACTTTTTAAACTAAAACGAACAACGATATTTTTTAATTAAAACTACCAACAATAGTTTTAAATTAAAACAAACAACAACATTTAAAAAATCAAATCGAATAACAATATGTTTTTAATTAAAACGAACAACAATATTTTAAATCAAAATGAACAACAATATTTTTAAACAAAACGAACAACAATATTTTTTTATTAAAACGAACAACAATATTTTTAAATCAAAACGGATAACAATATTTTTTAAATCAAAACGAACACAATATTTTTAAATCAAAACGAACAACAATATTTTTTAAATCAAAACGAACAACAATATTTTTAAATCAAAACGAACAACAATGTTTTTTAATCAAAACGAACAACAATATTTTTTAAATCAAAACGAACAACAATGCTTTTTAATCAAAACGAACAACAATATTTTTAAATCAAAACGAACAACAATATTTTTTTAAATATAAAACGACCAACAATATTTTTTAAATTAAAACGAAAACAATATTTTTTAAATTAAAACGAAAACAATATTTTTTAAATTAAAACGAAAACAATATTTTTTAAATTAAAACGAAAACAATGCTTTTTAAATCAAAACGAACAACAATATTTTTTAAATCAAAACGAACAATATTTTTTAAATCAAAACGAACAACAATATTTTTTAATTCAAAACGAAAAGCAATATTTTTTACATCAAAACGAACGACATCTTGTAAAATCAATACGAACAATAATATGTGTTTTTTTTTTATTCAAAACAATCAACAATATATGAAAAGTGTGTTCTCGTAAATTATTTAATTATTCTCCTTTATATTAACTCGATATAATAATGTTGAGAAGAAATTTAAATTTAGTTAAGTAAATATAATATTTAAGTCCACCGGTGTGCCAACGTGATTATACCGTACACCTATGATAGAATTATGAAGTACTAGCAGGCCGCCAGGCAATGCCCGGTTTAAAATATGCTTGAATATGATATTTTGATTAATTTCGTATTTATTATTATACTAGCGGGATCTGTAAAAATTCCACGGGGGGGGGGGCTCATTTATATGTAATATATTGGTCTTGGCGTTCTGTAGATGTTCAGCGTAAATGGAGACGCTCTGATATTGTTGTGGTTCTTTTGTTAAAACTGCAAAAGTATTTATCGAAGCTAGCAGGGACGTCCGGTGTAGCCCGATCATAAAGTACGCTTAAATATGATATTTTAATTCTTGCAGATGTCGTATATATTATTATAGAATTAATGTTCTATAGATTTTTATATATTATAAAGTTGCGATTGCAAAAATAAAAAAATATATTCATATGACTTGGGATGCATCAGCTTGAATTGAAACCGAAGCAAAAACTTATGAAATATATATATATATATGTGTGTGTGTGTGTGTGTGTGTGTGTGTGTGTGTGTGTGTGTGTGTGTGTGTGTGTGTGTGTGTGTGTGTACTGTCACACGGGTAATTTGCTTTTTTTTTCTTCACAGTGTTGCTACTAGACATGGTGTGTGTTTCAAGCTAAAATTCGAATCCCGACAGCTTCTACAATAGTGAACAGTCTTCCTTATACTTCATATCACCATAAAAGTACAAGAAATTATAATGGTTTTATAGCTGTTGACATTTTTCCTTCAGCTATAATCGAAACAGAAACTGAAACCAAAACTTATAGAGAATTCTTGATAAATTATTTATAAAAAATAGATTACTAGAGTGCCATCTTTATATAAATCTCATCTGTCTGTTTAAATGAATGCATGCATGTATGTATGTATGTATGTATGTATGTATGTATGTATGTATGTGTGTGTGCATGTCTGCCTAAAACTTTCGACAGGGGCGACGGATTTTCACTCGATCTGTATCGTTGTGATGCGCACCCCTTCGGACAACAAATATCGAAAACTTGACTAAAAATATTAATTCCTTTACCTTCAACTGGGCACTTTTCTACAGGAAGGGGTCGCTTTTTTTGCCGATATTTTCGAAAGTCATCCTGTAGGAAAGTGCCTAGTTGAGGGTGAAGGAATTAATGTTTTAAACCAATTTTTCGATATTTGTCGTCCGAAGGATCGAAGTTCAAAACGATATAGATCTCGTGAACATCTGTCGCCCCTGTTGGAAGTTTTAGGCATACATACATGCATACATACATACATACATACATACATTTAAATAGACAGGTGAGATTTATATTGTAGGTAACCAAACCCAAAGAAAAAAAAAAGAAACAATTATTTTGGAGAGAGATTGGAAAACAGAAAATTTCTTTGTCTGTGATGTTCATAGGTTGAAACAATAGACAATATAATGGATAATGCTTTAAAAGGGTTTGAAATGAGAACAACGATTAAACGATGACAAAGTTAACGTGAAATTACGTAAGCAATTATTATATAACAGGGGAGACGGTTGATCCGGAGGAGGGGAGTCTGATAGAGATACAAAAGGACGAAGAGGTCATAATCTGCGTAATGATCTGGGAACTGTCTGTTCATCCGATAAAGAATAGCAAGGGAGATAAAATAACGATTTTGATAAAAAAAAAAAAAGCAAATCGTTGTCTTCTATATTACATTCAAAGAGATTAACTTGTAGCAGGCGGATTTGCAACAAACACAAGCAGGATCGAATTCTCGCGGCTGGAGATTTTAAAATACACTTCCTTCCTGTTTTGTCCAATCAGAAGCCAGCTCTCAGTCATGTGACCGAGTTTATGAAACGTTAAACCGGCAACACTCTCTCTCTCTCTCTCTCTCTCTCTCTCTCTCTCTCTATATATATATATATATATATATATATATATATATATATATATATATATATATATATTGAACGGACAACAACTCCACGTGGAACACACCTGTCGCCCCCAACTTATCTCTTGAGATTAAACAAGGCAACACCCAGCGTAGGGACTCGGGATTCGACTATGACGGAATACAAACAAGCCAACATGCCTGGCCCCACATGCGGTACAAAAACGTACTCTCTTTTTACCACAAGACTCTCTAATGTTTTTACCCTGTCCATGTGTTGAATAGGGGATTGGTATCGCTCTTTTTTGGACCGGGGAATGGGGATGGGGGGAGGGTATAGTGAACATATAGATATGCAACTTTAATGTTCTTGGTTCCATGTAATGCTTCTTCATGTTTTGTGTCTGTAGCAGTTTGTCTGGCCCACTCATGTGGCTCATGTGTTTGAGTCTCCGCATTCAAGGGGTTCCTTAATATTTAAGCTGGTTTCATTATTGTAATTTAGTGTATCTTTCCAGCATTCCTCTGATTCCAATTTCTGACATTCTTTTTTCAAAACTTTTCGGAATTGTTCCCTATTAATATCTACTTAATATAAGTCCGTTGTTCCATTTCCAATTTAGAACGATATTTGAAAATAGTTTCCCCTTCCATGTTAATGCGTGGATTTGTAATTTTGTAATGTGATACACAATTGATTACGTATCAAATAATAATAATAATAATAATAATAATAATAATAATAATAATAATAATAATAATAAAAACATTTTAACCTTATTAGAAGTTAACATTCTTCTTTGTTTGTTGCTGGATAGAACCAACCTTGAATTGGCTTCGTCCACATCATTTAAACTCGTAAGCCCTGCTATTTTAACAAGTTCTTAGCGTTATATACGTAAAAATCAGAGGCAGCTGGGGGGGGGGGCTAGACCATTACGTGTTTTTTTTTTTGTTTTTTTTTTGCGTTGTGCAAAGTTTCTGAATGATGTTTATACTTAGGGAATTTCGTAGAGATAAAATAATACATGAAATAATGATAAAAATAAAAATAATAAAAACTTTTTACCTTATTAAAAGTTGGCATTCTGATAAACCGCCCCCTTAAGTAAGACACTTTATCAAATCTCCATTACTAACGATTACTACGATATTATTCCATTGATTACTGTATACACAATAACCCTTATCCCCGAGTAGCCTTCAGGCCTTGATAAAAAATTGTTACTATTATTATTGGCTCACAAGGAGCTTTCACACAGGTCTTCAAAGATCTCTCCCTGGAAACAGTCTGTGGTGTTCCCTGGGAGTTGAGTGACAAAAAGTCTCCCCAGTTTTCCAGTACTCTCCACCTCTTTCGATTAGATTTGTAAATAAATTTGCATTATCGCAACAGCTGCTTTCCATTGATTTCTCGTTGGCGGCAACTATTGGTCTTTGCTGGGATTTGAGTGGCAATAAGCCTCCTCAAGGACCCAGTTCTCTTCGCACTTATTCGGCTGAGGTCTGGTCAGTTCATAGGTCTTTCCTTCCTTCTTGACTCTACTTGGTTATTTGGTCTCCCTCTTTTTTTTGGGGGGGGCAGTGATATGGCAATGGGTGTAGGGTTGGGTTAGAGAACTTATAGATATGCGGTTTCAGTGTTCTTGGTTCCATGTAGTGTTTCATGTTTTGCCTTTGCAGCAGTTTGTCTGGCCCGCGCTTGTTGCTCCTGTGTGTTAGTTTCCACATTCAAGGATTTTTCTTAATATTTCAGCTGTTTTCATGATTGTTGTTCGTTGTCTTTTATTGTATATATTATTATTATTATTATTATTATTATTATTAATCCTTTAGTAGTAGTAGTAGTAGTAGTAGTAGTAGTAGTAGTAGTAGTAGTAGTAGTAAAACGGTTTCAATAATGAGTTGTCAATAATCCAAATAAAATCTTTATAAATACATGCGGAGACGTTCGCTGAGTTTTCTTCAGGGTTTTATTTGAGATGAATTCACAAATGAAAAGAGAGACTAAATAACTAAATCGTTTTTCTCTTTTTAACTTATTCTTTCTAACAAGAAATGAGCGACGCAGAAACTAGATAGAGACATCGATAAGATTCGTTGTGATTATCAGTTTACTACATCATTGACGAGTCCTGTTGACACGGCTTCCAGCGGAGAGACTGATTTGAAAACCTTAGTTTTTCTCGATCTAAAACGTGACTCATTCGTCATATCCTCATCTCGTTCGAATGTTTTACTCCACCCTTCTTTGTCACTTCTTTCATTCGACCCTGAGGACGATACTTTTTTACAGATCTGGGTTATCCTGACATGCACTAAAAGTGTCCCTTGTCAAAATTCACACTAGTAAACTTAATAAATTACTTACTAGCGTAGGGTCTCTAATATAAAAAAGAAGAAGAGGAAGAAGAAGATAATTTTTCGGGCGTTTTCTGTTGAAACTGTTTATACAGAGTGAGTCACGGAAAACTTCCATGTCGATTCTTTCATTCGACCTTGAGAACGATACATTTTTACAGATCTGGGTTATCCTGATATACACTAAAACTGACCCTTATCAAAATTCACACTAGTTAACTTAATTGCTTCTTACTTGCGTAGAGTCTCTAATATAAAATAGAAAAAGAAGAAGAACAACAACAGCAACAACAACAAGTAGAAGAAGGAGGAGAAGGAGGAGGAGATAATTTTTCGGACTTTTTCAGTTGAAACTGTTTCTACAGAGTGAATCACGGAAAACGGATGTTTTTAGAACATCCGTTTAGAAGTGGTTTTGTCAATCGTTGTATTTAAAAGATCTATGAAACTTGGTGCTGATACAATGTTCTTTTTTTTCCTTTAAACAACATTTCCTTTGACTCACACTGTAAAATCATTGAAATCAATTAAGGTTAATTATAGTTTAATTTTAACTAATTATCATAAATAATTCTTAAATGAAAATCTCAAAATTGTGTTTGGAATTATTTAATAAAACTATCAAACGCATACATGCACAAATATATGAAATCTGAAATTTTTTAAAAGACATTTTTACTCCGGGCACCGGACAAGTTATTTACTCGCGTTTAAAATGTTGGTAGAAATTTGCGCCTATCTTTGCTGACGTGAGATTTAGGTAATAAAACTAAAACGAGACCTCTTTTTTATCATAACTATAAATTAACGCATTGTTCATCGTCCATTTTGTTGGAGTAAACAAATATCTGAATTCTAAACAGGAAAAGGAAACGGTGCTTATTCAGAATAGGGATCGTGCTAGCATCGGAATTTTCCGGACAGTTTATATGTTGTATTGTCTGTCACTCTGTAACGATGTATCTGTTTATCGTTCACGTATGTATAATCGTGTTTGTTGCACTTCTATTATGATGTGTGTTGCTAATAAATATATATACTTTTGCTTGTTCCAACCGTTGGACAATCAAACACAGAGACTATTTCCAAACAAAACTGCTTTTTATTTAATTAACTAGCAGGGGGTACCCGGCGTTTCCTGGGTGTTTGGAGGTGTGTGTGTGTGTGTGTGTGTGTGTGTGTGTGCTAAAAATAGGTGTAAAAGAAAGAAAAGAAAGTTTTGGTCGGAAGGTCGGATTGAACCCTGAAGCCTTGACGCAAAGGTTGAAACGAAAGGGGAAAAAAAACCCAGTCACCTAACCATCTGGGCCACGACGGAGAGGAACTCATAAGGGGGTTATATGAATGTTTATGAAGCGAAATAAACAGGTGCAAGGAAGTCAGACCTAGTTTTGCAAACCAAAACATTCGCGGACATACACAAGAAAAAGCAAGCGAACACACACACACACACACATACACACGCGCGCGCACACTTTCGCTTTTATATATATATATATAGACGCCCCCCTTGTTTAGCTAATATATGACGGGAGTAAATTTTCTGTAAATGCAAACAGCGGGCTTTATTTTGTAAACGAAATAAACCGGTAATGATTTATGTTGAATTTGTTCTATTAGTGTTCAATCTTGCGAAGAAATGAAACTTTATTTGTCTCCCCACTGGCAAGTAAAAGGACCCAAATATGTATAATGTTATTTTTATCTGTCTGTTTTATGCGCGTAAAATTGAAAGAATTAATGGCAAAAACTGGGGGGGGGGATGCAAGAAAGGGTGTTTAAAAATCATTTGTAGGTGATTAGGGCCCAAGAAAGGGGGAAAAATAGGAAAAAAATTAAGGTAGTCCTGCATAATTGGACCCGAATTCGCGTGAATTCCCGTCAAGCATTGATCGTGCGCGACCGGCAATCATCGGTGTCAGCCGCAGACTACCGGAACAAAACAAACAAACAAACAAACCGAACTGGAAAGAATACAAATGGTGAAAAAAAAGGAAAATCCCAAGAAAGTTAACGTGTAAAATGCAAAAATGTTTAGGGTATTTTATTATTTTTTTTATTTATTTATTATTGATTTGTTTTCTACAATAAAATCCAATAAACAAAACAAACTGCAAAAAATACAAATGGAAAAAAATAAATAAATAAAACCAGAAAACTGTATAATGAAAATATGTTTAATAGATTTTAATTTTTTTTTAATGTTGGTTTGTTTTCTTCAAAAAAAAGTATTTTTTAACCGTATAATTGTTAGGTGTAAGTACAACGGTTTGTTATGTGTTTAGTTTTGTTTTCATTTTTGTATTGTTTTATGTCTGATTCCATATCGATAGCGTAGTAGTAATTGGGCTAATGAAACTCCCAGAAATTCAATGTATAGAAATAAAAAATGAGTAAGTAAGCCAAAAATAAAAAAAAGAAACAAAAACTGCAAACATAACAGAAGGAAAAAAACTAAATAAAATATTAAATCGGGTAATCGTTTTAACATGTGAAAAACGCTCGCGGCTGACTGGTAAAGTTTGTTCTTAAACCTGGAATCGAAGGTTACTTCTTTTCTTTTCAGTAACCCCTCGACTCGCCGCTCCACTCCCCCAACGAAAAAGGGGGAAAAGGGGGTGAGGGAAAGAAAAAAAATAAAATAAAAAGAAATATAAAAAATGACATAAGTAATCCACAGAATAGCTGCAATCGAAAGTTGCGTTTCACCCGACGGTAAAATGCCAATCCATTTTTTTGTAAGCAACTAAGAAATCTAACCGGTGTTTCCTCGTAAATTCCCCTATGGACGTATCCACAACGTTGTTAAGTGGTCGCGGGGGGAGTATAAATCTAATAGAGAGAAAAGATTTTACCACTTCCATTGATTGTAACAGATTTTGGCCGTGAACTCCCAGCAGAAAAAATATAGGGATCTAAGATTATCGAGGAAGTGGATAAGTAATAGGCCTATAAAACACCAGATATATCGTGCTGCAATTCGTGCATAATACATTCGCATGAAATGTCTTGATTTTTAATTTTATTAAGGTCAAACTCAGAAGGGAAAAATGAGTTCATTTTATTTATATAGAATAGATAGATAGACAGAAGATAGATAGATAGATAGGAGATAGAAGAAAGAAAGATAGAGAAGAAGAAAAGATAACACGCCGCCCGGCATTGTCCGGTCGTAAAATACGCTTGAATAAAATATTTTGATTAATGCACATTTCGTATTTATTATTATATTATATTGAACTCAATATATAGTAATGATTTAAAAAGTTTTGTTTTTAAATGACCTGTGCACCACCACCAGGAATCGAAACCAAAACGTTTAGCTTATGATTTACTTTTTCCTTTGACGTTAATGCCTGATCTATGAAGATATGTTTGCTGCAAGGCAAAAAATTAAAAGATGAACAAATACCTATTACGTTACGCATGCATATTCATAATGCCGTCGTTCGACCTTCTCCTGGAAAATTCCATTTTTTTTTAAATGTTCACTTTTGCACCGATTTTCCCCGGATGAAACCCAAATATAAAGTTTCACATTGGTTCGAATACCCTATATATTAAGTTTCATGTCTGTAGACAAAAAAACTGACGGAGGAGTTTGGTAGGCCAAATTTTTTAAATAAAAATATATACGCATACATAAATATATATAGGAAGAGCATTGTGTTTACTATAACCTTTTTACGCAAATATTACGCAAGTATAAATCATGTAGAATATCTGCATGAATATAATTACACGTAATAGTTAACTAAACATGATCATCTGATAAGAAAAGCGAAAAATAAAACTAATAGGGAATTAATTAAAATAAATGTTTAAAAGAGTATGAAAATCAGCTAGATCTTTTTCAAGTGAATGCAATTCAACGACCCAAATATTACAAAGTTGTATTTTCTTTTTAAAGAAATAGAATAAGTTCCTTGGCCTCCGGGCCGGGATCAAATTGTTCATTATTTTTGTATTCTTTATATTTTAAGCTGAATAAAAGATTTGATATCTCAAAGTGTAGTATCTGTTCTGATGCTACACTTAAGTTTATTGTCCTTTATCAATGGAGAAGAAACCCTCTATGCAATTATTTTTTGGGGTTATTGCCAGAGTGGCCTTTTTTACCCTTCTCTTGGGTAGCTGGTTTCCCCCCCCACACACACACACACATTAAAAACGACCTTGTGTCGTATTTTGCTTTCGTGGGGTAGCAAATAAATACCAACAGAAAAAAATGTTTTTTAATATGAAAATCAATACGCAAAAAATAAAATTTATAGGAGTATATATTATAGGAGTATAATTTTGCCTGCAGTGGTCGCCGGACGTATCGAACAAGGATGAAAGGTGATGAGCTAATGACGTAACGATCTCTCTCTCTCTCTCTCTCTCTCTCTCTCTCTCTCTCTCTCTCTCTCTCTCTCTCTCTCTCTCTCAATTGTCCGCAAGTACTCATGGCGCAATGGATAAAGTACTTGGTAAAATTCAATTGTAAAAGTGACATCCCTGAAGATTGAAGGTTTAATCCTAAGACCCAAAAATACAATCGCGAAATATTTCGCGATTCTATTTACTCAAGGCTGACGGAACGAGGGCATGCTACCACTAGTGAATAAAATAAACGGTTTCATTCGAAATTCTGAGTAGATTCCCGTGTTCGACAGTATCGATAGGATACACATGAAGAAGGTCAGAGGTTACATAGACTGAAACGTTATGAAAATAACATTCAAGATGAGAACAATAGTCCGAAGAATCCAAATCAGAGGACGTAAAGAAATCAGCAAATTTCTTTATGTCCTCTGATGAGAAGAATAACAAGAATAACATAAATAACATAAATAAATAAATTAAATAAACATGAATATACATAAACGATCACACATATATGTATATATATGTGTGTGTGTGTGTGTGTGTGTGTGTGTGTGTGTGCGTGTGTGCGTGTGTGTGTGTGTGTGTGTGTGTGTGTGCGTGTGTGTGTGTACACATAGGTATATTTATATATATATATATATATAAAAAAAAGAAAGAAAGGAAAACGTCTACCTTAAACCACTAACCTAGTTCTAAAACAGATCCTTTGTTCGACAAAATGCATGCCCATTGGCTGATAGGAAGGGGCGCGGTGGATACTAGAAAGCTGGTTGGCTAACTAGAAATCCTCAACATATATAAAAACAAGAAGCAACTACAGAATGCGCGCATAAGCCTGACGAATCCTATAGTGGATGAAACGCAGAATATTCAGTGTAGCTTAATCGCCATATATATTTTATAGATTACTAACTAGCTCTACCTACGTATTGAGCACTTTTGAAGTAAATACTTAAAGTTTACGCATAAATCTATACTTTCGTATATTAAATTTATGTGAGTAAATGAAGTAGTTATATATATATATATATATATATATATATATATATATATATATATATATACTCTTTATTTGTTTTACATAAATATCTAAATAAAATATTCAAATCTTTAATAAATAAAAATTTAAATATATATATATCGATGTTTTCATGAGCGATACTTTTTGAATGAATTCAATATTCAATGAATTTCATACGAAATAGCATTTTTACCTAAATGCAGGTTGGGAATAATTTTCCCTTTGACCAATTTGGTACCGCCTTTGGAGCGACATATATATTATTTTAAAAATATAATTATCCACTGACACGTGTTTCGTCGTCTACGACTCATCAGAGGGGCTGAATCTATATATAAAAGAGCTCCTTCAGTCTTTGACAGACTATGGATAACCACGAAGGGGTGCCTGCGCGTGAAATTTTTTGTGACAGGAAGTGCGCAATCTCCAACCACACCTCTCCTGAGTCGACATTGTTAAATACCAGTGGCAAGTGATGTGTCTGTACAGGATGGGTGGAAACAAATGCCGACACAAGCGGGGAGCGCATACAGCACTTAGAATTTCCAAATGGTCACCCATAATATATATATATATATATATATATATATATATATATATATATATATATATATATATATATATATATAGCCAGTAGAGTTTAGTTTCCTAGAAGTACATCCAATGAAACAACATGTGTCTACCAAAGAGTGCTCAATGAGTAAACATAGCAGGTATATGAAATTTATTTATTTATACAAACATTGTTTGTATAAATAAATAAATTTCATATATATATACATATACATATATATACATATACATATACATATATATACATATATATATATATATATATATATATATATATATATATATATATATAATCCGAGGTTATTGTTTTTCAAGAGGTTAAGTAATCTATGAAGTTTAACGAAGTTAATACAAGAGTGCTCAATACCGAAGCAGGGTATACTCTTTATTTGTTTTTACATAAGCAGTAATATATTACTACACAGTCATAAGCATGTTGCAAGCTTTGATTCGTATAAGCTGTATCGCCTGAAAAGATCTTTAGTTACTTGTAACTAGCTGACCGAAACATGCTCATGACTGTGCAGCAACATATTACTGCTCTACTTCAGTATTGAGCACCTTTGTATTAACCTCGTTACACTTCATAGGTTGCTTAAACTCTGGATAACAATAACCCCGGGTTATATATATATATATATATATATATATATATATATATATATATATATATATATATATATATATATATATATATATATATATATTAAGCCCCTCCCCCTCTTTGGGTAGAGCACTGTCGTAAATAATCTCACCCGCTACTTAATTGGCTGAAAAATGCGAAGTTCGTTGTTTGTTTGTTTACAAACAGGCGATTTGGGCACTATAAAAGTGGTGGCGAGTGTCTATTTAAATAGACATTCCGACGAGTCATTTACGGACGTCGCTTCCATGGTCGAGTGGGAGAACTGTCGACGCGGCGGTTCTAGGTTCAATCCTTGGCTTGGGAGAGATGCTAGTCTAGCGGCACTGATGAGTTGTGATACAACGAAACAGGACTGTATGTCGATGACTACAAATATATATATATGTCCTTTTCTTTTCCAGTTTTAACAACTAGCCCTTTTTACTTTTCCATGTTTAAATCTTAACCATATTACATTTCATGCCTGCATTTTCCTATTGTAATCCATGATTTTTGCAGGCTTCGAGTAAATTCACTTTTACTTTATTTATATCCAGTCTTATTTTTTTTTTTTTTTTTTTTTTTTTTTTTACCCCTATGAACATAACATACACATCTGTATAACAATGTACGGTACTTGTCTGCTTCAATAAAATTATTATCTCCCTTTCATTCTTTCATTTTCTCTGTTTCACTTGTTACTTCTCTTTTTGCGACACCAGTGAATTATTAACAACACTAGTCGCTGAAGCTAGTCATAAAAAATGTCGTTGGGCGTTCCTATTTTGAAAAAAAAAATTGTTATAATTCTTTTTCTATCCTTTGCAAATGATTTAAATTTTAGTATGTTATTATGGATGAGAACGACTGCCAGTTGTCAAAATCTCGGCTTTTCACAGTTGTTATTTCTAACAAATATTAGGTGTTTAAATTTTGTCCCTTAGTTTTGGACACTATTGTGTGTGTGTGTGTGTATATATATATATATATATATATATATATATATATATATATATATATATATATTCTACCAAAAAGCGCATTTGGTCTATTAAAAAATGCTTCAATTCAGGAAATGAATTCCAGAGAAACCGGACCGGACCAGAAATATAGTTGCAAATCAATTTCCAAAAGTCATCCAAAACATGCCAGCATGTAAAACGGATGTTAAAAATATTATGATCACGATGATGACGAAAACGATGATCGAAGATAGAAACGATTAAGTATTGTATCACAACAGATACTACACTTTGCTCCTGTCCAAAAAGCCAAGTGAGTTATCCTGAAGATATCAAGAATCATCAAGGGAGATAATTAATTATTTTATCCCATTTGCAAAGACGATAAATTTATCTCATGAAATGAAAAGGTCTAAAAAGCGTATTTAAAATAGCATTTATAATAATACCTAAACAAACGAATATTTATTGGTATCAAATAAACAAGAGTCTATAAAACGGAAAGCACTTTAAACCGTTATTTTTTTACTTATTCTAATTAATTTGACTTAATTTAAAACTCGTAATGCCAGAAATAAAGTCAAGCTTATGTAAGGGGAATAATTGCTTAAAAAAAATAACGACTGTTCATGAGTTACTGGCCTTGCTAAACGTTTCAATTTTCTGTTATTTTTTCGGAGTTGAAAACTGTCAGATTAAAACACACACTCACGCACGCACGCACGCGCTGTAGACGACAACCTGTTTCGATTCCTATAATAAATGTGATACGTTACAGATTTACAAAACGTTCCAATTTATGAAGACAACAGTAATGAGCCGAACATGTGATTGCAATTCAAAACTGTTTCTCGACAGAATCTATGTATTGTAAGTGAACCCAATGAGGAGGCTCCATATTGCTTGTGCCATATAAGGAAAATTTAAACGTAGTTTAAATGGCTTTATGGTAAAACTGGAACCTCGTATGTTATGCTCTCTCTCTCTCTCTCTCTCTCTCTCTCTCTCTATATATATATATATATATATATATATATATATATATATACACACACACACAAGTGAACGTGTCTGTGTATCTCTGTGTGTTTGCGTGTCTGTGTGTGTACATTTCCCTACGCAATAATTCTGTCAATTTTCAGTCTACAGACTCGAAATTTGATATACAGGGTACTGAGATTTGGGAAAATCTTTGTGATCGGTTTTTGACCAGAAACTTTGCTGTTAAGGAGTCAAAGTTCAACGATTTGACCTTTGAGAACTCTGCCCAACTCATCCGACATTTTTGGGTCTAAACACTTGAAATTTTAGATATAGGTTCCTTGAACATGGACCTAACTTAATAAATTGATTTGTGCCCAAAACAATAAATGTTAAGGGGTCATAATAGGGGTCAAATTTTAAAACAATTGGCCGCTTTTTTGTTTTTTTTGCTCAACATATACCTCCAAACACCCGGGCAACGGCGGGCTGAAATGCTAGTATATATATATATATATATATATATATATATATATATATATATATATATATATATATATATATATTATGATAGTTATGCAAAATACAGACCGTACGTAAACAATAACGTTATTCTTTAGGAACCTATTCTTGAGTAAATTATCCAACATATTTTTATATTAAAGTGATTTAATACACTAGTAACTTTATATTTAAAGTGTTTGTTTGAATTTAAATTTTTTTTTTTTTTAATTTATTGTTTGTAATGTGTGGCTTTCTTAATGAAAACAAACAATATATATATATATATATATATATATATATATATATATATATATATATATATAGTCCTGGTCAAAATCATAAGACCACTTAAGAAAGTAAGCGTTTACGCATATTATCGCATTTTTCATCAAACAAATGGTTGAAACCATTGCCAAAAGGGAAAATATGATGGAAAAAATGAAATCTGCTTCATTCGAAACCTTAATCCTTATCTAATAATTATTTTTTAAAAAATAAACATTTTCACCTGGTCAGAATGATAAAACCACTGATATCGGAATACATCTGGTAAATATTGGGCATCGATAAACCGATTAAAAGAGGAAGGTCCAATTTTGAACATTGTTAACACTTTTATACAACCTTACATTACAAGGGCAAGAATGTTAATAATCTGACAAACAGAACGGCGCGGCCTTTAAAATCAACTGTATATTCTTTTATAAGACAGGGTCGCATTCGGAATGAATGTTTCTTTTTAGAGCACAACTAAACCATCGTACTTGATTGATGTACGTTTAACTTTAATTCAAATGATTATGAAAAAATAATCTCATAAAATCAACAGTTGGTTCTTTTATAATACAGGAGCGCGTTCGAAATGAATGTACCTGCTTAGAGAACAATTGAACCATGATACTTAACTGTTGTATTTAAAACTTTTAGTGAAGTCATTATTTACAGACAATTTTATAAAATTAACAGTAGATTCTCTACAGCGCAATGTAAACTACGATGTTTGTGGGCTAAGTTATTGCGGGAAGGCATCTAAAGATTTCTCCGGGTACACTGCGAGGGAGGGTCTCTAACTAGAGCAGGCAATTAATCGATTTGATTTTTTTTTTTTTTTAATGCAATTTCATCGGTTTTGATAACAATAAAAATATGGGAGGGTGAAACATTCGTTGATCATCATTCAATCCCGGACAAAGTCGGGTCTCTCTGCTATTAGAGGATTGCTTTTGCATGAAAATTAAACTTAACTTTAAATGATCACCTGCTTCCGGATCACCTGTCGATAAACGCTGAGCAGGCGCGTATTACCACGGCCATTTTAAAGTAGGCCTGTTCACTGAAAACTGACATCATCCATGAGGTACGAGCAGGCAAGATCCGCCGAACAGTCAGTGACAACTATGAATAAGAGATTTTTACAAAAAGCGATAGGAAACTGTTTTTTTTTAAGGCATTGAAAAGGAGAAAAATTAGGAACGCGATTTATACTGGAACTGAACTTATTCGATATTAATAAAAAATAAAACAGGAAAGAAGAATTAATTCAAAATGAAAAGTTGTGTTTTTTCTGCCTTGAAAGTAAATAGACGTTTCCTTGTTTCATTTATTTTAAAGATTACAATTTGTTTATTATTTACTTTAAAAATTGCATTAAAAAAGAAAAAGAAATACAATTTAATTTGTAACTGAATTTTATTTAATAAAATTTTTAAAAAGAAAACAAAAAAAAAACAGAATTATGCATGTAAAATTACTTATGTTTGTAGTAAGAGACAGTCCGATACTGTAAAAAAAATGAAGTTAGGAAATAAACAAACAAATTAAAATAGAAGGATTGATAACTTTTTTTAATGAAATTTAACAATAAATATTTTATAAAATTGAAAACGGACGATAAATAATTTTTTTTAAAAAATGAAAACGGATGATTATTAAACCAAAATAAAATTAAGGAAATCATGAAATTAAAGTTATATAAAAATGTATGGGTTTTTTAATGTGTGGCTTTCTTAAAGAAAACAAACAATAAATGTCTAAAAAAAAAAATAATTTAAATTCAAACAAATACTTTAAATATAAAGTTACTAGTGTAAAAAATTTCTTATTAAATCAATTTTATAGAAAAATATGTTGGATAATTTACTGAAGAATAGGTTCCTAGAGAATAACGTTATTGTTTCCGTACGGTCCGTATTCTGCATAACTATCAAAAACTGGTTAATTAATAAATTTTGTAAGTGTTATAAAAATTCGAAACTATTTAGAATTAAATTTATAAAGACATGATAGGATCGAAGTTTGTCTTTTTTATGAAAATATGTATGTCTTACTTAAATGTTTTTAATTACTTTTTAGCCCTTTTGTATTACTTTTATTTTTGGAGGGACAATTTTAGTTTTCATTTTTGAATAACTCATTTGAGGACGAAAAAATTCAAGAAGACCCTTTCCTAAAACGTTAAAGTTTCGCGTAATTTTTATTAAAAAAAAAAATCAAATAAACTAAAGTAATACAATAACATAAAATAAAGCATTAATTATTTTAACATTTATTAAATTTAAAATAAAATTAAGGAAATTCTTAAATAAATGACAGCTTTCATTATATGATATGTACGTGCAAAATGAATAGCCGATGCCTAAAATGTATAAACATTTTGACCCATCCCTTTTGTTAAGTTTGCAGGTTGAAACAAGTAACGTAGAAAGCAATACAAATGACGACTCAACAAACAAAGGTAGATCAAATAAGAAGTGTATTAGGAAAAGGTATATTTACAGGATATTTACATAATGGTGTCAAATAAGAGAGTCTTTGCTGGAGAAACGTATCTGCTCTCGGTGGCCTTCGGTGGCTTCTGGTGAACACACACTCAGACTAACTGAGTCTTCCTATTTATGTGTAATTACTATCCACATATGCAAATGAATGTGTGCCACCACAACACCTTTACTTAAAAATTCACCATGAATCAGGAAACTGACCAATTTTTATTCAATTTTTGAGCATTTATCAAATAATGATCACGGAATATAATGAACCTTTTATTTTTATTTCAATCTTTGTGGAAATGAATTATTTTGTTTAAACAAAAAACATCTTTACTAAAGTTATGGTTTTAAGTAGTAAAAAAAATGAATCAATTTTTTTTTTTTTTTTGCTTTTGTTTATAAGAAAAAATACACCCTCGTAAATTGTAGCAATAAAAAAGAAAAAAATATTTTTTTTAGGAAAATTACAAAAAAAAGCCACTAAAGTCATTATTAATGAATTCTGTATAACTCGAAAAAAATTAATTTCTCAGACTACCGATATTATCATTAAATTAAACATTGTTTATTTAATATTTTCCCACAAAAAAATAATTGCAAAAAATATTTCTACTTTTTTTAGATTAGATGTTTCGCATAATTTTCATATGTAAGATTTTAATATTTTCCTTGCTTGAATGAACGTGAAACTTTCAGCATAACATAATTTTTATATAATTTTGAAAAATACTTTTTATTTAAAAGCAGGAATACAGAAAAAAACTTAAATTAAAAACTAGTAAAGATTAGACAAACGTTCACGATAAGAATATACGGATGCACGGCTGGGAAAAAAAGCAGTAATCCTTTCCTCCCTCCAACTATATGACCTCATTTTCATAGTCATTTGATTTTCTGACATTCTGGGCTTCCGTAAAATACACACTTAAACGACTTTTGTTTGTTTTTGCTTAAGCGAAACTGGAATTTTTCGCTGGGGGGGGGGCTAATTTGGCTATTTTTTATACAAACAAGGTGTTATTTTTATTTAATTCAGTGTCTGAAGACTTTACTTATTATCTTTGAAATAGATGCAGAAAACTAATATTCATCTTACAAAAAAATTTTACAATGAATTTATTTAACTTCAAAATTTAACTGAATTTGTCAGCTTCCAACGTTTCCGTGAAAACATTTTTCATGGTAACTTCATTTTGTCACGTGTGCAAAGTTTTTTTTTTTTTTTTTTTTTTTTTTTTTTTTTTGAAAATTAACTTTAGATGTTAATCTTTCAAATACAATAAAAAAAAATGTAATCGGAAACCTACAGCAGAATTATGATAAACCGGTTTTCAAAACTATGCCCCCTATCTTTTCTTCCGCCATTATTGCCGTACCTATTATATAAAAATGTGTAGCTTTTAAATTTTATAAATAGTTTGGAGCAGTCGTTATTGGAACGTGTGGGACATTTTTTTTTCTTTTTTTTTAATGCGTGGAACATTTTTTGAGAAAACGAATTTTTATTAATTTTCTTTTTAATTCAATAACGTTCAGATAGAAGTTAAGCAAATTGTCTCCCCTTCGATGGAGTTCTTCAAAGTTGAAAACAAAAATGTCCAAAATAACAGCAATGCACAACTTCCCTTCTTTCAATATTATTATATAATGGGGAAAAAACCTTCGTGACAAAAATGGAACATTTTTTTATACACAAAAAAAAACAAAAAAGAGTTTTAACAGAATTTAATAAATTTAAGAGAAAGAAATAAGGAAATTAAAACTCTTCTCGTAAAGTCACGATTTGGGGTTTAAATTTTTAGGTTTATTGATTCCGTCCCATATCAGAAACTAAAGATATCTTCAAAATATATGGATGATATTCTATGAAAAATAATTATGTACTATTAGCAGAACAGATTGAAAAAATATCATATATGAATTATTTGTTAATAAGTAAAAAAAAAATTTCATTAATTTTCAACTGTCTTACCAAAGATTCGCTTTTTTATGTCCTTATAAGAAAATATGCAATTAACAGAAAAAGAATTCAACAAAATTTTCGCTATATTGCGATGACAATAAAAGTTACAAGAAAAGGGGTTGTAAAAATCTAATTAAATCAAAATTATTAATTAAATCGTACGGTATAACTGGACGTATACTAAATATAATTAAGTTCTTCTTAGACAATAGAAGCATACAGGTTGTCATCTGTATAGGACTAGGACATATAAATCCTAATCCCGTTACAAAATAAAATAATGAAACGAATAGAATGAAGTAAACAATAACTCAATTGCGCGATGGAATAAACATATCGTTTATTTTCTGTTGAAAATAAAATGGTTTAGGTGTAATACGTGTTCATTCAGGCGTTGACGACTACATGCGTGGAAAAGAAAGGGATGAAGTCGAGGACGAGAAATGGCCGTCCCGCACGTAGAAAGGAAAATAGCAAGGGAGGGTTTGCCTCAGCAAAACCGTGCGTTCATGATAGCAGTCGTCCACGTGGAAAAGTCTTCAAACCAAGAGCTATGGACGCCGAACTTGCCTGGTTGACGAAACCAGGCAAAGGGGAAAGAAAGAGGAATTTGGATAGTGTTGTGGACTTTTATATCGGGGCGAGTGTTCTGACTGCGCATGTCTAGAATACCTTTTAGGGGAAGTGACGTTTCGCATGTGTGCGTACTTGTGCGCGTATGTGTGCGTACATGTGTGTGTGTGTATGAGGATGTGTATATGCGTGCGTGTGTGTGCGTATGTGCGTGCGTACATGTGGGTGTGTATATGTGAGGAAAACATGTTCGAACACATCCAAGCAGTATAACATTAATGCGGGAGTGCCTCAGGGGTCGATCCTTGGACCATTATTATTCCTGATATTCATAAACGACCTCACTGATTATATTGTGTTCGAGATGGGTATATTTTCTGATGATACAACGCTATATAATATGCATGAGGGAAGAACAGATGTACATAAATCTAAGACAATGGTAGAATCGTTAGCAAATAAGCTCCATACTATAGTGGAATGGGGCCGCAAATGGATGGTAACATTTAATGCTAGTAAAACTGTGCTGCTCTCCTTAAACAATTACAAGACGCCTCTCCAACCCCCTATATCCATGACAAATAGCACCCTACCTGAGAGTTCTACCTTCAAACTCCTCGGCTTAATATTTGCGGGCAATATGAACTGGAACAACTACATAGATGACATTGCAAAAGCTGCTGCAAAGAAGGTGGGTTCCCTCTATCAAGCTAGAAGACTACTCCCGCCTGAGAGTATCCTGTACCTTTACAAGGCCACCATTCGCCCACACATGGAGTATTGTTGCCACATCTGGGCTGGTGCATCTACCACTAGTCTCTCCCTCTTAGATAATCCAAAAAAGAGTTTTCAATCTAATCGGTCCCACTTTATCAACTAAGCTCCAGCCCCTGTTCCATCGCCGCAATGTTGCATCACTGTGCCTGTTTTACAAATATTTTAATTGAATGTGTTCTGATGAACTCGTTTCACTTGTACCCCCTCGACGTACATATCCTCGACAAACCGCTTAGCAATAAGATCTCATCCCTTCACTGTTGTTGTCCCTAAATGCCAGAAAGCTTTCTATTCTAATAGTTTCTTCCTTCGAACAGCTAGACTTTGGAATTCCCTTCCTGTCGCCTGCTTTCCTGGCTGTACTGATATGCAGAAGTTTAAATATAACATAAACAAATATCTTGTTAATATTTCTTAGACGTGGCCTCAAATAGTAGCCCCTTACGTCCAAGTGGCGATATGCTTTGTAAGGGGTGAACATGATTAAAAAATCTAATTTAAAAATTATTTGAAAACTGGTGCATTTTTAATTTAAAATTAAGGCGACGAGTAAATTAATAATCAAATACACATTTTTTAATATAAAATTTCAGTTTTCCTGTGTCCAAATATAAAATAATTCTTTATCTTTCGGAAAAGAAAATCACTTTGGGGACAGTTTTATGAATCTCTCGGTAATCTCTTTGAAACAGAAAATGACCATCGTTCGTAATAGTGGTCTATCGCTTAATACCGTGGTTGTCGAACTTTATTCTGTGATGTCATCAGGTCACGTTACTATAATTAAACGGCCTTCTATTTATGACGGCGTCGTGTAAGCATTTTGGAGCGTGGCGTGAGCGTGACGTTACGGACTCAAATGCATATATAGGAATTAAGATCGGAAGGAAGGGAGGAAAAGAAAAAAGAGAAAATACGCGTGTCGATTGGCAAGTTATGCTTCACGAGCACACAATGTCTTCTCTTTCTTACCACCTCTTTCGAGAGTCGGACTTTGTGAAAATTGTGGTTGTGACAGAGATTTAAGATGTAAATTTGCCTGATGCCGTGTACTGAGAACCAGCTGTTATTTGGTGCTGTTTATGGTGGGTGCTCGACAGAGCTCCAATTTATGATTCTCTTTCCCTTGTACAATGATTGCAACAAATACTCGTCCAGCTACAATCACGGTCAACAATTTATCTATGTCTAAAACTAAAACTAAACGAAAATTCCATGAGCAGAGTTTCTTTCCTAGAACTATCCGTCTGTGAAACAATACTGCGAGGCTGTTTCCCAGCTGATTATAGCATGGTCATTTTCAAATCTAATGTAAATAAATTCTTGTTGAGCTGTCCTCTTACATAATTAAGTCCTACCCAAGTTCCACCATTACAGATCATGTTTTCTCACCATCTACTAAATACTTATTAACCCTTATTTTAGAGTGACCTTCGAGCTTTGATAAGCGATGAACCCCCATGTGAAAAAGGAGTGTGCAACAAAATATGAATCGTAATAAAGATCAGACTCAAGAAAAAACAAATGAAACATATGCAGTTGATCCCGAGTATTTATGCAGAATGCAGAGCGTGCTGAAATAATAATAATAATAATAATAATAATAATAATAATAATAATAATAATAATAATAATATGTACAGATCCATTCTACAAGGTTGAACGATAAAATTGTCGCCCTAGAAAAAATGGCATGATTCCATTTCCGTTTGATGAAAACCGGTTTGCGTTTTTTTTTGTTTTTTTTGTTTTTTTTTTTGCAGACCATCTACTAGTTAGCCAGTTGTGTACAAATCCCAAGAGCGATAGGAGTCTTCTCATCATGTCTGGATCTGACACAATGTTCAACGATCGAGATCGGAGATGCGCCACTGTACAACTCATGCTCTCTACTGATCTAAGTTATGAAAACAGTGTCATCAATATGCAAATCCGGACGTTTCAACGCTTGAGGGCATAACTCAACGAAGTTTCCGGCCACGGTTATGGATTTTTGGTGTGGCTTTAAGTGAGGTCTATATTATGCCACCTCATATCTCCGAAGTCAGCTTGAAAGTCAACACCAAAGTGTACCTGGATGTGCTGAATAGTGTTGGGATCCTATGGTGCAATCAGGTGGCTTCTGACAGACCCTGGGTGTGGCAGTATGGCTCGGCGCCGGCCCACAAGAGAACCAGGTTTGGTTTCAGAAAGAATGCTACGATTTTTGTACCCTTCTCTCACTAGCCCCACCTCTCCCCCTGACCTGAACCCGCTGGATTACTTCGTTTGGTCATAGGTCCCCACAACACCAAAACCAGCCTGATCGCCGCCATCCGCCTAGCTTCCGGACCCTTATAGAGGTGGTGATTGAGGCTGAAAGTGGCTACATTTAATAGATGTCAGCTCTATTGCATAATAAAGTTATCTGGATTGATTTTTTTCAATAAAAGTTTTAAAATAAAGCTGCAGTGTTGTTTTCTTTAGGGCGACAAGTTTATCGTTCAACCCTGTACGTGTATTTATTTGTATATGTAATTATAGATTTGTACCATTTATCCGGCCGATATGACGGTCAGTTAGAGAGGGCAACGGCATTACATAAGTTTATTTAGTGACGTTTAAGACTAGGCCTTTCTTTACAAATAAGGGGCCAAAATGGTCGAAAAACCGGAGAGAATTCAGTCGCAGAGAAAGGAAGAAACGAACCAAGCTAAGAAGAAAGAAAAATTGGAAAAATAAAATTACACCAGTCTGTGTGTATGTATATAACGTTCTTTTCTTTTCCGCTTCGCTTTTGAATTTTTTTTTTCTCCTATTTTTTTAGTCGTTTTTCGTTTGCGCGAGGAGGAAGAAAATATGAAAAAAGTAGATACATATATAGGTATAGGGATAGATAGATAGATAGATAGATAGATAGATAGCGACGAATGTGTCCGTAAGCAGTAGGAATGTTGCTGAGAGAACGAATGATATCCTTGTGATGGAACGTCACTTAATCGTGAGAGATGAAGAAAAGAATGAAGTTAGTGATGGGGGTTCTGAGGGTTCGGTTTACGAACAGAGTAGGTTAGGGGATGACAGAAATTAGAGAAGCAGTAAATGAACAACCAAAATGCTCGACTTAAATAAAAGAACAGCCGAAGATAACTGATAAGGTCCAACTCTACGACCGCTAGCCAGTATTCGAATGTGACAAAACATAGGGAAAATGCAATAATTGTTGTATAGTCTGTTGATATCTGAATAAGTCAGGATCACGGATGATGCCTCTGGCATTTTGTGTCAAGTGTCAACCGTAATTGTATCGAATGATCTCGCCACAAGGGGTTGAGCAGCTAAGAGGCAAATTGGTCATAAGACTAAGCAAAGTTTGGACAAGAATTTTGAAGGGGAAGTTTTAGCCAAAAGAGAACTAGTTGAGCAGGAGGCGTAAAAATCTAGCAAACGAGCATGAGGAGAGAAATAATAAGATATGGCTGGTGTGGTAAGTAGGAAACATCCAAAATTCTAGTAGAAAATGAAAAGAAAAAGAATGCACAAGAAAAAGAAGAAGAAACTCACATATAAAAAATAACTTTAATCTTGGTCAACATAGCTGAAACATTTCGGTTCTTATTCAGCGTCAGTTCTGAAAGTACAGAAACGACGTCCTCGCAATTTAAATAGTTAACTTTTTTTTTCCTTTCAGCGTGTTAAAATGTTGTTTTTAAATATTCAGAAATAAATGTCAGAATTCCTTTTAAAAAAGAAATTCTGACGCAAGGTAAAGAAAAAAGGACGAACAAACTATACAAGACATTATATTTTTATACATTCATTCCTTGTTTTTTTCTCTCTCTCTCTTCTTTTTGAACAATGTTTTCTGTGTTTTAAGAGAATTTTTTGGCATGAGTAGGTATATAATGTAGTTGCGCCAGCATTTTGGGGCGTGCCGTAAGCGTGACTTGAGTCTGGCGTCACGGATTCGAATACATATATAGGGATTAAGATCGAAAGGAAAGGTAGCAGAAGCAAAGAGAAGAATAGGAAAAAAACGCGTGGCGATTGGCAAATTACACTTGACGAGCATGTAACGTCTTATCTCTCCTCCTACCCTTTTCGAGAGTCGAACATTATGAAAATTGTCGCCGTCGTCGTACCAGAGAAATTTACGGCATAAGTTTGTCTGATGCCATGTACTGAGAACTAGCTGCTGTCTGGTGCCATTTATAGATATCTGGCCGACGTAGTGATCAATTAGAGAGAATAACAACGTTACATTGTGTGTGCGTGCGTGCGTGCGTGTGTGTGTGTGTGTGTGTGTGTGTGTGTGTGTGTGTGTGTGTGTGTGTGTGTGTGTGTGTGTGTGTGTGTGTAACTATACATCTGTACATTTTTGTGTGGCATCTTTGTTTCAAATTCATTATGATTGGTTAATTAGTTTAGGCGTTAATATTGCACATACAAATATATAAATATACCTAAATTTATTTAACTTGAATTTTGACATAAATTTCAAACAAAATAAATATCTGTTTATTTGTTAACAATGCGTTGTTTTGGCTTCCAACGTATATAATACGTATCTTATTTAATTAAAACTCAACCATCGCTTCTAAGGAACAAAATCTTAACGTGAATCTCGCGTGACCAAACCCATCATTCAGAGACTTTTAAAAAAATTACCGTTGAAACAACAAGTGGACTTATACTTGCTAATTCTCTGTTCCAACAACAATATTGGCAAAAAGAAAGACATACTGAAGATGAAGGTTTCCTTAGAAATATATTAATGAATTTTGACATAAATTTCAAACAAAATAAATATCTGTTTATTTTATAACAATGCGTTGTTTTGGCTTCCAACGTATATAATACGTACCTTATTTAATTCAAATTCAACTAGCGCTCCTAAGGAACAAAATCTTAACGTGAATTAAAATCTATTAAAATCCATTATTCTTGAGCAACTTTTTCTACCAGAAAGATAAAAGTCTGCATTTTATCATATGAAAAGCAGAATAATATAAAGCGTTTTCTACTATTTTTAATAGAATTTTAAATTTTAAAATTTTCAACAAAAAAAAACAGAAACACCATTCACCGCTATTTTTATCTTGATGGATAACACATTTTTTTTTTTTTTTTTTTTTTTTTTGTCTAAATAAGATTTAGGATGATCTGTTATAAGAATATACAAAAATATTATACCATAAGTACCTGAATTTCAAATTATTTTATCTTTTAACTCACTCTATAGATTTCACTTAACGAAATTAAAAAATCCAAATTTTAATGGTAGTTTGGAAGAAACTACGATAGCCTTTACATGAATAAATGAAGTCATTTATTCATGTAAACTTCTATGTGTTGTTTACGTTTGTTTTGACGATTAAGTGAAGAATCAACTTCATAAGAATTTAATTCTTCTTTTCATAAGCGATACATATTTGTTGCCTACATAACCCCCAAGGTTAAGCAACGATGCGGCTGGCCAGTACCAGATGGGTGACCATTTTGGGAATGCTAGGCGCCGTATGTGTTGGAGACAACTCCTGCATCTAGTATCATGCTTGGTCGTCTTGGCTCTGTCTTGTTATCAGTATCAAATGTTTCTAGACGAGAGAGTGTAGTAGATGTAAGTCCCCCACACATTAAACTAAATCAAGCGTAAGTCACAGAAAAAAAGAAAAAGGGGAGATAACAACTGTTCGTAAATACGAACAGCTGTATGTAGGCCTTTATGGTCTACCATAGGTGAAGAAATATCAGGTAACAACAAATTGCCGAAGGAAATTATCGTATTTTTAGCAAAATACGCAGTTATTTATCGATTTTTTTTCTTTTTCGGTATCGATTCTTCCTTCCGTTTATGGCCGTGCCTATTGTATAGTTTAGAAACGATGGGTATTGTAGAAAATGAATTCAGTAACTACGATAAGTTGGCAGTTAGGACTTGACATTTGAAATGTGTTCACGTGCTATCTTCACTCCGTCTAAACGGGGCGTTAAAATGTTGAAGTGAACTCGTCTAAGTTACCTGGCGGAGTTTATAATGTTAAAGTGATTGCGTCTAAGTTACCTGACGAATTTGTATCTCGCTGAGAGAAATCTACTTCAAGTAAATCCAAGAAATCTGTCGAGGATTTGGTAGTTAAATATGTCGGGAAAATACCAGCTTGCAGGGGAGAAGATACGCATGAGAAATATCACTCTAAGCAGATCTTTTCTAGGGTCAGGAGAAAATGGATGTCTCAAGCTACAGTTTTTTTCTAAGCAAAAAGAAAAGAACATTTCTATTCTGACCGGAATCAAAGAAGGAACTAGGAAGTTTTTTTGTTTTGTTTTTTTTCTTCCGGACTTCTTGGCTCTTCAGAGAACGTTATTATACGAAGAACTATGTGTATTTTTTTACAGGTTATTACTTCAGGAAAATGAGGAAATAAATTCCTTGCTATAAAAGAACACTCTCGGAACATTACCCTCCCTATATATATATATATATATATATATATATATATATATATATATATATATATATATTATATTATATTATATTATATATATATATAAAATGAACTCATGTTTCCCCTATGATTTTGACCTTAATATGATTAAAAATCAAGATATTTCATGCGAATTTAATATGCACAAACTGCAGCACAATATCTGAGGTGTGTTATAGGCATATTACCTCTTCACTTCCTTGATAATCGTAGATTCCTATATTTTTTCTGCTAAGAGTTAACTGCCACAATCGGTTAAAATCAATGGAAGTAGTAAAATCTTTTCTCTCTAATTAATTCCTCCTTCCTCCGCCACCACTTACACTGTTTCCGGATCGTTCACAAGGGACAGTTACGAAGGAACACCGGTTTGAGTTTTCTTTACTTTGTAGTTGTTTACAAAAACTGGAATGGAATTTTACCGTGCCTTTTCGTTCTCTGCTTTCTACTGGGTGAAACGCACCATGAACTTAACCGAATCGAAGGGTTGTTTATGCCATTTTTTTCGCTTTTCGCTGTGTTTGTTTGTTTGTTTTTGCTTTGCCGAACACGTTCATCATTTTCCCCCCTTATTTTTGTTTTTTGTTTTTCCGATTTCTTTTTTAAAGAAGTTTTACGTTTGTTCGCTCTTTTTTTGTTTTTTTTTGTTTTTGTTTTTCCAGTTTTTGTAAGAAGTTTAACATCGCTTTTTTTTAATATTTAAACGGGGTTATTACTTCGCTTATTCTTTACTTTACCCCCCCCTCTTACACACACACACACACCTCCAAACACCCGGGCAACGCCGGGTACCCCCGCTAGTTCAGATAATAAGTCATCTTTGTCTGCGGATATTTCAGCTAATATATTCGAGAGGATTTTTATTTTAAAATAGGAGATATTACAAAACGTAAGATTAAATTGAAAACAAAGGAAACAAACTCTTTTCGATTTTGCTAAAGTATTTTGACTTTTCTAAAACAAATCCTACGTTGGTTGAAATCTCATATCACAGCAGTAAGTAAAAAAAAAGGTCTTCTCAGTCCTTCTTTCTTTCTTTCTATCTTTCGTAATTGTTACCAAAAAAAGGACTTTCTTTGTAGGCGAGAGATAAATCTTAGCAGCAAGTAGCTCGTAAACTATTTTCTTTTGCTCTAAGTTTCTTTTTATTCTTTTCCTGATAAAGATTTTTGTTTGTTTATATCCACCAAGTCTTTTCTTTTTTTGTTTTTGTTTTGCTTTTCTTTATATTTGTATTAGTAACGTTTTTTATACGTCGAAGTGACGTTCATTGGAAGTGATGATAATAATTTCGACAGATGATGAAGTAGAAAAATTATTGAAGAAAACATTTTTTTACGAAAATTACCGAAAATAAAATGTTTGGCTAAAAAAAAAAACACCGGAAAGAATCAAAGGGAGGTAAATAGCGAGTAACTATTGCCATTTTTTTAAATAAATTCTGCCTTAAAAATCATAAATATGAGTTGCCTTGTGTTTTTTAGCATAACTGGGTTACTTCCCTTATTATTATATCATATCTTCACAAATAAATTTGACGACGATCTTTTTACGATAGAGATTTTTAAAAAAAACTCGTGTTATTTTTTTATTATATATATTATAATTATATTATTATATGCGGCTATATTTATGTACTTCTTACATGCCAGTTTAGTAGATATCGTTGCTTTTAGATAAAATTGACACAAAAAGTCAGTGTTTGTTTTTATTAATCGATTTTTTCGTTTTCCGAATTTCGCTATTATAGTGCAGTTGCACTGAATCGCCTCAGAAAATTAAATTTCTTTTAATCAAGACGTTGCGTATTCATGAATTTAATGGGTAATTCGATATTTACTTATTTTGAGTCTTAAAAATACTAATAAAATATTTATTTTAATGTTTCAACTTTTTAAATAATTTTTAAATACATACATATATATATATATATATATATATATATATATATAGAGAGAGAGAGAGAGAGAGACAGACAGACAGACAGACAGACAGAGACAGACAGACAGACAGACAGACAGACAGGGGGATGTCTGGGGTAAGAAGAAGAAGAAGAAGAAGAAGAAGAAGAAGAAGAAGAATTTTTTCTAAATTAATATTAGTGGTCCACTGGTCCACTTAATCGAAAATTATACATTTAGTGGTCTATTAATTCAAAAAAAGCTGGCGACTGCTGATGTGGAATACAAATGAAATGTCAATTATAATAAAATACAGAAAAACTAATTATAATTAAACTGTATGTGTGTGTGTGTGTGTGTGTGTGTGTGTGTGTGTGTGTGTGTGTGTGTGTGTGTGTGTGTGTGTGTGTGTGTGATCATTCCAACATGGCGTTCGTTTTTAACAGAAAATTTGACGTAACAATCTTTTAGCGCCCATATAATATTGTGACAGCATTTGTCTAACAAGAGTTTTCGACCACAAAGGTTATGGAGCTAAGGGTTTAAAAGTGATGTAATCGGACTTTTCTTTGAGACGAAATGGGTGGAAGGGACAGATGTCAACCTGTTATAAGTGGCATTTCTTTTGTACATGAGTCATTTATGCACACTGGTGAGATCAGTCTGTTGGTCTGTCACGTTTGAAGTGGCATTTTTATTAGATGCCAAGATTAGAAAAAAATTAAATACTGCAAATCTATGTACAATATATACGAGATGCCTAATATAAGTTTCCACACTTATATTGTAAAGGCATTTAAAATTGTCATATACTCTTGAAAATTTAGTACATTATTGCTATAGATCTTACGAGATGGCTGACTAATTTTCATAATTCCAGATTCAAATGAACAGCTGCAGCAGAAATTGGAATACACCCTACTAAAGTTTGATTGTCACAGCTGGTAAATTTCAAAAATTCAATCTGGACTTGTGGACAATTTAGAAGAACGATATGCTATAAAATTCTGTTTTAAACTTGGAAAAAAATGACACAGAAACGTATGGAATACTTCCGACTGCTTTTGAGCGATCTTGCGTGAATCGAGCATAAATGTTTGAGTGGCAGATATTCAAGGAAGACAGAGAATCTGTGAAGGATGATGAGAAATGTGGCAGGAGTAAGTCAGAACACCAGAGTTGATTGGCCAAATAAAGAATTCCATCGCTACAGACCGTCGTGTGTCTATAGAGACCATAATTCTTCAGTTTTAGCAGGTGTCGTATGAAAGCTATCTCTTGGGATTAAGAGAATTCTCATATGATTTGTATCAGGCCGAATTTGATAATGGAATCAAGGTCGGTAATTTTAATTTTTTTAAAAAATCCGATTTGATGTTAGTGTGGGAACTGTACACACAATTATTCGCAAGGAACTGAAGATGGGAAAGAATTGCACAAAGTTTGTCCCAAGGGCTGATAAATAAAACCAAGGTAACAGCCATTAACCAACTTGCCATGCATGTGCTATCATACGGCTTTGGCATTGTTGACTGGCCACAAAAAGATATAAACAGGCTAGATATTAAAACGATGAAAGTGTTGACACTGTACAGAATAACAGAAAAAAAACAGTGTCTGTCTATGCGACATGACCGTCCCAGGAAGGGGGGTGAGCTCCCCAAAAAGGGGGCGAACACTCAAAATTCACTGGAGAAAAACGGGCAGATGTGACTTTTTATTAAATATTGGTGTGCCCAGGTGACAGCAAAAAAAATCCTGCTGAAAAAAAGAATAAAATATACGATTTTATTTAATAACTCGACAAACAATGTCATTTTGAGAGCTATACGAAAACATATTGAGAGTCGGTGCAAATGAGTGATGACTCAAGGTTTAGAGAAGAGATGTTCGAATTTTGAGTACAGTTACCCCGACTTGAGATTACAGACGTAACCGGAGCGTCATGAGAAAACCGCTTGCAGGTTCACAGGTGCCACTTATGGGAGAATCCCCACTTTCTTAAAGAACCAATCGACATATGCCGGAAGCTGACACTATCGTGGATGATTGGTTGCAGAAACTACCCAGCCTACCCCACCCCTTTATATATAAACGAGAGCGGGGCCGCAAAATAGCAGACTGTGTGTATAATTCTCGAGATTAAGAGTCGGTTGAATTAATCGCTCCCCTCTCCGTGACTCCCCGTTTCACCACGATCCTACCGCTAAAAATAAAAGAGAGTGTAAGATTTAATCACAGACTTACGACAAGTCATGAATTGCACGGACTTGTTTAACCACTCTATTTGTAAGGAAAACCTTTATGTATTTTTGGACTTACTAAGTAGTATAGAAAGAAAAACTAAGTTTGTTTTTGTTTTTTTGTTTTTTTGTTTTTTTGTTGTTGTTGTTGTTGTTGTTGTTGTTCTTGTTGTTGTTGTTGTTTTTTTTTTTTTTTTTTTTTTTTTTTTTTTTTGTGAACTGTATGTCTTTTGCCGCCGGGTGGCGATCTGTTGAGCTACTGTTTTTTTTTTCAGTGTACGATCGACCTGCAGAGCGAACGGCATATCAACCCCTGACACAAGGAGGACTGAGAAACACCCGACCACGATTGAAGACTGGCCGGGTGCGACCAAAGGAACGATCAGACAGGGTCCTGCTGCATGAGAAAGTCACACTAGGCTGTATCTGCCCAGAGGAGCAAGTGGTATTGGTCTCTCAGAAACTGACCATTAATATCGTGCCACTATTGTGAGCACCAGGCAATATCTGATGAGCTCCAAAAATCTAAACCTCCAGATGGTACATCAATATCATGAAACTCGTGAAGCATTTTAGACAAGACTGTCTTACAAATGAGACAGAATCAGAAATAGCCCAAAAGAATCACCCAAAATACATCAAAACCATCCATTGCAAAAAGGAAAAAAGGAAGAATGCATCAATCAACAATGTGCCAAGTAGTGTCTGGATGCATTCACTCGGGGCTATGTAGATAAGGAAGGTTTTATAGACTGGCTAAAAAGAGGATCGCGCAACTATGGTCAAGATCAAGGTTTGATGACCAATGCCTTTAAGAAGATGAGTGGTCTCAACAGTTACAACGAGCGCAAGTTCTGCTGCACAGAAGTAGAGTGTGAGCCACCTGACATCCAAATGTAAGGTTTTGCTGGGGGGGGCTACTATAGAATTCGATATAATGCAGTGTGTAAATATCTCCATATCCCCACGGGACCATTTGTAAAAATTTAAATAATGAATACAGCGACAAGTCCTGGGAACATATAGCAGAAAGAGCAGTTAGTAGTTAAACCACGCGAGAAGGTCAGAAGGTGGACTTGATTGTCAGAGGCTATTTGAGGCGCACACCGGGAGAGCATTTTTTAGGGAGAGGGAGCTTATCCCCACTACCACCCTCGGTTGTGAACACTTTGAAACTATATGTGTGTGTATGTGGTATATTTTAGTGGATGATAATCCGACAGAATATATAACAAACATGGAAATAGGGGAAAAAATGACTACGTTCAGCATTTGCTTCCCCCCCCCCATTTAGTCTCAAAAGTCACCAAGGGACGTCAAATCCTGCTGAAAATGAACAAACGGTGCAGTTTTAGGGCTTAACATATGTAAATTTGAGTTCTTCACCATGCAAAAAAAGAAATGATTAAGTCCATCATTTGCCCCCCCCCCATTTAGCCCCAAAAGTCTCCAAGTCATCAACGTATTTAAAGTTGTATCTAAATAGACGTACACAGAATATTTTGGACAAATATGATGAAGTAGACCCAAAAATGGAGGGTTTTTATTAGCCCTAAAACAGCCCCTGGGACACACCCAAGAGTTATCACAAAGTATAGACAAACAAAATTATATATTGTAAACACTTTGAAAACATATGTGTGTGTATGTGGTATATTTTAGTGAATGACAGATCCGACAGAATATATAACAAACATGGAAATAGGGGGAAGCATCAAATTTAGAATAAGCATACTAAACATATATACAGTGATGATCATATTTATTGGCACGGTAAAATAAAAGTTCAATTTTGTCTAATAAATTCTAAAAAAGGGATTAAATTAAAGAAAATAACAAAGTATATTATGTATTTTTAACTGGCCTTTCCGATGCAGCAATCGGATTTTAGAAAAAATAAATAACAAAGGAACAACAAACATAATTGCAAAAAACCCTTGTTCAAAATTATTGGCACGGCTTTGTTTTTCTTTTAGTATCAGTATAATATCAATCAATTTCCGGTTTACGTGCTTTCTGAACTTCTTTATAGCCATATTATGCTTGTTTAACGCTAATTCAGTGAATAATTTTTCTCAGATAATTTTTAGATAGCGATTTATTTAAACTATTATAAGTGACTAAATTATAATTTTCAATCGCCATGGTTAAAACTAAGGAACACAGTGAAGACGTCAGGAAGCTTGTTGTAGCATGCCATACCAATGGGGAGGGCTATGATAAGATTTCAAAGAAGCTAAACCTTCCCAAATCCACTGTTAGAGCCATAATAAACAAGTTCAAATCGCAAGGCCACGTTATGAGTTTAGAGGGTAGAGGGAGAAAAAGGATTCTTTCCCCAAGAGATGAACGGAAAATTGTTCGACAAGTAAAACAAAACCCAAGGATCTCTGTTGGGGAGATTGTTGATGAACAGAGCACCTCTGGAGTGAATGTATCTCGACATACAGTTGGTAGAGTTTTGAAGAGAGCTGGTTTAAAAGCATGTCGTCCGAGAAAGACTCCCTTATTGAAGCCTATGCACCTGAAAGCAAGGCTAGCCTTTGCAAAACGTCATATTGATAAAGATGTTGCATTCTGGAAACGTGTTCTATGGACTGACGAAACGAAATTAGAGTTATTTGGCCATAATAAAGTGTCTTATATTTACAGAAAATCTGGCGAAGCTTTCCTGCCTAAGAACACCATACCCACAGTGAAGCACGGTGGAGGCAGTTTGATGTTTTGGGGATCCTTTGCTGCCTCTGGACCAGGGCGACTTGTTAAGGTCACAGGTAGCATAAAAAAGGGAAGATTATGTTAAAATATTGGATGAAAACCTGAAAGACTCTGCTAAAGAGCTCTCACTTGGTCGTCGTTGGTGGTTCATGCAAGATAATGACCCAGAGCATTCGGCTAAACTGACTAAGAAATGGCTTGAGGACAATCATATTAATGTTTTGGAGTGGCCATCACAAAGCCCAGACCTTAATCCAATTGAAAATTTATGGAGAACATTAAAATTGAGGGTAATGCAAAGGAAGCCTAAGAATCTTATTCAATTGGAGGATTATTGTCAGGAAGAGTGGGCTAAAATTACTACTGAAGAGTGCAACAACTTGGTTGTAAACTATGAAAAGCGACTGAGGAAGGTAATCAAGGCCAAAGGCTATACAATTGATTATTAAATAAATCGTGCCAATAATTTTGAACAAGGGTTTTTTGCAATTATGTTTGTTGTTCCTTTGTTATTTATTTTTTTCTAAAATCCGATTGCTGCATCGGAAAGGCCAGTTAAAATACATAATATACTTCGTTATTTTCTTTAATTTAATCCCTTTTTTAGAATTTATTAGACAAAATTGAACTTTTATTTTACCGTGCCAATAAATATGATCATCACTGTACACATAAGTTTCTGGTGGGGAACGGCTACTAGACGACACGATGGATTGCATAAATATCTCCATTGAACTATCTGTAACATTGAATATTGAATACAGTGACAAGTCCTGGGAACATGTTTACCAGAAAGAACAGTTGGAAATAAGCCATACACCATCCACTATGATTATTCAATTTCTACAGCTATGGACCTAGAAAACATAGCCATAAAACCTGACATAGTGATAGGAGAAAGAAGCAACCTTAGTAGAAGTTAATGTCCCCATTGATGCTGGGTTAAACAGAACTGAGAGAAAAAAGATAACGAAATAACAACGTCTCATATATGGCATGAAACGAAATTGGAATCTTGGGAAGATCGCTATCATTTCAGTAATTATAGGAACAATTGGACTCATAAAAATGAATTTCAAAAACTACCTTTGTAAATATACCTGGTGAACTAAGTGCAAGCAAGGTTCAAACAATTTTACTTAAAAGTACGATTAAAATCTTAAAAAGATCTCCTGGTTGGAATATCTGAGATAGTGGATGAAAAAATGCCAAGTCGTAGTTAATGAGAAAAGTGCGGACAGACAAACGGACGAACACAGTAACAGACGAGGGTGAATTTACAGGTCCACCCTCCTTTTGTCGGGGGTCTAAAAAGACATCAAATTTAGAATAAGCATACGAGACATATATACACATGAGGTTCTGCTGGGGAGCGGCTACTATACGACATGACACAGTGGACTGTGTAAATATCTCCACTGGACGATCTGTAAAAAGTTGAATATTGAATGCAGCAGTAAGTCCTGGAAACATGTTTACCGGAAAAAACGGTTGGCAATAAGTCATACACCATCCACTATGAATATGCAATTTCTACATACTTAGAAAACTGAGCTGTTAAACCTGGCACAGTAATATGGAACCAGAAATGGAAAGAAGCAACCCCAGTAGAAGTTAGTGTCCTTAATGATGCTGGGTTAAAACAGAGCAAAGAGGGAAATATCTGAGTGTTATGTACAACATGAAAATAGACAGGAATCTTAGGAAGATCTCCATCGTTCCAGTAAGTGTGTGAGCAACCGGACTTATGAAAAAGAACTTCGAAAACTACCCGGTGAACCAGGTGCAAGAGAGATCCAAACAATTGCACTTAAAAGGATGGTTAGAATCTTTTTTAAAAAATCTCTCCGTTGCCGTGTCTGAAATAGGCTGTGAATGTTAGGCACCCATAAGGATGCTCCATTCCCAACAAAAGAAAAAAAGAAAAGTGAAAAAAGAAAAGTGAAAAAAGAAAAGTGAAAATAACAACATCCTCTCGCACTGTCATACGCATTTACACGCCACTAGAAAACATACATATAGACATATACACTTTTAACACATCCGGCAGAATGACCCATCCCCAACCAAAACAAAATAATAAAAATAAAAAAAAAAAGATTGAATTGACGCAGAATATTTCAGATACGTCCTCTCCGTCGGCTAGCCCATTCCCTCTTACATTACAAATTGTAATTTCCTTGGTCTGTCCCGTTCATGCTTGAAACATCATTTAATTTGCCATGCTGGGTTCTGAAATAACGTTTACGTTTGTCTGCCACGCTTAGGTTTAAAAATGCATTATTTAACTCCTCTCCTCTGGGCACAATATCATGTGTGGTTTTGAAAAGCTTGTGTATTATGATAAGCGCACTCTGGTATACAAAAAATGCCTGCGCATGCCTGTCGGCATTACCTATTAGGAACACCCGAGGCGATTAGCAATAAGCTAACTTCTTCTCAAAGAGAGAAGGAGCGCCTGGGGAAATGGACCGCCTAAAGATTGAACAGACCCTTACACCAATCCGGCAGCAACAAAATCACTGTCGGTCTGATTGCCAAGGACGTGTCCTCGATGGGTACAGCATCATCGTTAATATATCACACTATCAAATTTGAAATAGAATTATCGTCGATCTATAACGCTTAAGTTTGAAATATCATCCACGTTATTGTGTTGCAATTTTAATTGGTCTGTAACTATTAAATCAACATTTTGTTGGTCTGCCACGCTTAAGTTTCAAATATTATTATCGTCGGTTCAGTCACGTATAAGCTTAAAATATCATTTATGTTTAAGTTGAAAATAAACTTTTTGCTGCAATTTTAAATAGTATTTCTTTTTGCCACGCTTAAGTTTGAAATATCATTATCGTCGCTATATAATGCTTGAGTATGTCACATATAAGTTTCAAATAGTATGTGTGTTGGCCTATCATGCATAAGTTTGAAGTATCATTTGTTTCGTTTGTCACACTTAAATTTGAAATAGCATTTTTGTCTGTCTGTCACGCTGAAGTTTGAAAATGGATCTTCGTTGGTGCGTCATGCTTAAAGATAAAATAGTATACCCACTTGAGTTTGAAATGGCATTTTTGTTCGTCTGTCATCCATTAGTTTGAAATAGAATTTTTGTTCGTCTGTCATGCTTACGTTTGTAATTACATTTTCATTCGTCTGTCAAGCTTAAGGTTGAAATAACATTTTCGTCTATTTTTCATGCTTAAGGCAAAATAGTATGTCCGTTGATATCTTTCATTTGAGTTTGAAATGGCATTTTTGTTTGTCTGTCACACTTAAGTTTGAAATGGCATTTTTGTTTGTCTGTCACACTTAAGTTTGAAATGGCATTTTTGTTTGTCTGTCACACTTAAGTTTGAAATGGCGTTTTTGTTCGTCTGTCATGCTTGAGTTTGAAATGGCACTTTCATCAATAAACGCGCAGATTTAATGGGCGCATTTTAAGAAGGTCCGTTTTATTCCAATTGGCGCCCATTTATTTTTGGCTTGAACGAAACTTGCACAATCATTGAAAACATTTAAAAATTACACAATCGAAAAGTCGGTGTCTTAACTTTTGAAATTTAACCCATATAATTTATTTTTATTGTTCCTGGTTTCTTTTTTATCAATTGTTCGTGTGTTATTTTTTGATTGTTGTAAATAAATCCATTGTGCGATTGAAAATCTGTTTTTGTTGTTCTTTTATTCACTATCGCCGCGTCTTTTTTGATAAGTTCTTTTTTTTTTTTTTAATTCTGCTTGTTTGTTTTCGGTTTATTTACTAAAAATCACTGTTGAAAAATTAGTTTCCTGTCTCTCCCCCCCCCTCTCTCTCCGCCCCCTAAATAAATAGAGGCATGTCCATGTTAAAATAGATAGGGGCGTCTTAATCAGATTGTGCCGCGAAAACAATACACCTATAAAATGCCGCCATCTTTCTTCCACCCCCCCCCCTCTTTATAAACTGAAAACGAGGCAGGAGGAACAGAAAATAAAACCAAACTGGATTGAGCTTCTGACCATCAAAAATCATCTTTTTTCTTTTTTTTTTTTTTTTTTTTTTTTGACTGGTGGCGTTATTGTTGAATCAAGTCATCTTTTATAAGTGATTCGGTCCGTAATTAAAACTATCAAAAGCGAAATAAAAGCCTCAACTTTTTTGAAGAGTTCAGATGAAGGCATCATGGTGGCTGTTTCTTCATCAGAACGGCAGGAAGTGCTGGCTCGATCTGTCATTCAGTGACGAGATTGAAGAAGGATACGATTCTTTCTTCTTTTTTTTATTCCTAAATATATGTTTTAAATAGAAAAAGAAGGGCTTCAATAAAAATCAAACCTATCTTTTTTTTTAATAAAGAAATAAAAATACTTGTCTTAAGTTGTCCGGTGAGAACTACGCCAGCTGCCCTGTCAATTTTAAACATGAATTCGCATCAAACACCAGAGTTGATAATGTCTAAAATGGACACTCTCAATGATAACGAAGAAAAAAGTTCAAGTCACATCTTAATTTTCATTTATTTACTAGCGAAATACCCGGCTTTGCCCAAGTGTCAAATACGTTAAACACACATGCGCACACACATCACAAATACACACCCATGCGTGTACACACACACACACACACACACACACACACACACACACACATAGTATTTAGGGAAGTGCAAGCGGTCGGGTTTCAAAGCACCCCGGCTACATCGATCGCGGAACCATGATACGGCGATACAACTGTCTGCGGATGACTACAACTGGTGAGATGAGCTCTCTAGTAGTGGTTTCCATTTAGAGTAAAGCATTATTTTTCGTAATTATAATAGAGTTTTCTCAGTATCCGGTTATGCAAACAAATGCAAACGCGTTATGATTTCTCTTGCTTTCGTGATGTTCCAGATGATATAGGAGGAATATTGATGACTGTGGTAGAAGCGGTCAGATGTTAAAACTCAGCTTGAAATACTCGCCATGTGTAGTCACATCGAAAAGTGATGAAGTGACAAAAGAGCTATTTGTCAATGACTACATTTGCACTCAATCCGTGGTTTGAATTCTCTAGCAACGGTTTCAACTTAGCGTGAAGCGTGACTCTTCTTGATAGATTTCTCCTAGAGACATAAAATGTCAACAACTATAAAACCATTATAATTTCTTGTACTTTTATGGTGATATGAAGTATAAGGTAGACTGTTGGTAACTATTGTAGAAGCGGTCGGGTTTCGAATTTTAGCTTGAAACACACATCATGTCTAGTAGCAACACTGTGAAAGCATAGTACGGAAAAGCAAATTATCCGTGTGACAGTACATATATATATATATATATATATATATATATATATATATATATATATATATATATATATAAAGCTGAACGTCTGTGTCTGTGTCTTTGTGTGTGTGTGTGTGTGTGTGTGTGTGTGTGTGTGTGTGTGTGTGGTCACGAATAGGCTCCTATATGGTTGACTATTATAGAAAGCTGATTACATATAATGATAGAAGATGTATCGAGACACAGGAATGGGTATGTTTGATCTGGCATAATGATGATTCATTAAAATTGTGGGGTCTGCGTTCGCGCCTGGTCAACAAAGTATGGAAATAAAAAAATTTAAAATTAAAAAAAACGTTTACACGTGGTTTTGATATAGATATACATAATGATAATTTGATAAGTATGTTTTAACTTAAATAGAGATGGTATAATAAAATTTTGGGGTCTGCGTTCGCGCCTGGCCTCCATAGAATGGAAATAGGCACAAACCTTAATAAAAACTTTTCATATCTATCTGCGTAAGTATACTTTGATAATTATGTTTCAGTTTAAAGAAATAGGGTATAACAAAATTATGAGGTGTTCGTTCGCGCCTAACCTCCATAGAATGGAAATATGTTACAAAGTTTAACAAAGTTTTTTAATATAGATCCACAGAATATTGTGTGATAAGTGTTTCAGTGTGAACAGGTATGGTATAATAAATTATGAGGTTTATCTATTTTATTTTTACTTTCATCATATTTTGCTTTGGTTTTGATACCCCCAAATTCGAAGCTATCTCTTTACAACCCTTCCTTTTCATAACCTATCATACTTTCATAAATCAGAGTCCACTTTCTGTAGGCTGTTTTTGAACCCAATCAACGACGGGTACTTTTGCTAATATATATATATATATATATATATATATATATATATATATATATATATATATATATATATATATATATATAAGTAAATTCTTGGTACAGCAAAATGGAAGGAGAAATTTCAGAGGAAACATAATTTAATTTAAATCAAAAAGATCAAAGAAACAAAAAAAAAACGGGCAGGTGGAATTGTTCAAATTTCCTTAAGGCCTTATCGTCTGACCCTCTAAGAGGAAACGTAATAATGATAAATTAAAAGCTAAGAATCGAATGAGGAAAGAGGGAAATTGGTTTCAGTTGGAAAACCAGTGAGAGAAAAAAAAATTATAATATATATATATATACATATATATATATATATATATATATATATATATATATATATATATATATATATACACAGTGGTGTAGTAACGGGGGGGCGGTCCGCTCTGGGCGGCACGTGTCAGTAGGCGGCATTTTGAGAGGGTAAAAAAATAAATAAAAATAAATGAAAGCTAACAAAAAATATGAAATTTCATGCTGAAAAAGTTGTAAAACATCGGGACTTTTAGAGATATCGGAATCAGAAAAATGTGTCCCTATTTTATTAGCGGCACATATCAGGGGCGGCGTTTTGAAAAGTTAAAAATAGTAAATAGAAAAAATAAACAAAAGCTAACAAAAAATCAGAATTTTTTTACCGAAAATGTTGTCAAAATTTGAACTTTTGGAGGTATCGGGTTTAGAAAATGTGTCCCTATTTTACGTGCGACCCATCTCAGGGAGGGGGCGGCATTTTGAGAGGGTAAAAATAGAAAATAGAAAAAATAAATAAAAGCTAACAAAATGTTTGAAATGTTATACCGAAAATGTTGTAAAAAAATAGGAACTTTTGGAGGTACCAGAATCAGAAAAATGTGTCCGTATTTTACGAGCGGCCCATGTAAGGGGCGGTATTTTGAGAGGGGGGAAATAGAAAATAGAAACATAATTAAAAATAAATAAAAGCTAACAAAATATATTCAATTTTATACCGAAAGGTTGTAAAAAAATCGGAACATTTGAAGGTACTGGGATCGAAAAAATGTGTCTCTATTTTACGAGCGGCCCATGTCAAGGGGGCGGCAATTTTAGAGGGTAAAAATAGAAAATAGAAAAAATAAATAAATAAAAATAAATAAAAGCTAAAAAAAAATTTTTAATTTTTTACCGAAAAGGTTGTAAAATTATTGGAACTTTTGGATGTACCATAATCAGAAAAAAAGGGTCCCTATTTTATGAGCGGCACATATCATTGGGCGGCATTTTGTGAGGATAAAAATAGAAAATAGAAAAATTAGGTAAAAAAATAAATAAAAGCTAACGAAAAAATTGAAATTTTATGCCGAAAAGATTATAAAAAAAATTATCGGAATCGGAAAAATGTGTCCCTATTTTACGAGTGGCACATGTCAGGAACGGCATTTTGATAAGGTAAAAATAGAAAATAGAAAAAATAAATAAAATAATTAAAAGGTAACAAAAATTTGAGATTTTTTACCGAAAGGTTGAAAAAAATTGGGACTTTTGGAGGTATCAGAATCGGACAAATGCGTCCCTATTTTACGAGTGGCACATGTCAGGAACGGCATTTTGAAAGGGTCAAAATAGAAAATAGAAAAAATAAATAAAATAATTAAAAGGTAACAAAAATTTGAAATTTTTTACCGAAAGGTTGAAAAAAATTGGGACTTTTGGAGGTATCAGAATCGGACAAATGCGTCCCTATTTTACGAGTGGCACATGTCAGGAACGGCATTTTGAGAGGGTAAAAATAGAAAATAGAAAAAATAAATAAAATAATTAAAAGGTAACAAAAGTTTGAAATTTTTTACCGAAAGGTTGAAAAAAATTGGGACTTTTGGAGGTATCAGAATCGGACAAATGCGTCCCTATTTTACGAGTGGCACATGTCAGGAACGGCATTTTGAAAGGGTCAAAATAGAAAATAGAAAAAATAAATAAAATAATTAAAAGGTAACAAAAATTTGAAATTTTTTACCGAAAGGTTGAAAAAAATTGGGACTTTTGGAGGTATCAGAATCGGACAAATGCGTCCCTATTTTACGAGTGGCACATGTCAGGAACGGCATTTTGAGAGGGTAAAAATAGAAAATAGAAAAAATAAATAAAATAATTAAAAGGTAACAAAAATTTGAAATTTTTTACCGAAAGGTTGAAAAAAATTGGGACTTTTGGAGGTATCAGAATCGGACAAATGCGTCCCTATTTTACGAGTGGCACATGTCAGGAACGGCATTTTGAAAGGGTCAAAATAGAAAATAGAAAAAATAAATAAAATAATTAAAAGGTAACAAAAATTTGAAATTTTTTACCGAAAGGTTGAAAAAAATTGGGACTTTTGGAGGTATCAGAATCGGACAAATGCGTCCCTATTTTACGAGTGGCACATGTCAGGAACGGCATTTTGAGAGGGTAAAAATAGAAAATAGAAAAAATAAATAAAATAATTAAAAGGTAACAAAAATTTGAAATTTTTTACCGAAAGGTTGAAAAAAATTGGGACTTTTGGAGGTATCAGAATCGGACAAATGCGTCCCTATTTTACGAGTGGCACATGTCAGGAACGGCATTTTGAAAGGGTCAAAATAGAAAATAGAAAAAATAAATAAAATAATTAAAAGGTAACAAAAGTTTGAAATTTTTTACCGAAAGGTTGAAAAAAATTGGGACTTTTGGAGGTATCAGAATCGGACAAATGCGTCCCTATTTTACGAGTGGCACATGTCAGGAACGGCATTTTGAGAGGGTAAAAATAGAAAATAGAAAAAATAAATAAAATAATTAAAAGGTAACAAAAGTTTGAAATTTTTTACCGAAAGGTTGAAAAAAATTGGGACTTTTGGAGGTATCAGAATCGGACAAATGCGTCCCTATTTTACGAGTGGCACATGTCAGGAACGGCATTTTGAAAGGGTCAAAATAGAAAATAGAAAAAATAAATAAAATAATTAAAAGGTAACAAAAATTTGAAATTTTTTACCGAAAGGTTGAAAAAAATTGGGACTTTTGGAGGTATCAGAATCGGACAAATGCGTCCCTATTTTACGAGTGGCACATGTCAGGAACGGCATTTTGAGAGGGTAAAAATAGAAAATAGAAAAAATAAATAAAATAATTAAAAGGTAACAAAAATTTGAAATTTTTTACCGAAAGGTTGAAAAAAATTGGGACTTTTGGAGGTATCAGAATCGGACAAATGCGTCCCTATTTTACGAGTGGCACATGTCAGGAACGGCATTTTGAAAGGGTCAAAATAGAAAATAGAAAAAATAAATAAAATAATTAAAAGGTAACAAAAATTTGAAATTTTTTACCGAAAGGTTGAAAAAAATTGGGACTTTTGGAGGTATCAGAATCGGACAAATGCGTCCCTATTTTACGAGTGGCACATGTCAGGAACGGCATTTTGAGAGGGTAAAAATAGAAAATAGAAAAAATAAATAAAATAATTAAAAGGTAACAAAAATTTGAAATTTTTTACCGAAAGGTTGAAAAAAATTGGGACTTTTGGAGGTATCAGAATCGGACAAATGCGTCCCTATTTTACGAGTGGCACATGTCAGGAACGGCATTTTGAGAGGGTAAAAATAGAAAATAGAAAAAATGAATAAAGATGAATAAAAGCTAACAAAATATATTTGAAATATTATACAGAAAGAGTTGTACAAAATCGGAACTTTTGGAGGTATCGGAATCAGAAAAATGTGTCCGTATTTTACGAGCGGCCCATGTAAAGTGGGGCGGTATTTTGAGAGGGTAAAAATAGAAAATAGAAAAAAACAACTAAAATAAATAAAAGCTAACAAAATATCTTTAATTTTATACCGAAAATGTTGTAAAAAAAATCTGAACTTTTGGAGGTATCAAAATCAGAAAAATGTGTCCCTGTTTTACGAGCGGCACATGTCAGGGGCGGCATTTTTAAAGGGTAAAAACAGAAAATAGAAAAAATAAATAAAAGCTAACAAAAAATCTGAAATTTTATACCGGATATGTTGTAAAAAATCGGAACATTTTGAGGTATCGGAATCGGAAAAAAACGTGTTCATAGTTTACGATTCCAAAACCGATTGTTTAAAATTTTTAATTCAATTTTTTATTATTGGTACTAATGATAAATATGTATTGTTTTTAAATTATCACTAACACTAAAATGATAATAACATCAAAATACGATGTAAATTTATTTTCTTTGTAAAACAAAGTCTCCAAAAAGCTAGCATGAATTCTCTAAGTAACTTTTCAAAGAAAGCAGTTGATTTACATGTTGCAAAAAATGTTGAAAAATTAAAACAGAACATTTTTGCCAAGAAAAATACTTTCAAACATCACTGATAATTAAATGATACAACGAAAAATTAGCAACAGGAAATTACGTAATTTTGGAATTGTAGAAACATTAAACAAGTATGGAATAAAAATCGACTGTAAACAGATTTTATGATCGTCATATAAGGGGATATAATTTTAAATGGGAGTTAAGCGCTACACCTCAAATACTATTTAAGTGGCTTTCTATTTGATAGTTTAAATACTACCGAATTTCTGTCAAGTTTCAAACGATCACGGAGTAATTGATTTTTTTTTCAAACTATTAATAAGATTTTATAATCACTGACGTATTTATGATTAAACCGAAGTTTATTATGATGAATTATTTCTGGCAATAGGATTTTAATTATTTTTGGGGGTTGATTTAAATACAGAGAGATTCGAAAAAGTATTTTAAAAAATCAAATATATAGCAAATAAATGTTACATGCCCCCCCTCTTCGTCTTCGTGAGGTAGGCGCGAGGAGCTTCGTTTTCAGATTTGTTTTCGTGCACATGAAGCACTCGAAAATAGAAAATAAAATACTCAACAGAATGGAAAAGTGGTCAAAAACATATATAGCATATATAACATATAACAAGTTTCAAGAAAAAATACACGATTAAACCCGGTTCTCCAACTTCCAACGTAGACCCCTACTACCATGTCTCCTTCTCCAACATCAGGGGTCTTCGTTCTAACCTTCCAGAGGTTGAAACCCAATTACAGGAGACTAAACCAGACCTTCTATTTTTAAGTGAAACTGGCATTGGACAGGCTATTTCCCTAGATGAGTTTGCAATTTCAGGATACTCTAACTTAACTTCTAAATCTGACCCCCAAGATCGCCATGGGCATGGAATATGTGCCTATATTAAAGATAGCTTTCCATGTGGGAGGGACATCTCCAGGGAAGATCCTAACTTACCCTATATGTGCTTCCGGGTTGCTTTAGCTCACACTACTGCATTTATATTTACTCTCTATCGCCCCCACAACAGCGGAGTTACTATCTTTCAAAGCATATCTGAGAAAATTGACCAAGTCCTTTCTACTTATCCTTCAGCTAACATTCACGTATGTGGAGACTTCAATGTTCACAACGTCGAATGGTTGACCCACTCAAACAAGACCGATGATGAGGGGAGGTTCTGTCATGATTTCTCCATTGCCTATGACCTCACTCAGATTGTTCAGGAACCTACCCGTGTGCCCGATAATGACGGCCAGTATGCGAGCCTACTAGACCTTTTTCTCACAACTTGCCCTGAACTATGTTCAGTTTCTGTTCTGTCGCCTCTTGGATCTTCCGACCACTCTGTTGTATCAATTAAGATAAAAATGAAATGTAATAAGTCCCCAGACGTACCTCTTCATCGTACAGTATATCGATACACTAAGGCTGACTGGGATAGCTTCCGTACATTTATATCTGATCTACCTCTGCATTCCATGTTTAAAAAGGATGTGTCCTCTATAGTATTAGACCTAACTGAATGGTTAATTGTAGGTATTGACCATTTCATACCCTCTAAAAAGTTTCAGCAAAAACCTAACAGCCAGCCATGGTTCTCTCCAGAATGTGCTGCTGCCATTGCGCACAGAAATCACTTTTTCCACTGCTTCAAACGTAATAGATGTATGGAAACTAAAGCCGTTTTCAGGACTGCCAGCAACCATTGTAAGAAAGTAATAAGGAACGCAAGAGAGTTGTATGCTCAATCTGTTAAGTCCAAAGTAGCTGAGCAGCGGCTTGGTTCCCACCAGTTTTGGCAAATAGCAAACAGAATCCTGAACAGAAGCGTGTACTCCATCCCAACTATTATCAATGGACCTGAGGTAATCTCGTCAGCATCAGACAAAGCCAAACTCTTTGTCAAGAACTTTGCAGCTAATTCTACCCTTTGCGACCAAGACCGCCAACCCCCAATATTTCCTCCTGTATCAGAAAACACGCTATGTGATATACGTATATCTGTACGTGATGTTGCGAAGCTAATCAAAAACCTTGATTCGAGTAAAGCAACTGGCCCTGATGGTATTCCAATTATAGTACTCAAAAAACTTCAACCTGAATTAGCGCCCATACTTACAAAACTGTTTAAACGTTGTCTTAAGGAGAATAGTTTCCCATCTCCCTGGAAAATCTCATCAGTATGCCCTGTATTTAAGAATTCAGGTGATCGCTCATCCCCCTCTCAGTACAGGCCAATAAGTCTCCTGTGCGTCATGAGTAAGTTGCTAGAATCTGTGTTAAATACAGAAGTAATCAAACATCTCAACAAAAATAACCTTCTTAGTGACACTCAATATGGTTTCCGTTCTGCTAGATCTACAGCAGATGTCCTTACAGTTATATCGCATAGGATTAGCAAATCTCTCGACGGTGGCAATCTTTCTAGGGCAATTGCTCTTGACATATCTAAAGCCTTTGATAGGGTATGGCATAAAGGTTTACTTCATAAGATCGCTAGCTATGGTATAGCTGGAAAAGTCTTCTCAATTATTGAATCATTTCTTTCTGATAGGTTCATAAGAGTAGTTGTTGAGGGGCAAAAATCAGAAGCTCACAGTATTAATGCCGGTGTCCCTCAGGGATCCATCCTGGGCCCAACTCTTTTCCTGATCTACATTAATGATCTTCCAAATCATATCCTTACATCATTTGTAGACATTTATGCTGACGACACTACCATTTATGGTACCACATCTAAGACAGTAAACGACCAAGTTCTCTCCAATTCTCTCTCCTCTGATCTTGAGCATGTAGTACAATGGGGAAAGGAGTGGCTGGTTACTTTTAATGCATCTAAAACCAAGCTTCTCTCTTTACATCATCAACATTCTAATTCACATTTGTCATCAATTGAAATGAATGGCTCTTGTCTTCAGGAGGCCTCAAGTTTTGACAAGCTTCTGGGCTTGACCATTACTCCTGATCTTAAATGGAACACGTATATCAAATCTGTGGCCAAGGCCGCTGGAAAAATGGTGGGATCTTTCTATCGATCCAGTAGATATCTCACTGCTGATGCTATTCTCTACCTATATAAGAGCCAGGTACGTCCAAGGATGGAATACTGTTGCCACATCTGGGCAGGAGCTGCTAGAAAGGACTTGTCCTGCCTTGATAGAGTTCAAAATAGACTTTGTAGCCTCGTAGGAGATGTCCTTTTCTCCTCCTTGCAACCTCTATCTCACAGAAGAGATGTTGCGAGTTTGTCTCTGATGTATCGTTATTTTCATGGAAAGTGTTCAACTGAGCTTCAATCTATGGTCCCCCCTCGCCAAACTTTCACAAGAAACACTCGTCTAGCTGTAAACACTATCAATAATTTCCCCCACTCTTTATCTGTGCCTAAACCTAAACGTAGATTCCATGAACAAAGCTTCTTTCTTAGAACTGCACGCCTGTGGAATTGTCTTCCGTTTTCCTGCTTTCCGGCTGACTACAATATGGTTGTGTTCAAGTCTAAAGTAAATAAGTTCTTGATGAGCCGTTCCATATAAGTTATTAAATTTACCAAATTTTCATTACTAATGATTACTATATTGACCAATTTCTACTGTACACTCTTTAACCCTTATCCTTGAGTGGCCTCTGGGCCTTGATAATGTGGTGATGCCTTTGTAAAAAAAAAAAAAAAAATAACATTTAAAATAGAAAATAAAATGAAAGACTCTTTCCCCGTAAGTTTCTTGTTTTAGGGGGGTAGTGACGGTCTCTCTCTCTCTCTCTCTCTCTCTCTCTCTCTCTCTCTCTATATATATATATATATATATATATATATATATATATATATATATATATATATATATATACATATATATATATATATATATATATACATATATATATATATATATATATATATATATATATATATATATATATATATATATATAGGGTTAGGTATCTCAGAAAAATGATTTCATGGGTGGGGGATATCTCACCTTTTGTGGTACTAGTTCGGAACAACACAAGAAGGTGCTTATGCAGAGAAATGGCGTGCTATTTTTAAAAATAGAATTTTTAATTTTTTCAGAATATTTCCGTGAATTTTGAAAGAAGGTAACGTAATGAAGAGAATGAGGGGGAGTGATGCGGCATTCGTAAAAAGCGAAAAACAAAAGAAGAGGAAGCAAAAAAGAATAAAGGTACGCTGTTGAAATTCATGGAAAAGATTTCTGTGGCCGAAATGGCCGAAACGAGTGTCGAAAATCATGCTGAAACCGAAGATGAAGTTGATATTACTAACGTTGATACTGTTACTTTGAAAGTCGACATTAATAGTGTTGATACATCAAAAACTGTCAATGATGATAATGCGCCTGAAGTTGAAGAATTGGAAAGACAATCATGGCCCGAAAACATACTCTGCAACCGATTTTTACAGATGTTGGTTTATGCTCAGTTGAGATTAATCGTAAAATTCGCGCTATGCTTGTTCGGCAGGGATCTGCCGCTATGTAGCACCTTGACCATGAATTCAAGGAAGTAGTTCGACCAGGAACAAAAACCAAAGGTGTCGTTAGAAAGATAAGTAAAAAATGGTTCTATCGAGAATTGTGCAACGGTGAGAAAATTTTGAGAACATGGATGGTGTATTCTCCTTCCAGAGAAGCCTTATTTTGCTTCTGCTGCAAACTGTTTTCAACTGGACTGTGCAATTTTTCTGCTGATGTGGGTTTTGCGAATTAATGGAAATTAAACCCGAAAGTATATGAACATGAAGATAGCACATCTCATGCTCAAGTGTTTCTCAACTGGAAGGATCTAGAGATCCGACTTACTGAAGGAAAGGTAGTTGACAAAGTAGGACAACGTCTTATTGAGAAGGAAACTAAGAAATGGTAGGAAATTCTAGCTAGATTTCTGGACATCATCAGGTTTCTCGTCAAGCAGAATCTGGCACTACATGGTCACCGGGAAGACAGCTATAATGATGAAAGAGATCAAGAAAACAAAGGGAATTTTTTAGAATTGGTAAATTTATTGGCCAAGTATGACCCTGTGATCCGTGAACATTTGGTGAAAGTTAACCTGGAAAAGAAAATCGTTATTCTTATCTGTCACCAGAAATTCAATTTGCATTTTGGCAAAGCAGGTGAGAAAGAAAATCATAGATCAGATCAAGGAAAGCAAATATTTTATAGCACTTCTGATGTATCTCACAAGGACCAGATGAGTGAAGTGTTGCGTTACCTAAAAATTGATGAAAATAAAGTAACAGTGGAGGAGTCGTTTCTCCGCTTCATTGAGACAAAAGGTAAAAGCGCGAAGGACATTTCTCAACTGATCTTGTGGAAACTGGAGAAGAATGCGATTCAGATTGGTGACTGTATTGGCCAGGCATTTGACAATGCTGCTATTATGGCAGCCCACCGATCCTGTGTGCAGAAACGAATCTCCGAAACCAACCCAAAAGCTCTATTCGTTCCATGCACTAACCATTCATTAAATCTGGCTTGTGTACATGCCACTTCTGTAGCGGTTCACTCTGTTACATTTTTTGGCATACTTGACCGGTTATTCTCGTTCTTTTCTGCATCTACACATCGCTGTGACGTCTTGATTCAGTTGACTGGTATAAGTATCAAGCGGACTGTAGAAACTAGATGAAGTAGTCGAGCAAATGCTGTAAATGTTGTGGTAAAAAAAAATCATTGGAGGTCGTCAGCTCATAGGAGAAGGAGAAAATGCAACCATAAGATCAGATGTATCTTTAATTCTCAACTCGGTATTGTTGTTTCCGTTTCTTTTATTTCTGAGCATTTGGAAAATTATTCTCCCAGAAATCAATGATGCCCAGAAGTATCTTCAAGAAAGGGGCTGGATTGTGCAACAAAGTTCTGTCAGGCGTTGAGAGATTACCTTCTTCAGAATAGAGAAAAGATGGTGGGCACTGCAATAGACGAGAAAAAAAACTGTTCTGAAATGGGGATAAGCATGGAGCATAGTATCCGCAAGCAGAAACGAATAGGTGATGAACAATTGACTGATGCAGCACTGGGGGTTGATACTGAGTTGAGACGGGAACTGCTGTCTGTCATAGACAGGTTGACTGAAGAAATATCTTGTAGATTTCAACAAGTTCACAATCTTGCAAGTAAATGCGCTTTTCTTACACCGTCAAATCTGCTTGATGATAATTATGATTGTCAGCTTGGTGAAGTTGACGAAGATATAGAAAAAGATAAATTCTTTGCCGAAAGAAAAGATTATAGTATTTTGTGAAAGCTTCAGAAAAAGACAAAATCAATTGACCTCTTGAACTTTTGAACTTTATACAGAGATTCCATCCCTTATATTGTGATCTTACTGCGCATTTTCCTTACTCGAGCTATTAGCATTGCCATCTGTGAGCGCTCTTTCTTGAAACTGAAGATCATAAAAAACTACCTTCGATCAAAAATGAGCCAGAAAAGGCTTACAGACTTGGCAATCCTATCCAAAGCGAGGGTACTTGTCGGTAGAATGAATTTTGATAGAGTTATTGATAACTTTGCCGTAATAAAAGCGAAAAGTATATTTATAAATTTTCAACTGACTTGATGCCTTGCAATAGTTCTCTTATAAAACATAAATTTATAGCCTTATTTTCAATTCATAAATACATTTGTTGAAAACAAATTTAAACTATTTTCAAAATGATTGAAACATTATTAATTACAACAAATTTCTTAAATTTCGCGCTTAAACCGAGCGATTACACACACGGACTTCAAAAAGCACGGATACAAGACGTTTTTTTCTCTTCGGGAAGCTCGACCTCTTAATAATAACATTATGAAGAAAAAGAAAAGAAAACTACATCGGACTATCTTCTCATTGATACAGCCATGATCTTTTTGTGAAAATTCGAAAATAGCCACACTAAAAAGTAAATAAAATTATTCTGTCATTTCTTAACCTTTTCATGTTTTCAAATGTTCTCATTTAAATTTATAAATTCAAACTTCAAATATTCTCATTTAAATTTATAAAAAAATGTTTTCTAAAACGTGTGACTTTCCATTCCTTAAATTTTGCGCTTAAACCGAGCGATTACACATAAGGATTTCAAAAAGTGCCGATGCAAGATGTTGTTTTTCTCTTCGAGATGTTCGACCTCTTAATAATAACAAAATGAAGAAAAGGAAAAGAAACTACATCGGGTTTTCCTCTCTTTGATACAGCGATGCTATTTGGCGAAAATTCGGACTTTAGCAACAACAAAAATGTAAATAAAAATGATTTTATCATTTCATAACATTTTCAGGTGTCCAAATGTTCTCATTTAAATTTATTATCATATTTGTTTGTGTAGCCAATTAATTTAACATTTTTTTTAATAATTTGAATTATACGTTTTGTTTTGAACAAATATTTGGTTTCTTTTGTTTCATATTAATGTTTACATAATTCCCTTCAGATTAAGGTTTACATAAAATAAAATACACATCAAATGCTCCATCCTCGGTGTCTTGTTTTCTCCGAAAATATATCTATATATATAAAAGCGAAAATGTATGTATGTATGTATGTATGTATGTATGTATGTATGTATGTATGTACGCTTTTCCTCGATGTCCACAAAAGGCTTCTTTCAGAGAAGCGCTTGCTCGGTTCACAACTTCTTAAAACTTTTTATATCATCTATAAATTGTAATATCTCAGAGTTACCCACGGAGCTCGCCTGTCTATTTAATTTTATTGACTTTCAAACGTTAATCATTCGATATTTCCCGCATCGGCACGCGTTACATTCGGTTTTCGGTATAAAAAAAAGCGAAACTCGACTCTAATCAAATCACGAAAGAAGAGAGTTAAGTAACGTTTCTTCAATGTCGATTTCGTCATATCAGACTGTAGCTTTCATTTCGCTCCTCCTAATAAACAGGGAGCGGGTTTTTTAAAAACAAACAAACCGATTTATTCACCTCATTCAAAACTGTCCCGCACAAAATGCCAACTGCTGAATACCTATCGCCGTCACGTCAATCAAAAACGCGCACCTGTTTTTTTAAACACTTTACTATTTTCCAACTGCACGTCGTGAAGGCTTCATTTCTTTTTTCACGGGCACCTGTTTTTTTCACATACCCCGAAAAACACCCAGGCAACGCCGGATACCCCTCGCTAGTTTATTATAAATTTCAGACAAGTAAAATATTTGTTTATTTCCTAATATAAATGTTGTGATTTGGTTTCAAACACATTTGATGCGTATTTTATTTTATTCAAATTAAATCAACGTTTCTACATGAAACTCACACCCTTGATGTTATTCTCGCGTTACCTATGCATAGGAGTCACCATTATCAAGGCCCAGATACCACTTGAGGATCAGGGTTAAAGAGTGTATTGTTAATGGGACAATATCATGGTAATCGTTAGTAGTGTAAGTTTGATAAATTAGATTACTTAAGAGGAACAGCTCATTAAGAACTTGTTTACCTTGGACTTGAAGACGACCATATTGTAGTCAGCTGGAAAGCAGGCAAACGGAAGGCAGTTCCACAGGCATGCAGTTCGAAGAAAGAAGCTTTGTTCATGGAATCTACGTTTAGGTTTAGGCACAGATAAAGAGTGGGAGAAATTATTGGTAGTGTTTTCAGCTAGATGACTGTTTGTCATGAAAGTTTGGCAAGGGGAAGAGACTATAGACTGAAGCCCATATGAGCACTTGCCATAAAAATAACAATAAAGCATAGACAGGCTCGCAACGTCTCTTCTGTGAGAAAGAAGTTGCAGGGAAGAGAAAAGGGCATCCTCTACGAAGTTACAGAGTCTATTCTGAACTCTGTCAAATCAGGATAAGGTCTTTCTAGCAGCTCCTGCCCAGATGTGGCAACAATACTCCATCCCTGGACGTACGTGGCTGTGGCTCTTATATATATATATATATATATATATATATATATATATATATATATATATATATATATATATATATATTTGTAGTCATCGACATACAGTCCTGTTTCGTTGTATCACAACAACTCATCAGTGCCGCTAGACTAGCACCTCTCCCAAGCCGAGGATCAAACCTAGAACCAGTGTGTTGGCAGTCGGCAGTTCTACCCCTCGACCACGGAAGCCATGCCCGCAACTAATCTGTCCGAATGTCTATTTAAATAAACATCCGTCCGACAGTTCATGAAATTCAGTAAATTTTCATATACAAATGATTTTTAATCCAAAAATGGTTGACTTAAAGAGTAAGCTACAAAATTATCAAATTTCATAATTGAGCATTAATATACTGTGTAAGCAAAATCAAGACTTCAAGACAAGGTGTTGATGGCAACAAAAAGTGTATTTCAATTTACGTTACAATTGTTTCCATGTCCAGTTCGACAATTTCAAACATTATATCGTTTGAAAATTTTCAAAAACCAGCATTTCTTCAGACTTTATGAATAAACACACTTTTGGCAATGGAGCATTTTTTGAAGAGAAAGAAAGAAGAGGAAAATCCCTAACGAGAAAAGCATGCCAGAAACATTTATCTTTGCTGTGGTTATGGAAAGACCCATTTAAATATTAATATATCACCTAATTTTCGTATCATTATTTAAGAACAGAGTCATGACAAGTTTCTGCAGAGAACCTTAAGCCATTTAAAAAAAAATTTATACATCCCATTCGTTGGGTTCCTAAATTAGATCTTGCTATTTCTTTATTTCCCAATAATTAATTTTTTATAAAATGAATTTTTTAAAAATTTTGTTTCTATATTTATATTATGGCCGTAACAACCTTGCAAAAACGTTACGGTTAGTTTTAGTTTCGTATTAGTGGCAAGTAATGTTTATAGATTATCGTTATATTTGTACTTGGATTTAAGACCCTTTTAGGTTTAAAGTGTAATTGAATATGAGAATAAATAAAATGGGTGTATTAAAAATATACATAAATCCTTGTACAACATTTCGGTTGAAGTATTCTAATCTAGTTATTATTATTTAATGTTTTAAGATTCATTGTTATTCTCCTTGAAAAATGTTTTCATATCGTTATTTAGGATGATTATGAAGGGAGATAATCCAATTATGTTGTTAAGTACTGCTAGTTAATTCTGTTTGAAACTGGGTCGATTTTTTATTTCCTATAACGGTTAAAGGGAGGTAATTCAGGCCGTTTGATGTTTTTGGTTCATTGATTACTAGAAGCCGTCTATGATTTAATAATTAATTTAATCAGACAGGTCCAGAACGTGCTACGATGGTTTATTTAACAAATTAAGTATATAAATTTTGTTTTTAATCTTAAAAAATGTTTTTTCACTCATGGGTTTAACCCGCATCTGTTATTAATCACTTATGCTATTTTAATAATAACTAGTTTAATTGCTAAGTTTTTTTATTGATTTGGAGAGGGTATCATTTATTTCACTGTCAATACTGCTACAACTGAATACAAGAATGCTCACCGTTATGGAGAAGAATTCCATTCTTAGATGAGCTATGTACTTTATTTATATTTCTTACTAGTTTAATTGCTAAGTTGTTGAAGAATAAAGCAGTCTCAGAACAGGCGGACTTCTGAAATGGGGGGGGTCACTTCTTACACACAAAAAAGGATTATAATTTCAGTCTATGTACTGCCAAAGCGTGTACTCTCCTGTCCGATCTGGAATTCCTCACCACCGAGAAATGAAGCTCATTTTGTAGTTTCCAGCTTCACGCGCACACAAGATTATGTGAGAACACACGTAATAAAATGCTGGTTGCCATCTTTGTTTTTCCTTTTCTCGGCCTGAACTCACTTGCTGAACACCCACGGTAAGACTTGTTTTTTCTTAGCTTCTAACCACATGCCTCCCTGATCTCAAGATCATATTTCGTAGTCTCTCATCCACTGTGGCAGTCGCCTCTCTCTACTTGGCCTCTGAGGTGTCTCGTCCTCTTCCTGTTGCTGCACATTCCCCTCCATTGCTTTGCCTTCCACTGGTCTGATGTCGAGAATATGCCTCGGTACTCCGTCTACCACGATGTTGTTTTTAGTGTTCTTCCCAGTCACGCAACATCTACTCCATTGTGTGGTGCAGCGTGCCCCCGGTGGCCTCTGCTTCTCTGCTTGCCGGCTCAACCCTGGGATGTCTCCAGGAATATGCGAACGTTGACAGTTGCGGAACCGTCTCTGGCATTTGTCCCAATCAAGGCGACATATTACACCAGTAAACGGCTTGCTCAGGTGAGGTGCCTCCTCTCTCCGCACCTGCTTTTATGGTGCGGTGGTTTCTCTCCACAATCCCGTTGCCACTGGGTCTGTAGGCAGCTCTGAAAAATTGTTGGATATTCCACCTCCTCATTACTTCCGTCACTGCTACTGACTTGAATGCGGTCCCATTGTCGGTTAACAACTTTCCACGGGACCTCGCTCCAAAAACATCTCATCAAGGATTGCCGCTATTTCATTGCCTGTTCCTCCATGTAGCTTCTTCCATAGGGCAAATCGCCCGGGCCACCAGTCAATCATGGTCAGGTAAAGTCCACCCCTGTAATGGGTGACATCGCATGCCAGACTCTCCCAGGTCCCACTCACCCCAATTGACCAGCTTCATGCGTGCTTGGAGCAGGATCAATCGACTGACATCTGTCGCATGTCCTGACCACTTGCCTCACTTGCTCCTTGGTGACACTCGGGTCGACTTTCTTTACCAAGTACCATGTCCTCTCTACCCCCATATGGTGCAGATTGTGCAGCTCTCGCACGCCAACATCATCTAGATCCAATGCAGCAACATCTTTCTTTGGCAAAAGCCAACTGTTCTTTACTCTCGTGAAAGCATCTGCTCGGTTTTTTTCAGAAGCCACCATGTCTACGCGAAGCTTCAAACAAAACTCCTGCATCAGCTCAGCTAGCATCCCAAGCCTGCGCTTCACTAACATCTCTACTGTCCCTTTCGTTCTTATCCTTTTTTTCGCTTGAAATGAGGGACTTTAGCCAAGCAAACACCGTGGCAGAGTCTGTTTTGATGCAGATGTCACGCAGTCTCCATTTCAAGGCCAGATTGACCCCTTTGATTACCGCATCTAATTCCACTACATTGATGTGGCTGACATCATTTTTCTTCCTTAACCAGGCCGCATCTTCTGCAACCACTCCTCCAACTTCTAAAAGGATCCCTGTTGCAATGCTGCTTGCATCACACCACACAACTCCATCTAATATTTGCGGTACGTTCCAGGTTCCCCGGGCTGGGTCTTGCCGTTCTGCTTCTTTCAGGAGCTCTTCCATCATGGCGACTGTTCTTCCCCCACTTTATCATTCCATCCTCTTCCTTCGGCATGCCTCTTTATGTAACTGCATGCTGATCTAAGCCAGCTAGCGATGGGGTAATGTCCGATCAACTTCCCACATAGGAAAAAATGTTCCCGTCTGTTGAGCTCTTGCTTCAGTTGCGGAATCTCGTTCCCCCTGCGAAACTCTAAGCTGCCCGATGCACCTCGTTTCAGCCTTAGCCCCAAAGCAGCCCCTCCGTCTAATTTTTCAGGCGCTTTGGCGACCAACCCAAACCTCATCAAATGATCCACCACCTCCTTGGCAATTACCAGAGTCTCATTCACAAGAATGTCATCTACGTATGAACTCACTGCCCCATCTCCTTTTCCCATTGTTTCCAGAATCTTCCTGAGGATAGTTGACATGATCTTGGGTAAGGTAGTAGGTTTTGCCTTTGTACCTGACTAACTGGTATTTCCAGAGCTTCTTTACGATATGGAGTTGCAAATAGGCAGATTTTAGATCTACCAACATAGACGCGCCATTCATCTGCCTCCATTCTCTAATCGTCTCACTGCACACATCTACGGTGTCGCCTCCAGTATGGCACAACATATTAGTTCAGCTCTCAGAAATCCAGGACCGGTCTTACTTTCCCTTTAGTTGGTTGCAGAACGCCCATCAATGGCAAAATGCCGGACTTAACGTCATTCGTCCAAGGCAGCAGTATACCCTCCTCAATCCATCGATCCACTTCTTGTTCAAACTCCTTTCCCGCCCCTCCTCTAAGCGAATTAGTGTAGCACGCCACCCTGTTTGTCAGCGATGGCACTTGATGTTTCCATGCCCACTCCACAGTCCACTGCTCTCCGTCGAATTTGGCTCGGAAGTCCTGATCTTTGGTCGACATTTTTCTTTCCTCCCAGCCATGTTGGTCCCTTTGGGAACTTGCTCTGTCACTGCGCACTCAGCTAGTCCGAACCTCACATTGTTGCATGTGATGGTAACGCTTCCAAGTCGGCATATCACATCCATTCCAATGATGGCTTGGACGCCAGGCACCAGATGATTGGTGACAATTGCATGGACCCTCATCTGGTGTTCAGCAATATCAATAGTGACAGTCTTCCTCCCTCGACACTTCACTCGCGACCCATCGAATGCCAGTACTTCACCCTTCCCTTTCCATCTTCCGACCAGGGTTGTGTGCACCATGGTAGTGGTACAGCCAGTGTCGATCAGGGCCATAACTCTCCGTCCTTCCACCACGATCTTCTGCTTGGGCATCTGCTGCGAGTGCGCCTCTATTCCCGAATCAGGGCATCCGCTGGTGCGTCGGCTTCCCCTTGCCAGTTTCCCGAACTCGTGCATTTCACCGCTAAATGACCTCTCCAATTGCATTTGTAACATACTGTCTGTTGTAAGAACTTCCTGCAGTCTCTTCTCATGTGTGGTCCCCCACATTCGAAGCATGCCACCCTCGGGTTCGGCAGACTCCTGCCCATATCCTGCTGTACTGTTGCTGTTGTCTCTCCAGACTCTGTGGGCTGGGTGCTCACCAAGATCTTTGCAGTTTTGAGCAGCTCACTCATATCCAGCGTCTCCAGTCCCGAGACCTGCTGCAAATGTTTCGATATCTCTTCCAGGAACCCGGTAACGAATGTCATTTTAACTACATGCCCGACAACTCAACCAATCTCCTTATCTCGTTCATGTAGACATCAACAGATTCACCAGTCCACCTCTTCTCCTTCAACTTATTAAAGGCCTCAAAAGGCCCCACTGCAAAAGCTTCAATCAGTCGACCCTTGATGGTGTCTGCGTCACCCTGTTCTCACTCGCTGAGCTCCAAATAGAGGGCCAGCGTATCCCCTTCTAGAAACAGTGGTATTACTGCGGCCACATCGTCCAACGTTTGAATTCTTGCCACAAGGTTCATTTTTTTAAGCCACGCCACCACATCACCGTCGCCATTAAAAGGTTTAATCATGTTGCTTAAGCCAGCGTTGGCCATCACCGAAATAGCTTGAAGAATAAAGCAGTCTCAGAACAGGCGGACCTCTGAAATGGGGGGGGGTCACTTCTTACACACAAAAAAGGATTACAATTTCAGCCTATGTACTGCTAAAGCGTGTACTCTCCTGCCCGATCTGGAATTCCTCAGCACCGAGAAATAAAGCTCATTTTGTAGTTTCCAGCTTCACGCGCACACAAGATTATGCGAGAACACACATAATAAAATGCTGGCCGCCATCTTTGTTTTTCCTTTTCTCGGCCTGAGCTCACTCGCTGAGCACCCACGGTAAGACTTGTTTTTTCTTAGCTTCTAACCACAGTTGTTTTATTGATTTGAAGAGGGTATCACTTATTTCACCGTCAATACTGCTACGACTGAATACAAGAATGCTTACCGTTATGGAGAAGAATTCCATTCTTAGATGAGCTATGTACTTTATTTATATTTCTTACCCGGTTAAGAAGCTATATTCCCTTATTAGATTTGGATCCTTCATTTAGATTGTAGCAATTCTAGCTATTTAACTCTACATTAAAATTTAATCCTAGCATCCGATGATCCTTATTGTTGTAAAAAAGTTATGCGTCAGTTACATTTAAGGTGTGATAGCAGAAATCTATTCCTGTGAAAACATCCTTGTATGGCATCACATAATTTTTATATAATCTTGAAAAATAAAAAAAAGTAATTGAAAAGTTTAATAGCAGGAACACACAAAAATAATTAAATTAAAAAAAAGGTAAAAATTATACAAACGTTCACAATAAGAATGTACGAGTGCACAGGTGGGGAAAAAAGAAAACCAGTCGGTTTTGCTCCCTGACCTCACTTTAACCACACGACGGCATTTTCAGGTAGCCGTTTTACTTTCTGACATTTTGAGCGTCCGTAAAACTCATGCTAGACGACTTTTCATTTATTTTTATTGTGCAAAGCCAGAATCTGTTGCTCTTGGGGGCTAATTAAACTATTTTATTTATTTATTTATTTATTTATTTATTTTTGTACAAATAAAGTGTGTGTTTTTTAATTCTATTCCTTAGGACTTTATTAACTATCTTTAAAATAGTTCCAGAAAACCAGGGACTTTTACAATGAATTTATATAATTTCAAAATTTAGATGAACTTGTCAGTTTCCGAATGTCACCGTGAAAGCATTTTTCATTATAACTTTTTCTTTTTTTCACGTGTAAATTTTTTTTTTCCTTTTAGAAATTAACTTTAGGCTTTAATCTTTCAAATACAATCAAAAAAGTAATTGGAAACCTACAAAAAAATTACGATAAACTGACTTCCAAAACTATGTCCCCCCTACCAGTTTTCTGCCATTAATGCATGTAAGTTTTTTTTTAACTATAAATGACTTTTTACGCGATAAATTTTCGTAATATTTTATATACAAGTATGTAATATTGTTTTTGCTCAAACCGACATATTTTTAAAAAAAATCGATCTATCAATTCTATCTTAAAACAAGCACCCTATTTTCTAAGTAATATCTTATAATTAGGGCTATGACAACCGAATATTTTTATCATTGTTTAGACTCTCAAGTATATGTCCGACACAGTTAGACACAGTTAATCAACCGAGAACCACTAGGTGTGTTAGAATTTGGGGGGAATTTTTGACACCACTAACAAAAAAACTTCGAATAAAATATAAAAAAAACTCGTAATTTCTCCTTTTAAAGTGGGTTGTTTATTTTCTTTATGGAATATACTTCCAAAATAAACTATTAAAGTTGTTTAAAAAATAATAGAAATATTATTTTTTATTTTTTAAAAAAACAGTGTTTACAAAGTGTCGGCGCGCGTTCATGCAACCATGTTTTTTACGTAATGAAATCAATTGAATTTTACGAGTTAATTTTTTTTCAATTTTTAAAATTTAAAAATCTATCAAAATTTTTCTATTAGTTCAATTCTTACGATATTTTCAGGTTCAATGTGAAATTTTATGCTATTTCCAATAAACTGAATATATTATTCTAGACAAGCGTTTTTTTTAAATTCATCCCCCCATTTTGAAATGTCTATTCAAAAGAAAATAATTAATTTTCTCGCCTCAAATTTATATATCACAAATTGAAGATAAAAGATTAGTAAATAAAATAAGCTAATTTAAAACAAAAAAAAAGAACAGTTATTTGCAAATTTACCTGTAAAGCCCAAAGTTTAAAACCCTTTTTTTTTTAAACAACGTTGGATTTTTTTTTTAAGTGAAATCTTATAATCTTGTTATATTGTTCAGAAAATTTCGTAGAATTACGACAATTTTTTCTATTTCATTCAATGACTTTTTTTTATATTTTTTTTTTAAATTCACTCCATAAAGAAGAACTAAAATATATTAAATCAAAAACTCATGTACTTCTTTGAGAAAAGAAAAAAAAATCCAAAATTCGTCGAGTGTTTTTCTTTTTTACAGGCAAAACTGATAAGTAAAATATGACCATTTATCAACTAAGGTGGCCCATATTTACTAACTTTTGTTTACAGCGAGCAATAGAATAGAAGATTAATTCTGGCGCTTAAGGCCACCAAAGTTCTCAACTGGAAGAAAAGGCGGCGTTTGTCTCCCTTTATTCCAGTTGTGAAACATCTCATGTCTCAGTATTTTTTATACTTGCTTAAAAAAGTATTTTATTTTAAAAGGACATGGAATATAAAATATAAATATGGATAAATTTTTAACAATGAAGACTTGAGGTACCCATTTAATTTTTTATAGGTAAGTGATTTTTTGGAATTCATATATATTTTTATATTCGAAGTAAGTTAAAATTCATTGATTTTCTTTAAATCTTTTTTAAAGAAAACTGATTTTAAAAAAACAAAACAAATATTGCATAATTTGCTATTAAACCTATTATTTTTTTTAATTTGGTCTTTGCTCCTTTAATTGAAAACAAAATTAGGGTTTGAATTACATTTTTCAAGTAGTTATAAGCTTCGAAAGATAGGAGGTAGAATTATTCAAGCTTTTATCACGCATTCTTAATGGCGATTTCTGACACTGCTAGAGAACCACATCACTCTATATAAAAACATATAAGATATAAATGGATATACACTCGAGAGTCAAAACAATGAAAAGAATATGCTGTTGTCCTAGCCCTACTTATAATATTAAAACAAGTCCAAACTATTGAAAAACATCGTATTTTAATAAAAATAAATAAAAATAAAAACATCATATTCTATTTTTGGCAGGATTGTCGTTTAGTTGTATGAATACTTTATACCCCTATATCGAGCAAAAGGGAATAGAGGATCGTGTATTACATAATCATAATCCATCCATAAGTGCATCTTAGATTTATCCGAATTGTTATGTTATGAATAAAGTTATCTGAAAATAGTAGCGGCCGGGTTTGTATTACTGTACACATAGATTCGAAAAAGTTGTCAAAAAACAAATATATTAGAAATAAATATTATCAAAGGCAAGATAAGTTACTTTTCTACCAAACTGGATATATATATTTTTTGTTTTGTTTTTATTCAATGTAACATGTTTATTCAGCTCGAAAACATGCAGTGTTTACCGATGTATTGGAAAATTCCAAATGGCGCCCGACACTCTCTTTAACATGGTAAGTTTGGCAAAAGGTGTTATAAATAATAAACTAGATAAAATACTATTTAAAAAACACAGAATATATGTCAACTTATGTCACGGTAACATATAATGAGCGAGTTTCTAACAGTATTTTGTGTTGTTTATTATTTATAACATCTTTTCCTGAACTTACCGTGTCGGGCGCCATTTTGAATTTTCCAATACATCGGTAAACGCTGTATGCTTTTCGAGCTGAATAGACATGTTACATTGAATAAAAACACGAAAAATATATCCAGTAAGGTAGAAAAGTAACTTATCTTGCCTTTGATAATATTTATTTGTTATATATTTGTTTTTTTGACAACTTTTTCGAATCTATGTGTACAGTAAAACAAACCCCATCGGTAAACGCTGTATGCTTTTCGAGCTGAATAAACATGTTACATTGAATAAAAACACGAAAAATATATCCAGTAAGGTAGAAAAGTAACTTATCTTGCCTTTGATAATATTTATTTGTTATATATTTGTTTTTTTGACAACTTTTTCGAATCTATGTGTACGGTAAAACAAACCCTAGCGGCCTACTTATCTAGGTAACACGGCTATCTCACTGAACGTAAACAATTAATCAAATGAATAATATAAGTTAAGAGTTTTGGGTTAACCCAGAGTTTTGAATAAAAATAATTTTTTTCATTTTTAAAATAAAACTTTTTCACAAATAAACAAAAAAAGCGGAACATTTTTAAATCAGGGATAAAATACTTTTTCATAAATAAACAATGACCAGAGTTTTATTTTGAAATGGATATTGTTCACGGATGCGTGAAAATATTTCTCCCTTCTTCCTGCGTCTCCACAAAAATTCTATCATATGCATCTCAAAAGTCTGTTTCCACCACCTTTTCTCGTTTTTTTTTGGGGGGGGGGGAGGTCTTTGAATGGGCCCACAATCCTTCTATTGTTTGCGTGTGTATTGTTGGATCATCCGGATCCACGAACTTCTCATTTGTTTACTTGTGAAAACGTTCTGTTTACGTTTAGAGTGAGATAGCGGTGCGGTCTGCGGTGCGCCGGTGCGGTAGGTGTGTCAGAAATTTCGTGAAAATAGTGAATAATTCCACCCCATCTTTCCAAGCTTATAACTCCTCGAAAAATGTAATTCAAGCCCTAATTTTATTTATTTTTTTTTTTCAATTAAAGGAGCAAGGACCAAGGTTTCATTAACAAAAAAAAAAAAAGAAAAAAAAACGTGGGTTTTTTTTTTTTAAAAAAAGGTTTAAAACTTCAGACTTTACAGGTAAATTTCTAAAAAACTACTTTTTTTTGTTTTAAATTTGAATATATTATTTATTGACCTTTTCTCTTCAATTTGTGATATATAAGACTTTGGTACATAAATTAATTATTTACTTTTTAATAGACATTTCAAAATGGGAGGCGTGAATTATTCGACCCCCTGTCTTTCCAAGCTTCATTCATCATGTAAAATGTAATTCAAGCCCTATTTTTTTTTTTTTCAATTAAAGGAGCAAGGACCAAGGTTTCATTAAAAAAAAAAAGAAAAAGAAAAAACAAATAACGTGGTTTAAAAAAAAGGTTTTAAACTTCAAACTTTACAGGTAAAATTCTAAAAAACACTACGTTTTTTTTTTTTTGTTTTAAATTTGAATATATTATTTATTGACCTTTTCTCTTCAATTTGTGAGTAAATTAATTATTTACTTTTCGGTGAGTAAATTAATTATTTACTTTTAATAGACACTTGAAAATGGCGTGAATTAAAAAAAAAAAACGTTTGTCTAAAATATTATATTCGATTTATTGGAAATAACATAAAATTTCACATTGACCCTGAAAATATCGTAAAAATAGAATCAATAGAAAAATTTTGAAAGATTTTTAAAGTTTAAAAATTGAGAAGTATTGAGTTCGGAAAATTCAGTACTGTTTAAAAAAAATCTATTACTTTTAAAACAACTTTAATAGTTTATTTTGGAAGTATAATCCATAAAGAAAATAAACAACCCACTTTTAACAGAGAAATTACGAGATTTTTATATTTTATTCGCAGTTTCGTGTTAGGGGTGTCAAAAATCCTACAAAAAGTCTGATCGGTGCGACACTGCGACGGTGCGGTGTGGTGTGCGGTGCCACTCACTTTATTCCCTTTTGCTCCATATAGAGTTAGAGTTATTCATACAACTAAACCGTTTAGCTACTATAAAAATATGGCTGGATTGTCGTTACGACAATCCAGCCATATTTTTATAATAGCTATAAAGAAATCAATTAATATTTAATAAAGTAATATACATATTTTGAAAATACTAATACAAAGTAACTGGACTATTATTTATTCCACTCGAGGTTTTCACCTGACACCGATATGGCCGGATGTAAAGTCTCCCATTACACCGAAAGATACATTTATCGAAGGGACACTTTTTGCTTTGACACCGTTTGGAGAATACCATAGTAGTACAAAACCAAAATGGCTGTTACTCAAACCGCGTGGTCAACCCGGTTAGTTATTTTCGCTTTTGTTCATGTTTATCTCGAGATTTTTCTTTAATTTCATGTTCGTTATAAACAATGAAAGACTTGTACACAATTATTTATCTTGAATGTTTATTTTCACTGCGTATAATTTTTGTTAAAATTAACTGCAATGTACGCGATGAATTGTCGATGCTGTATCTTTGCGTGTAGCTTTTAACAAAAGGAAGTTCGTATATTATTTTGGTGCTAGTGCAGAGAGTGATCCGAGCTATTTTTTAAATCGTATTTCCAAGTTTGATTAAAGTTTTATGATATGTTTTTTTTTTATTATTCAATTGTAAGGTTGAAGTATAGAATAGGTACAAAACACCCTCCCCATGTTAATAATGGCTTTTTAAATGATAACGTTATTATTTACGTCCGGATCCGCACCCTCTGCACTAGTACCATTAGTTTTTTAACTGTTTAGATTTGAAGACCTGCATTATTATAAATTAATATATAAATCAAATAATTAAACGAATTACGATTTTGCAGAATTTTTGATTTTAACAGAATTTTTGATTTTAACGACATTTTAAAACAAAACGGTAAAGTATTATTTGGAATTGTTTTGTTTTTCCATCATTCAATCGCTATCGTGGCCGGCGCCGGCGGTGCTTGTTCAGATATGGCGGTAATAAACAAAACTGAAAAAAAACTTGTATCGTGTATTTACTTGTCACGGATTAAAGATGGCATATTCCAAAAATCATAAAAATTAAGTAGTTTTGGGTTTTTTTTTAATTTTCGAAAAACAAATTCATTTTTTTGCCGATAAGTGAAAGTCGAAGCTATTTTAATATTCTTCACATTTTGTTTTTAACTCATAAAATGACTCTTCTAAAAAAAAAATGTAATTATTTGAAAGTTGGGTTTGTATCCACAGAGGTATGAAAAAGTTATATATATATATATATATATATATATATATATATATATATATATATATATATATATATGGGTTTGTATTACTGTACACATAGATTCGAAAAAGTTGTCAAAAAACAAATATATAACAAATAAATATTATCAAAGGCAAGATAAGTTACTTTTCTACCAAACTGGATACAATTTTTTGTTTTTACTCAATGTAACATGTTTATTCAGCTCGAAAAACATGCAGAGTGTTTACCGATGTATTGGAAAATTCCAAATGGCGCCCGGCACTCTCTTTAACATGGTAAGTTTGGAAAAAAGTGTCATAAATAATAAACTAGATAAAATACTATTTAAAAAACACAGAATATATGTCAACTTATGTCACGGTAACATATAATGAGCGAATTTCTAACAGTATTTTGTCTAGTTTATTATTTATAACATTTTTCCTGAACTTACCGTGTTAAAGAGAGTGTCGGGCGCCATTTTGAATTTTCCAATACATCGGTAAACACTGTATGCTTTTCGAGCTGAATAAACATGTTACATTGAATAAAAACACGAAAAATATATCCAGTTAGGTAGAAAAGTAACTTATCTTGCCTTTGATAACATTTATTTGTTATATATTTCTTTTTTTGACAACTTTTTCGAATCTATGTGTACAGTAATACAAACCCATATATATATATATATATATATATATATATAACTACTTCATTTACTCACATAAACCTAATATACGAAAGTATAGATTTATGCGTAAACTTTAAGTATTTACTTCAAAAGTGCTCAATACGTAGGTAGAGCTAGTTAGTAATTTATAAAATATATATGGCGATTAAGCTACACTGAATATTCTGCGTTTCATCCACTATAGGATTCGTCAGGCTTATGCGCGAATTCTGTGGTTGCTTCTTGTTTTTATATATGTTGAGGATTTCTAGTTAGCCAATCAGCTTTCTAGTATCCACCGCGCCCCTTCCTATCGCCATATATATTTTATAAATTACTATATATATATATATATATATATATAAAACGAATGGGTACTAGTGCAGAGAGTGATCCGGACGTAAATAATAACGTTATTATTTTAAAAACCATTCTTAACATGTGTTGAAAAAAAATCATAACTGGGAATAGCTGACCTGAAGTGAGGTTGCGAAAAAAATACAATCAACTTCGCGACCTTCTTCTCAGGTCTTGTAACCACAGTAGCATAAAAATAAAGGAATAAGTAACTCTTCACAAAGGAGGAAGGTTTTTATAACAATTACCTTACTCTATTAGTATAAATAACCACATGTTCTTCTTGACTGTTGGAAGAGCATCCTCACCTCCGGCAGCTACACCCAGGTAAGCTATGTATTATTCACTACACTCTCCCAACAAAAGAAAAAGAAGAAAAAAAAAGTGCATTTTATATATATATATATATATATATATATATATATCTTCATAGAAAAAAAAAACTTTTAATTGGTGTGACCCTGCAGGGAGACTAACAGGTGCTAGGCCTCAGTCAAGGGCCACCTGGAGGTAACAGTGGTTCAGAGTACCCTCATTCTGTCCCTTAGCCTAGGCTCCGCTGTCGGTTATAGTTTATAGTCCTACCCAAGACTACTTCTATTGAGCAGGTAACAGACTAGGTCTACCCCTTCGTCTCTTTCGAGGTGCACAATCATTGGACGTTCACCAAACCATCGCCCTGTCTGACACAAGCTGTCCTCACTACTCCATCTTGTCCTGGGAGAACCTCAAGTATAGTACCCAACATCCAAAAGGGTCGTGGTTTTAAAGGGCTCTTGACCAAGACTACATCATTTCTTTTAATGCGATTCTGGAATGATATCTGAGATCTTCCTGGCATCCTTCCTCTAAGATCAAGGAGGTACTCCTTGTACCACAGTTCTCTAAATCTTGACAACCATTCATTTCGTAATCCAATCGTCTCGATCAACCTTCTCCGGCTGGGAGGAACCATGGTGGAGAGATCATCTCTTCCCAATAGTAACAATGGACCAGGGCTTTTATTGGGTCTATTAAACATATTGGGTGTGATAATCATTGGTTGCCTGTCAGCGGACTCTTGATAAGTAAGGGGCCTGTTGTTTACAGCCCGCTGAATATCTGAGACAATAGTTAGGAAGGTATAATAATCTACTTTACCCCTACCAATAACCTTGTACAGGCAAGATTTTAAAGTCTTGATGCTACGCTCCCATACTCCTCCAATCCAAGGGGAAAATAGAGGAATTGTCTCCCACTTAATGTTACATGACCCAAATTTGGCCTGGTAGTCCTGGAGAAGACAAAGGCGCTTAAACAGTCTTCCACTACCCAGAAAAGTTTTCGCGTTGTCGTTGAGAATCGACTCTGGAACACCATGTGCATTAGTAAATCTGACTAGTGCCTGAAAAAAGGACAATATACTCATGTCTGGCACCACCTCTATATGCACTGCTCTTACACTCAAACAAGTGAACAACAACAGATACATTTTTTTCTCACTGTTACCCTCCTTCACCCAAAAATGTCCTGTGAAGTCCACTCCAGTGTTCCTATAAGGAACCTCAAATTCGACACGAGAAGTTGGTAGATTGGCCATGTTCTCAGGCAGCACCGGCCTAGAATTGTATCTTTTACACCTTGTGCAGGAATTCAGGGCATTTTTGACTGCCTGCCTCCCTTGAGGTACCCAGTATCCACGATATCTCAATTTCGTTAAGGTTGACCCTATACCCAGATGGGAACATTTAAGATGGCAGTCTAATATCACAAGTCGGGTCAGGTGATGATTTTTGCCCAGCAACAAGAGATTCTTAACTTCATAAGAAAACTGAGAAGACCTGTCCAGCCGTCCATGCGAACGGATCAACCCTTCATCATCCAGAAAAAGATCTAGTGCCTGAACATGATTAGGTGCAGGCTTTACCATAGGATTCCGCAGATAATTCAATTCAGCCGTAAATTCCTGCTGTTGCGAACATTTTATTAAGTAAATTGCGGCTTTCTTGTTGTAGTTGTCTTCCCTTTTCCTCATCAAGCCGATGAATCGGAAGACCAAAGAAGTTACCCTCAACAAACGGGTAAATGTAGAGAACCGCCGCATGGAGATCATCGAAACACACTCCTCATCCACAATTGCAGCAAAATTTGTTGACAAATGAACAATCTGCTGGCATCTATCATCAAGACAGGGCAACTCCTGCTGCGGCCAAGTCAAGACCCCACCGCGCAACCAAGAAGGGCCATGGTACCAAAAGTCAAAGTTGTCCTGGAACTTCCTTATCGTTAATCCACGAGTGATTAAGTCAGCCGGGTTTTAGGTTGTAGAAACATACCTGAAGGTCAGCTTGATGCCGTAGTTTGTTTCCAAATCCAGGCTCATTAGCAGAACATCCTTGAACCTGTTTCTAGCAAAGATATTTTTACTAGTCATCGTTTCTGATAAAATCCATGACAGTACTACTTGTGCATCTGTTACCACACACAACTTAGAAGGGCGGACACCCTGCAAATCCATATCCTTCTTTAGAAGCGTCACAAAACAGGTATAACTCTCCAGTTCGGTTCCTGTCATGGGCCTGTTTGCAGAAATGCATGTCGCTCAATTTAGATAAGTCTTCTGCCAGGTTCCTCCAAGAAGACTGAAACTCTGGAGAGACTTCCACATCCCATTGCACACCTCGCTTCCATAATTCTCCCACCAAAATCCTACTCCTTATAGTCACGGGCGGGCAAAGAGATAAGGGATCAAATACCTTGGCCGATTCCAAAAGGATTTGCCTCTTAGTAGATGCACTCGGATCACACTTAACGGGGGCAGTGCGGAGCTTTTCTGAAATAGGATCATACCGGTACCCGAGCACCATCTCCCATCCAGCCTCATGAGTACTCAATGTACCATCTTTCCTCATCTCCTCCCTAAGGCTGTCGCAGTTTGAGTTACATGACTACACCACAAATCCACCTTCCTGCAACTGCCTCCTAACCTGGGAATACAGCCTTACAAGCTTTGCTGAGTCAGACTGAGTCACCATCAGGTTGTCGACATAGAATTGGTTCTCCATCGCAACTCGACATTCGTCAAAAGGATACTGGGCTGCATGAAACTTCAGGATACTCCCCAATATAAAGTGACTCGAGGTGAATCCAAAAATCAGCATGGCATAGCGGAAACATCAAAGGCGATCACCATCCTTCACAAAAAAACAGAACCTGTTCTTGTCTGCCTCCAGTGCAAGGCGAACCATCAAGAAAGCTTTCCTGATGTTTGCAGTCAAGACAAACTTATTTGATCTAAAAGACATCAACAAGTCCAACATATCTCCTGTCATATTCACACCAGACTATGCAGCCTCGTTAAGAGAAGCAGAGCCACTGACCTTCAAGCTACAGTTATATACAGACCTGATTTTAGTAGTAGCTGCCGGATCCATCTTGAAAACGGTCCGATGAGGTACCCATACATAATCCACAAAATTTTGAGGATCCACCTGTATTTCCTCAATGATGCACTCTCGTTGCTGCTGAAGGAATACATTTACATACTCTTGGTACAGTCCCTTTTTCTCCAGGCTCCTGACGACACGATCCAAAACGTGCAAAGCAATAGCATGATTAGAAAGAACCAGAGCCAGCTTATCTGTATGCCAGGGTAACTGCACATGATATTTCCCATCCCTGAATGTTATAGATTCCTGGAACTGCCAAATCATATCCTGAAATCTCTTCTCCGTCCTGAATGCCCAACGACTCAATGCTGAACATTTTCTCCAATCCTCTTTCCACATTGCTAGAGGGAAAGACATCCACACAGGGGTCTGCATAGGTAGGATCGGCTTCCAGGATGAAGCAAACATGCGATGATTCCACTTGGGGAGTATTCTCCATTACTGCACTGAACAAAGTAGAATCTCTTGAAATAGGGGCAGGATTTGAAGGAAAAAAAAGTGTCTACCTCACCAAAGGGAATCAAACCAGGAGGAACAGAGAAAGCCTGACCCCCCCCCCTCCCAAACAAGGCACCAACTGTAAGGGACCCAAATGTTGCACCAGATCCAGACCCATAATTCCACTTATAGCCACCAAATCAGTGCCTGACTCAAATTGCCCAGCCAGAGAACATCCAGTTCATTTGAACTCTTCCAACAGCAAATGCCAATTTTTTAAATATAAAGATAGGTCCAATGAGTTGGCAACCAGAACCTGAAAGTGCCCCACATGACCAGACCCTAAGTCCACATCCAATTTCACCTCTCTGTATATTTGCTCACATTCTCCAAGAAAAGTAGTCATCCTCAAATGACAATCCAAACTGTCAGAACTCAAGGAACCAAAGGAGTGCAAGACATCACCAGACAAATACATTCTGCCACTGCCAGTATCCAATAAGCAGTTTACAGAGATAGTTCTTCCTCCTCGACCGAAGGTAACACAAATCAGAGGAGATAGTTTACTCGAGTAACCAGAAGGAGACTGACAATCTGAATCTATGCAGAAAAAAACATCTCGGGTTGTAGTGGCTCTAGATTTTGAAACGGTTACCCGAGAATTGTTTCGATGGATATTCGAAGAACCAGGCAACCCGCCGCCTTTAATTAGCAAGCGTTTAATAGCCTCACTGGTGTCTCGCATCAAAACTGACAGAGAAGGAATTCTAGAGCCACATAACTGAATATGCTCTCCCTTCAATGCTCTCGGAAATTTCAAAAAAAGTATTTTGGCCATTAATCGGGCACCCGCAGAACCATCCTCAGAGAAATCACAATCGAGAGAGCTGGCCAGTTCTTCCAGAATGGAAGCTATTCTGCAGATGAAACTACCAAGATCCTCATAAGAATTTTCCCCCTTGGGGGAGAAATCGATAATATCTTGGAATATCTTATCAATGATGTCACTAACATCTAAATATTCTCGTTTTAATACTGCAAGTGCTTTCTCATAATTTGTATCGACGCAACTTAAGTGATTAATCAGCAGCAGAGGTCTCCCAGACAAAGAGAGCATTTTAAAAAGTTTAATTGTTCTGCATCATTTGCCATGCCTGCCGCACAATTTTCAAATCTTGATAAGAAATTGTAAAAACTCATTCTATCATTTTCCATTTCACGACCACTGAACGTTGGTCCAGTGATTTGAACTTGAGGAAGTCTAACAGTGAATGATGAATGAGCTCTATCCATAGAAGGTCCAGGCGTATAAGGAAGGGAAGGTCGCTCCAAATACCCACTAGCCTCTGGAGAATGTAACAGAAGAGAAAGATCCTCTAATTCCTTCCGTATATTCAGCTGGTAACATTCACTGGACAAAGCGGGAGAGGGCAGAGCGGTAGCTCTAGATATATCTAAGGCTTTTGACAGGGTATGGCATGAGGGTCTCCTCAGGAAGATTAGATCATACGGTATCACTGGTAGAATACTTAACATAATTAAATCCTTCTTAGATAAGAGAAAAATCCAGGTTGTCCTCGACGGTCGTACATCTAAACAATATGATATAAATGCGGGAGTGCCCCAGGGATCTATCCTTGGACCTCTGCTATTCCTGATATTCATAAATGACCTCCCCGACAAAATTGCCTCTGAGATGGGTATATATGCTGATGACACCACACTCTATAGCAGGCACGACAGGAAAACAAATGAACATATATCTAAAGTAATTGCAGAAACACTAGAGGATGACCTCCAATCAGTAGTGGAATGGGGACAAAAATGGATGGTCACGTTCAATGCCGCCAAGACTAAACTGGTTTCATTCAATAATTACAAGAAACCTTCTCTGCCACCAATAGCAATGGCCAGTGACTCCCTGTCTGAGAGTACATCTTTCAAACTGCTTGGCCTAACGTTCACAGGAAACATGAGTTGGAACAATTACATTGAAAGCATTCCAGAGCCGCTGCGAAGAAGGTAGGCTCTCTCTACTGTGCTAGAAAACTTCTAACACCCGAAAGTATCCTGTACCTCTATAAGGTCACTATTCGCCCATGTATGGAGTATTGCTGTCATATTTGGGCTGGTGCATCGGCTACTAGTCTCTCGCTCCTTGACAGGGTTCAAAAGAGAGTTGCAAATCTGATAGGCCCTAAACTGTCATCTAAGCTTCAGCCTCTGTCCCATCGTCGAAACGTTGCATCTCTCTGCCTGTTCTGCAAGTATTATAATGGTGAATACTCTGATGAACTGCAAGCATTTGTGCCCCCACGACGTGAACACCCTCGACAGACCCGACAAGCTGCAAAATCCCACCCCCACACTGTAGAGATCCCTAGATGTAAAAGATCTTTCTACTCCAGTAGTTTCTTCCCCAGAACTGCTAGATTTTGGAATTCCATTCCAGGTCACTGCTTCCCCAACTGTACTGACATGCATAAGTTCAAGTGCAACGTGAACCAACATCTCGCTGCCCTAATCCCTACATAATACCCCAGTAGATGTTTCCCCTGATAGTTGCCCCCTACACCAAAGTGGCAATGTGCCTTGTTTGGGGTGAAAATGTAATAATAAAAAAATAAAAAAATAAATAAAAAAAACTTATCAATCGGACTCCATAAGCTTTCTTTCCTCTTCAGAAACACAGGAAAGTTGCAACTTGCAGATGGAGATTTCAATTTCGTTGATATAGTCCAAAATTTCCCTGTGGAATACAGAAAATATAGCGGGAGTAATCTCCGTGCCATGGGACAAACAAAGCCTACCCTTGATTTTCATGTTCAGAATGGAAATCTGGTTACAGTGTCGCTCCCTGGAATCTGCCACAGCTGAAGTATCAGGGGTTTCCATATCCTTGTATGGGTAATTGAGCAATTTCCAGAATTGTCACTAATTGCTGTTACTAATGACGTTCAAAATTCCGTTAGAAATTGTGTTGAACTGGTGTATTTTTTTCGCAAATTGTTGAAAAAAAAGCATATAACTGAGAGTAGCTAACCTGAAGTGAGGTTGCGAAAAAAATACATTCTTCTTCGCAACCTTCTTCTCAGGTCTTGTAACCACAGTAACATAAAAATAAAGGAATTAAGTAACTCTTCATAAAGGAGGAAGGTTTTTATAACAATTACCTTACTCTATTAGTATAAATAACCGCAAGGCTATTGTTTTTCTTGACTGTTGGAAGAGCATCCTCACCTCCGGCAGCTACACCCAGGTAAGCTATGTATTATTGACTACACATGGGGAGGGGAGGGTGTTTTGTGCCTATTCTATACTTCAACCTTACAATTGAATAAAAAAAACATATCATAAAACTTTAATTAAACTTGGAAATACGATTTAAAAAAATAGCGCGGATCACTCTCTGCACTAGCACCAACAAATGTTATCAAAGGCAAAATAAGTTACTTTTTCTACCTAACTGAATAAGTTTACAGTTGTATTTTTGGTACTAGTGCACTTATTGATCCGTGCTGAAATAACTTTATTATTTAAAAAAAAAAAAGCCATTCTTAACATGGGGAGGGTGTTTTGTAATTATTCTGTACTTTAACCTTACAATTGAATAAAAACATAAAACTTCAATTAAACTTGGAAATACTATTTTTAAAAAAAGCGCGGATCAGTAAGTGCACTAGTACCCCTTATCTTTTATGTAAAATGTTTATTCGGTTCGATAAACAAGTAATATTGAGCACTACCGAAAAACAAGAAAAAATGGGCAAATGTGTAGTAGTTTTGTACTGAGCAATCCTATTTACTGTTAAGGTGCCTCATTAGGTGTATCAGAATTTTTGTAGGAATTTTTGAGATCACTGAATTTTTGACACGAAACTGCAAATAAAATATAAAAAAAACTCGCAATTTCTCTTTTAAAAGTGGGTTGTTTATTTTCTTTATGGATTATACTTCCAAAATAAACTATTAAAGTTGTATGAAAAGTAATAGAAATATTATTTTTTTATTTTTTGAAAAACAATAATGAAATTAATTGAATTTTACGAGTTCAGTATTTTTCAATTCTTAAACTTTAAAAATCTATCAAAATTTTTCTATTGATTCTATTTTTACGATATTTTCAGGTCAATGTGAAATTTTATGCTCTTTTCAATAAACAGAATATAATATTTTAGACAAACGTTTTTTTTAAATTCACGCCCCCCCCCCATTTTCAAATGTCTATTAAAAAGTAAATAATTAATTTACTCACCAAAGTGTTATATATCACAAATTGAAGATAAAAGATCAATAAATAATATATTCAAATTTAAAACAAAAAAAAGTAGTGTTTTTTTAGAAAATACCTGTAAAGTTTAAAACCTTTTTTTAAAAAAACACTTTTTTTTTTTTTATTATTTTTAAATGAAACCTTGGTCCTTGCTCCTTTAATTGAAAAAAGAATTAGGGTTTGAATTACATTTTTCAAGTAGTTATAAGCTTGGGAAGACAGGAGTGAAATTATTCAATATTTTTCACAAAGTTTCTAACACACCTACTAATGCAGGGTTAATGACTTTCACACTTTCATTGAAACTTGTCATTTTCTGACAACTGATTGGACAATCGCTTCGGCATCTTTCAGTTGCTTACTTAACCTGTTGGAAGTATATATTTTCTAGTTTATTTAACTCATTATTTTGCTTTTGTTTACATTCTTCAGTAAAGAATTTGAAGAAGTCTATCAGGAATTGTACAGTAACGACTGGAAGAAGCAGAAACATGCTCTCGGACGAATTTCTGTTTGGAAATCCAGGTAAGTAACATGTTTTGTACAGGGGTGTTAGAGCCGTTGCTTCTTCTGCTATATTTAAAAAAATGACAACATATTGATATATAAAAATATAATATACTTTAAAGATAAATTAGAAAACTTTAAATATCAAGAAAATGATAAAATCATTTTTTTTTTATTTATTTACTTTTGTTGGCGTTGAAGGTCCAATATTTCGCTAAAAATAGCCTCATCAGGGTAATAAATCCAGTTCGTAGTTTTTTTTTTGGGGGGGGTTGTTGTTTTTTGTTGTTTTTTTTTTTTCAGCATTTTGTTGGTATCATTTTCCTGATATTTAAAGTTTTCTAATTTATCTTTAAATTCTATTCAAAATAAATATCTTCTTAAAGTGGGTAATTTTTTTACTTCGTAATAACATACCTTTATTTTCATGCTCTCAGACGAATTTCTGTTTGGAAATCCAGGTAAGTAACACATTTTGCTTCTGTACAGGTGTGTTAGAGCCGTTGCTTCTTCTGCTATATTTCAAAAAATTACGACATTGATATATAAAAATATAATAATATACCTTTATTTTCAGTGACGATTAAGAATGGTTCCCTTTAAGCGCAATTTAAATGATAGTTGATAGAAAATTAAATTTTAACACATTTGATAACAGCTATTTGTTACAGATTTTTTTTTTCCTTAATTTTGACTTTGTATACCATACTACAAGATTATAAAATCTTTTAAATGTAGGAACATAAATTTTGGAAAGACAATTTTCCCTCTTTCTCTCAGCTTCGTCCTTCTTATAGCCACCACTCCCTTCATATTCAAATTAAAGCTGTATCTATGTAAATAATCCATTTACAGACTGAGATTTTTCTTTTCTTCCCCGATCCTGTCACTTGACAAGATAGAGGCGTTGCAGATTAGGGTAATTCATGTCTCCTTATCACGACGATGACTTCAAAACATAAACAACAGGGCTCTACATGGCGAGTGATTTTTTTTAAAGTGGCGACTAGAAATAATGAAACGCTTATCTTTTGGCGATTGTATTTCTTTCACCGACAATCTTCTAAAGCTCACTACTGAGTGAAAAAATATCTTTTCAACTTTTTTTTTTATATAAAACGAACAAAGTTAAATTATTTAAACAATAAAAGTTTAATAGAACAATGTACTCTTTTTTTTTAACAAAGACTGTTCTAAAAAACATCGGAAGAAATTAGAATGTTTATACCTTCAAGTATCGATATAAAATTTGTTGTGTATTTAGAATTACACTTATTAAAAATGTACAGAAAAAAGTTTATTATGCACATAATCGTCACAGAACGAAGATGTCATATTCCAAATATCACGTGGGTTTGACTAGTAACTTTTCTATTTGGCTATTAAATGAAAATATTAGTAAAATTTACATAAATGTTTAAACAGACAAACAGTTTAAAAAAAGAGGCTAAAATTCTTTCTTATTTGTTCTTCTACTTGGGGATTGAGAGACATATATGACAGGTGTCAAGGATTACACTCATTTAGATTCTCTCTTTGTTTTCTGAACGCGTGATTTCTCCCGCTTCTCAAAGTCCAACTGTCCAGAAATTCTGTTCTGTCTCCTCCCCTCAAACATTTGATCATTTCTAACCAGTCATTGAACACCTTACTTTTTAGCACGTTTTATCTAGGCTGCTAATCTTTGAAACTCTCGCCAATCTCACTAGCTACTGCTAGGTCTATTTCCGTTTGCCACTAGATTATCCTGACATGTACTAATGTGACCCTTGCCAGAATTTATACTAGTTAACTTAATCTCTATTTACTTGTGTAGGGTCCCACCATTTACAGCCCCATTTTATGTAAATGACTATTATCTACATGTATATATTTCAAAGCAAAAATGTGTGGAGGGGGGAGGGGGCTTGTGTATTAATTGTTATCATCTCATATTTAGATCTTAAATGTTATCCTCACATTTTAGCTGTATCTTCTAGAATAGGGTAAGCCAGCACCATAGAGGGAGAACACTCTGGCCTGCAAAAAAAAAATGCCTTCACAACCCTGTCAGCATTCCCTGGTAGGGACGCCTCAAGCAATTAGCAATAAACTTCACTCTTCTCAAGGAGTGAAAAGACAAATCCTGGTAGGGTAGACCTCCTAGAATTGCACAGGGCCAGAAACATACCTCAGTCAATCAGGAAGAAGCCAGCTCAACAATGATCTACACCAGGGTTTCCCAAAGTGGGCGCCATGGAGCCCTGGGGCCCCGTGAGTGAGGCCAAGGAGCTCGGGAAGCCCTTTCTTAAAGCGGACTAAATGCTTTATATGGAAAAATTAAATGGCTACAGACATTTAATTATTGATCTTTTTTTACTGGAAATCGATATGATACATGACTACAGGTGTAAAAAGTTTCAGGGTGGTTCATGAAAAGGAAAAAATAAATTAACAAAAAATGCGACAATTTTTGATTAATCAAAAAATAAAAAAATAAATGGTTGTAAACACTATTATTAGTTAGTGTTAAAATTTGAAATTAATGTTTTTCATATTTACTTTTTGAAATTATCTCATAAGTGTTCTGTGAAAAACCTTTGCTCTGCTCAGAGGTTCCATGGTGTCCTGAAGTTTAGGAAACCCTGGTCTAGGGGTAGGTAACCTTTTGCTAACTGTGTGCCAACTTAAGCTTTCAAATTATTTAGAGTGCCAACAACACAAACATTCTTATACAAGTAAAGGCCAATATATTTACTTTACAATATACAAGTTAGAAAAACATTTCATCCAAGGCATGAAAATTGTTAAACAAAATGTTTTTACTATAGGCTTTAAAAATAAAGGTACAAGATTCAATTTGAAATTTAACTTCAAAGTCCACTTTTATAAATTTTACAAAGTAAGGTATAAAAATTTAATTTAAATTGAATCAAAAAATTACATTGGATTTATTTTATGTAATGTACATTCTATTTCACTTAAAAAAAAAATCATTACAAATTTTATATCTATATCATTAATTGCTAGATGAAAGATAATGTTTTTAAATTGCAACAAAATGTACACTACATAAAATAAATCAATGGTAATTTTTTGATCCAATTTAAATTAAATTTTTATACCTTACTTTGTAAAATTTATAAAAGTGCACTTTGAAGATAAATAAATTTCAAATTGAATCTTGTACCTTTATTTTTAAAGCCTATAGTAAAAACATTTTGTTTAGCAATTTTCATGCCTTGGATGAAGTGCTTTTCTAACTCGTATCTTATCTTTTTAAGATTATATTTTAAAACTCTCCTTCTCTCTATTTCAGTTTGTATTTCTCCTCACACCACAACTCCTTATTTGCAACCCCGTCTTTGTATTATTACAGGTCTGAATATTCTCTCTGTTTCAGTTTGTATTTCTCCTCACACCACAACTCATTTTTTGCAACTCTCTCTTTGTAATGCAGGTCTGAATAATGAGAAAATCTGATTTTTTTTAACAAAAACTTTAAAATAACTTTTTTAGATTAAATATTTTAAACTTCTTTCAGAATAGAAAATCTTTAAAATTCAAGAAGAAACATATTTCATATAGGTTTCATTAATAAATATTCAGTACATAACGAGAAAAATAGAGATGAAAATTTCAAAAGGACTGTATAACTGGTTACGGTCAATAGTAGTCCTCGCCAGCGAAAGTCTTTGTTATTGTTATTCTATTATTATTATTTAAAACATTTTGTGTCCTGCTCTTTCGCGCGAGGACTAATTTTTTAGAAAAAAAATATATATATATATATATATTTTTTTTGTGCATTTACAAAAAAATATCCAATTAGTGATTTATTTTTATCATAAGGAAGAATACTTAAGGCATCTGCATGCTATTGGAAATTGCTTGGCGTGTCAAATGTGGCATGTGTGCCATAGGTTGCCGACCCTGTTCTAGAACTCGGAACTTTTTGTCATATCTACAAATCTGTACAGAATTTTGAACTGATCCCTTAATTTAATCCAGAAGTTACGGAATCCCAAGTTTTACAGCACTCAGTTTAAGGCCGTTGAAGTTAACATTAGTCGAAGCGTTGTGAAAATAACATCCCAGATAAGAATAGTTATCTCAAAAAAAATAAGAAATGTCTTTGATTTTTTTTTTATTTATGTCTTTTTTTTCCTCTAGAATTCCCAGGTTACCAACTGGCATTGAAAACACTGCAGCCCTAATTGGCGCTATGCTAGAACATCGAACAGAAATGACTGCTGGTCCAATGGATGGGGAATTAAACCAGAAACTCCGCAATCTTTATGGGCTAGCTCTTATCAGGTAAGTGTCCTTAATCATTTCTGATGAGCAATGTTTTTACTTCCGGTGGAGGGAGGTACATATAACGATCAATTTTAAACCTATGGACCAAATGTACATTGGACACTGTAATTACGTTGACAAAAGCATGGTGATTTATATGATCATTTTCAAATGTGAATAAAACGCATTCTCTTTTCAAAGAGATAACACCATGTAGGTGGGGGGAGGCGGTTAAGGCAGCTAGTATTTAAAGATCTTGGGCCATTTAATTTGTGTGGGTAGCTAGGGAAGGATATAAGAGTGTTCATTTTAAACTTTGCGAGCTTTATGGGCTAGCTCTTATCAGGTAAGTATCCTTAATCATTCCTAATGAGCTATGTTGTTGTTTCTGGCAGAGGAAGAGTGGGATATAACAGGGCTTATTTTAAGCCTATGGACCAAATATACATTGAGCACTGCAATTACACTGGCAGTTGAAAGGGAACAATTTAGCATGGCACCGTATTTGATCATTCTCAATTGTAGACAAAACACATTTTTCAGGTAGAGTAATGAAAGTGAATTTAACCAAAAAAATTAACGGCTTTGATTAAAACAAAAAATCCATTAAAAATCGTAGAATTATCCCATTTTTCAGTATTCATTTATTAATAAATTTATGTGTGCGTGTGGGTGTGTGTAACCTTATCTCCAGTGATATAGCAACTATTTTTGCTACCTGGGGTGATCATAACATTTAACCTCCCCCACCCCTGATAATCTGTTGGAGGGGATTAAAGACAGCTAATATTTATAGTTCTCAGGACTTTTTTTTTTTTTTCAACATTTAAATTTCCAACAAGTGAATATTATTTTCAACCAAAAACTAAAAAGAAAACTTAAAATATTACTTACTTCCTTATACTTATTTGATTCGTTATTGAGCATATTTTTTTCTTCTCTTTTCTAAATTAATATTGGCACTCGTCCTTAGAAAAGAAAAGAAAAATATGTATAATGCGCATACCTATGATGGAAAAAAATTTTAAACCAAACATTACATAAATTGATTATATGGCACAATCACATTGACACACCAGTTCCCGTCAGATCACCGAAGTTAAGCAACGTTGAGCCTGGCTAATACCAGATGGGTGACCATTTGAGAATTCCAGGCGCTGTATGTGCTTTCCGCTTATCTCAGCATTGTTTCCAGGCGTTCTGAACCTCCACTTGCCACTGCTATTCAACAATGTTAACTCAGGAAAGGTGTGGTTGAAGATTGTGCAACTCTTAGCACAACAACTTTACACACAGGCACCCTTACCGTGGGCATCCATAGTCTGTCAAGACTGAAGGAAGCCTTACATAAATTGATTGAATAGTTTTATTTTTATGAAGAAAATAATTTTTAAGCGAATTTGAGTTTTTCCAATGCCCTTTCCTTTTCCCATGTTAAGAATTACTTTCTAAAATCTCAAATTTGTAATTATTTGGAGTTCTCTACCTTGTACCTTCAGCCTGTTTTCAAGTTGGCATCACGAGATTGTCGTTCGTCCTTTAGCCATAAAATTTGATTTTCTTGTTTAAAAATAAATCCACTTCCTCAAGGAATCTATTATATAAAGAAGGGTTGTACGCATGTGTGTAGACAGAGAGAGAGAGAGAGGTAGTGGCGAGATAAAAGTTTTAATAGAAATATGTGAAATTTTTGTCCTTGGTAATGCCAGGTATCCCTCTTAGTTGCTCACAACCGAGGATTATTAAAGAAAAATGTGTGCAGAAAAATAATTTTTTGCATTTTAAATTCTTATAACTTTTGAATTTTTCCGATACTGATTCCAATACCACCAAATCTTACGATTTTTTTCAGTTCCGATTCCGATTAATCATCCTAACACTAATATATATATATATATATATATATATATATATATTGTTTTAACAAAAACCAAGACATCAAAGAATCGGTTGGTAGTAACAAATAGTGTATTTCATCGTTAGTTATAATTGTTTCAAGACTATTCGGACAAATTCAAATATTGACACAAGTAAGAAATATATATATTTCTTACTTGTTTCAATCATCAAGTGGTGTGTATATAACAGTGTCTATTAAACAGATATCTCTTTAACGTTGTGATATAAACAGTGTGTGTCATCTAGTGGTTTAAACGTTCTTCTATTGTTTATGTATGTAAAATGGTCATTGTGTGTGCGGCCAATTCACACAGTTAACAAACATGACGCACTAACTTTTACAGACAGCTTTTCTTACAGTCAAACGATAACAATATGTCTGCCTGTCTCAGACCAAAAGAAGCACATACCTTCTTATATAAAAATGAGTTATACTTTACACAAGTGTCATTCATCTTATGGATTCCCTTGTCAGAGGTTGATCTTTTTCTATGGTTTCACTCATTTCCCTTTCTGCTTCCAACAGAGCCATCCCCACGTCTGTTTGTTAACCAAATTCCGATCGACTTTAAAATTCCTAAATCGACTTTGTGTATTTTATTTCTGAGTAAACATTCCAAGCTGTAACCCCGCATTTTCCAAAATCTAATTGTTTTATTTTTCTAATAATAATAATCAACTTGGCGTTGTCCCGCCATGCTAATATAATACTACATATTAACAATTGAAATTAGATTAATTTAACTAAGAGGTGCCCAAAGAGGCATAATAAATACATATTGCATTTCTTATATAAAGGGTAGTTGGCTGTGTATTTGTATGTTGAGTCCAAAACAACTAACCAAAGATCTACAAAGTTTATATATATATATATATATATATATATATATATAGGGTGTCCCAATAAAATGTACACACTCTTTAAATTATCTCAACTTGCTACATGAATGTGTGTGTATATATATATATATATATATATATATATATATATATATATATATATAGGGTGTCTCAATAAAATGTATACACTCTTTAAATTATCTCAACTTGCTACATGAATACGCTATGCTACATTCCCAAGACATGTTTAGGAATAAAGCAGGATGGAGCACTTCCCCATTATCATCATGACATAAGAGTACATCTTCATAGTCACCTGCAAAACAGATAGTTAGGACGAAGAGGAAGTATTGAGTACTGTCCTCGCTCACCGGATTTGACCCTCCCCTCCATGGATTTTTCTCTTTTAGGCATGGAATTGGGTAGGTGGGAGCATGTTAAACACAGGGTTCACACCACAAAACGAGCTACAGTGAATGAATTGAAAGCAACCATTGAAAGAAGATGAGTCAACATACCAATTGAACTGATTAGAAACGTTTTCGATTCAATCAGTGAGCGTTGTCAGCTGTTCATGGACCACGATGGCCAATAATTTGATAATTAGCTGGTTTCTATATTTGTTCACAGTATTTTGATGTATGAAACTTTTCTTTCTGATAATAAATGTTGGTTTTATGGTCATTTAAAGAGTGTATAAATTTTATTGGGACACCCTGTATATATATATATATATATATATATATATATATATATATATATCGACCAGGTTACTTGGCGTTGCCCTGGCAGGCTCTTTGTTTATCGATTTTGGTGAATCCAAAGTATTAATTATTCTTTTCTTATATCCAACTGGCAAAAGCTATGGAACTCTTGAAAAAATAGTAAACTTTACCAAATTTAATCTACCTTTTAAAGAATGGGTGGAAGTTAAACTCTCCAACACGAAAATGGCAAGAAAAGAAGTAATAATAAGAACAAGACTCCAAATAAAACATATACCCATTCATATCTACTGAAAGGCGAAGAAACACGAAACTGTACACAGTGAAACACATCCTAACCTACATAGATTTCAATAAAACATAAATAAAATGCTATCAAGAAAACAATCTGAAAGACATTTTTAACAAATTTGATCATAAGTCTCTTAGAATTTCTAAAAGAAACAAAGTTATACAACAAAATATCAAAATAATCTAATATATAAACGGCTATATGTCTGTTGGTTTGCCTGTCTCCATATTTTCAAACTCTATCTCCTCCGAAACTAAAAGTCGCAGAGCAGTGCTAGAGGCTTCAAATGATTGGAGTTTTTACAGGCCGTTCTTTTATGGGTCTTTAGCCGGTAAAAATTGTTTTTAAGGGGTCGAAAATGGGTCAAAGTTGAAAAAAAAACCATTAAACATTTTGTACAATTTTTTTTTTTTTTTTTCATATTTAGCAACTATCGTTTATTTTGAGTTCAGCTTGGTTTATCAATTCATCCTGAAGAGATTGACATCCGAGCAGCGTTTGCAAATTGCAAATGATATGATCAACTTACTGAAAGAAACATTTGATGAACAAATAATTTCACGAAATGGTTGGTGATTTTACGGCATATCAACCCTTTTCAGTCATTTAATTTTTTTTTTTTTTTTTTTTTTTTTTTTTTTTTTTACAAGGGAGTCACCACTTATCAAGGCCCAGAGGCCACTCGAGGATAAGGGTTAATAGGTATACATTAGTCATTGTGATTTTAGCATAGTAAACAGTGGGAATTTTGAAACTTGGATTACTTAGGAGGACGGTTCAATTAGAACTTGTTCACATTGGACTTTTTCTTTTTTTTTTTTTTTTCATAGGTATCAACTCATTATCAAGGCCATTTAATGCTGAATCCAGTGATTTTGAAAAGTTTTTAATAGAATACATGTTTTGTTTTTTTTGTTTTTGTTTTTTTTCAAGTCAGTTTCTATTTAACCCATAGTTAAGCAGGTACTACCACTCCGGGTCAGAGTGAACCTGGAAGCAGTGGCAATTAAGGGGTGGCTCCACACTCCACAAAGCCTGCAAGCTGGGGCCTCACTATCGGATATAGTTTAAGGTCATATCCAGGATCATCACGAAATAGGCATGTCAACTGGTCATCTCATTGGTGCTACTTACCCCCTATTAGATTATTTTCTTTGGGGATATGTAAAGTCCCATATCTACACTGATAAACCAGACATAATAGACTACTTGGAAGACAACATTGCCAAAATTTATTGTTATTGGTAAAATACAACCTAATTTAATGTGTGAAGTTTGTGACAATTGATCCTTATGCCATATATGTGCAAGCCCGGAATTGTATTAAAATTAATTTTTGGAATAAACTACATATTTGTGTAATAAAAATATTTTTCTCTGATTTATTCTAATAATTATAAAATTCTGGACTTGCTTGCTTGGATCTTGTAATAAATAATTTTACCAAGAATTCTTTATATATAAGTTCTGGTTTCGGTTTTGATTCTTGCTGATCGCACTCAAGTCATTTTTTTTTTTTTTTTTAAACTTTTGAAACCACTACATTATATTGAGTACAATATAATATATATTAATGGCTAGAGTATTGACACTATAATAATATAAGTGTGCATGAATTAAAATAACATATTTAAGCATTTTTTTATGATCAGGTAAGGTCAGGCGCCACTGCTAGTATGGAATAAAACGCAGATCTTTTTAGTCTGAAATTATTTCGCCCCCCGGGCAACGCACAGTTTCTTGCTAGTTTTAATGTAAAATTTGCCTTCTCAAAAAAAAAAAAAAAAAAAACACCCTTTAAAACAGGCGTTAAACTGATGGTGAAGTAGTAGTAGTAGTAGTAGTAGTAGTAGTAGTAGTAGTAATTATCCTCTCACAACATTTAATTTTTTATTTTAAATAATTTTCTGATGTTTTTTGTTTTGTTTTTTTTAGATTTGTTAATGACATTACGGAGGAGAGAAAAGTAAAATGCCCTATAAGGAATAACCTCATGTCAATTGCTAAGAAGGTTTGTACATTTCAAATAAGAGATGGATTATTCATATCTAATATATAAATTTACTTTGTTGTAATTTCAAAGTCAGACCCAAATAGCTATCTGTCTGACATATTGATATTAGATTCAGATTTTTTTTTTTTTTAATTGCTTTCACAATGTTATTGGCCTGATTCTAATTTACAGGGTTCGCACTGACTTGAAAAGTTCTTGAATTAACTTTTGCCTTAAAAAGGCCTTATTTCTATTATTACCCTTGAAAAATCCTTGAAAATATGGAAAATTTCTTGAAAAGGTCTTGAAAATTGTATTCTTTATGTCCAGTAAAAATTTTTATTGAAATAAATACTATTAAATTATTTTTTAAGTATTAATAAAATAAAAATACCATTGAAATATTTTTTTAAAATATTGAAAATATAATCGAAATGCATTGTTTTGAAATTACATAGTAGTATTGCGGAACATAGGAGGTCAAAAGGTCAATCTTTAGTACAGACGATTCTAATAATTCAATTACAAATTACTTCAAAATTCTACTCTTGTTATGGCTGACGGAACAAGTCAGTTATCCTTTACAGATTCTGTTCAAAATTCTGTTCAGTCTCAAGTTCGACAACAAGTATCTGAAAAAGGATGGAGGTTACATAAAAAAAAAATAGCATCTAAATCGGCCAAAACATTGTAAAAATAGCATCTACTATGAGAAAAGTAGTCTGAATAAACCAAATAATACAAGCAAAAATGCTTAGATCAGACATTAATGTTTTGAATGTTTTTGTTTTTTTTTTTTTTCTTGTTCTTTGACAGCTCAACCTTCCACAATGGCTTGTCGTGTTGCGACACAATGCAACTCATCGGGAACTTCCGTCTTTAGACATGATCACCGATGCCGTCGAGTGTAGTTTAAAATATCTTAAGGTGAGTGAGATTAAAGGTATTTATAGATTTTTTTCTTTTTTCATTTTTCTTTTCTCTCTTTTTTCCTTTTTTTCCACACAATTGCTTTAATGTATATCGTCGCAGACTATGTGAGTACCTGAGCCCAGTTAAACTTTAGTTGAATCTGTCACATCAATACCAACACTTAACATGCCTTCGCTAAAATATAAATATGTCTGCAGAAAGGTTTTATGCCCTTATTTCAAATGGCTTCTGGTATATACCCAACATTTTTCAGGAGTTTTATTCTTGTCTGAAAAGACTAACATGTTAATGCACGCATTGGGTACACGAGATCCATCCATAGCCTTGAGCCCCTATTTACAACTTTGTAGATGCTTTTGTAGCGCCTGAGTTCTTTTTACGGGGTGAGGGTGCTGGCCTCACGCCCAACCTTCCCAGAAGGTACATACAGCACCTAGCCTTCCCAAATGGTCACCCATCTGGTACTGGCCAGGCTCAACGTTTCTTAACTTTGGTGATCTGGTGAGAACCGGTGTGTCAACGTGATTGTGCCGTACGGGTACGCGAGAAATGCAGTTGAAATACTCGTAGGTTGAGAACAGATAATCAGTTTAAATGCAAGAAGTTCGGATTTTTCTGATTTCCAATTTCAATTCTGATTGATCGTCCCAACACTAGTCTTTTCTTTTTTTTAATGGAAATCGCTTCATTAACCCTTATCCTCAAGTGGCCTTTAGGCCTTGATAAGTGGACACTCCCAAGTAAAAAAAGAAAAATGACATATGAGAGTGTTGGTGGGTTTTACCGCAACTGACAGCTGTGATGGTTAACGACAGAGTTGGACCCAAAGCCAGATCATGACTCGGACCATGTTGGGAAGACTTTTGCAAATTGAGATTAGCTGACATCGACTGACTGACAAACTCTGCCTCAACTAAAAAACTGAAATATAAATGTTTAGTTTTTACAAGGGAATATTTTACGTTACACCAGTGTAACCTTGGCCGGTGTAACGTAAAATATTCCCCTGTAAAAGTTTTTTTTTTTATCTATAAGAGAAGAAAGATTATTTTTTAAGATCGTCAAGCCCAAATATCAGCTATCGTGATGTTGTAAACAAATACAGACGGAATTTGATGAACAACATTATCATTATTATTATTTTTTTTTATTTTTTTTATTTTTTTTTGCGAATTAGTCCTCCGGGCAAATTATTCCTCGTAATATATAATGATCAATAGAGGATTGATTATATAATGATACGTACACAATCTGCATAAATTCAAATATCATATCTAAGCGTATCAGTACAACCAGGAAATGTTGAGTGTCCAGCTAGTTAAACTATAAAGTCACTATTTTTTTTCTTGATTACCGTAAAACACACAATCAATGAGCATATATTTTCTCAAATGTAAAACACACGTGTGTGAGGGAGGGGGGGGGGTTGTCGGTAGATTTTAGTTTTACTGATCGTTTAAAAATCAATAAATATTAATTCCAGTGGAAGATTTTGTGTTGAAACAAAATCAAAAAAAAAAAAAAAAAAGATAATTAAAGAAACCGTTTTTGACATTGGAAAATAGGCACAAATGTTTCCAGTTCCAATACAGATTCCAAATACCATCAAATGTCCCCATTTCTCCGATTCCAGATTCTGATTAATCGTCCCAACACTACTTCAAACCTCTTGGACCCGCACACCGTCTGACACTGTCACAAAGGAGCACACAATTAAAAAAGGAAAGAAATAAAAATCCGACTTTGCACCTTTTTTTTTTAAATTGCAAATGGAAAAGGATTTATTCGTGGTTCTTAAACAATGCATTTCTTTTTCTTGCCACATTATTTTACCGCGAGGTAAAAATACCAGGTTGAAAAACTGGCGCTGTTTATCCTTCTCTTGAGAGTAGATGGGACTCTCTTAAGCTGTGGTAGGCATCCCATCTAGTAATTATAACATGATAAAAAATACCCTGGCGAAGCATCAAGTATTCTGCTACCGACAAGATTTGAATTACACTACAAACTCGTCGTGAGTTCAATCTTGGCTACAATAATGAGATGAACAAGATAACAAACTACGAAGGTATCATGGAGGAAAATAAAATATTAAAAAGGTCTGTTTCATTTCCTTAATTATAGAAGCAACCATAATCATGAAAAGGAATTTAAAAAAAATACTTGACAAATATACCCGGTAAACAAAATACGAAAGGGTTACAAACAATAACACTTAAAAGGACGGTTAGAATCTTTAAAAAATACTTCTCGATTGGAATATATAAGATATCGGATGAATGTTTGACATTTGCTATGACGAACTAAAAAATTTGCAAAAATGAAAAGATGATAAATCACATTTATTGAAGCGTATGAGATATCACATGCTAAACATAATCTTGTATGTGAATAATCTTGTTCTCTCAAATTAATTAAATGATGCACAGTCTAAAAATCACACAGTAAAATCATTCGTGTAAATTATGTGTCTTTTCAGAAGTCTTTTCGCACACACATGATTTTCAAGTCTTTTTCCTCGATACCTCGCACTGGTTGTTAGCCAGCACTTTCTCACCTTCATATTTACTCGTCCATCTTGTTTGGCACGCAACTTGCTTCTCTTCTTGACTACGTTGTGTGTGTTTTTTTTTTCTCCTTTTCTCGTGATGCAAGCCTGTGCACACTTGCTAATTTGCATATATGCTTTAATGGCAGATGCTGCTGCTGCTAATATTTTTGCTAGCTTTTCTCGCACTCACCTATATGCACTCTGTTGCAACACAATTGACCTGTTCTTACTGATCATAACCAGTGAATTTTTTTTTTTTTGTCTTTTATTTACAGGAACATTGTTGGGAGAAGCAACTTAATTGTGATAACCCAGATTTCTACCAACACTCTCCAAAGTATTTTCGAAGAACTCTAATTGAATATCAACAAAAACAATTCATGGTTTGTCATGTTTTTTTTTTTTTTTATTTCATTTATGTTTTTTATTATTTTGTTTGGGTTCTTGTTCAGAATTTTCCCTATATTAAAAATAAAATCTGTATGATTTACGTGGCTGTGATGAAATGAAAATATTGTATTCCGAAAATCATATAATTTGATCAAGTAGTTTGATTTTCATTAAGAAAATCATCTTTAAGCGATTAATGGGAATTTGTGGGCATTACAACATGAATCTATTAAGTATGAATTATTGTTGAGTTATCTCCCTTTGTATTTTGCGTTTGTTTTTGTTCTGTTATTTTTTATTTATTTATTTTTTCTTCAAAGTGGCGAGTAAGATTATCGTTTCTGGGATACTCATAAAATTTGATTTTCTTATTTCAAAATAAAACTATTTGATCAATTTACGTGATATTTGCCACAGGTATGTACATATGTGCATCATACTAACTTTTCTTTATTTTTGTTTTTAATATAGGGGGGATTCTGGACAAGAACCTTTCTTTTTTTGTTTTATTTTGTTTGTTTTTTTTTTGTTATTAATGTTGATGACAGAAACGTTATGGTAATAATTTTTTTTTACTTTAATTCAATCCTAAACAAGGCCACTAAATTGCCACTAAAATGTGAAGGAGCTACTGTGATTAAGGACATAAGTGGAAAGTTGTGAAGCAAGGTATTTGTTCACATTACCTTTAAATTTATGCATTTGTATGCAGTCTGAAAAACATGGAGTAAGAAGGTAATTTTCGAAATCATGCATTCCAAGGAAAGGAGCAATTGGAGATGTCTACAGTGAAGAGGTGGGATTCTGTTGCTTGTTAGGTGGTTCAGGTCATACAAGTGCAGTAAGATAATCAGTCTGATAGTTAGAGACCCAAACCTGGGATTAACCACAAAGGAACCGGTCCTATCAGTAGGTGGAAAGTACTGGGGCTGCTGTATTGCCATTTGGTAAATGGATTCTATACCATGCAGTAGCTTCTGGTGGGGCCTCTCGATGCCATATTAGTGGGTAATTGTTACGGCTTTACCTTATCATTTGCTACAAAAAAATATATTTCTTTTCTTTTTCTTTATTACTTTCCCTCTCTGCCCTACTCTAAGCAAGTCCGTCGACCTATTCCACAAATCCCAAAACTCAATCATGAAAAGTTTCCAGAAAAAATACACGAATAAACCTAGATCTCCAACTTCCAACGTAGACCCCTACTACCATGTCTCCTTCTCCAACATCAGGGGTCTATGTTCCAACCTTCCAGAGGTTCAAACTCAATTACAACAACTAAAACAGATCTATTATTCCTAAGCGAAACTAACATTGGACCAACTATTTCCCTAGATGAGTTCATAATTAAAAGATACACTAACTTCTAAATCTGACCCCCAAGATCACCATGGGCATGGAATTTGTGCCTATATTAAATATAGCTTTCCATGTGGCAGAGACATCTCCAGAGAAGATCCTAACTTACCCTATATGTGCTTCTGGGTTGCACTTGCTCACACTATTGCATTTATATTTTCTCTCTATCGCCCCCACAACAGTGGAGTTACTGTCTTTAAAAGCATATCTGAGAAAATTAACCACGTCTTGTCTGCTTATCCTTCAGCTAACATTCACATGTGGAGACTTCAATGTTCACAATGTGGAATGGTTAACCCACTTAAGCAAGACCGATGATGAGGGGAGGTTCTGTCACGATTTCTCCATTGCTTATGACCTAAATCAGATTGTTCACAAACCCACCTGTGTGCCCAATACTGATGGCCAGTATGCAAGTCTCCTAGACCTTTTTCTCACAACTTTCCCTGAGCTACGGTCATCTTCTGTTCTGTCTCCACTGGGATCTTCCAACCACTGTTGTATCAGTTAAGATAAAAACAAAATGTAATAAGTCCTCAGACATACCGTGCAGTATATTGATACTCTATGGCTGACTAGGGTAGCTTCTGTACATTAATATCAGAGCTACATCTGCATTTCATGTTTAAAAAGAATGTGTCCTCTACAGTATCAGACCTGACAGAATGGTTAATTGTAGATATAGCCATTTCGTACCCTCAAAAAAGTTCCAACAAAAACCTAACAGCCAGCCATGGTTCTCTCCAGAATGTGCTGCTGCTATTGCACACAGAAATCACTTTTTTCATTGCTTCCAACGTAATAGATGTACTGAGACTAAAGCCGCTTTCTGGACTGCCAACAACCGCTGTAAAAAAAGTAATAAAGAATGCAAGAGAGTTGTGTGCTCAGTCTGTCAAGTCCAAAGTAACTGAGCAGTGGCTCGGTTTCCACCAGTTTTGGCAAATAGCAAACAGAATCCTAAACAGAAGCATGTGCTCTGTCCCAACTATCATCAATGGACCCGAGATAATCTTGTCAGCATCAGACAAAGCCAAACTCTGCCAAGAACTTTGCAGCTAATTCTACCCTTTGCGACCAAGGACGCCAACACCCATTTCCTCCTGTATCAGAAAATACGCCATGCGACATACAAATATTTGTACGTGATGTTGGCATAATCAAAAACCTTGATTCCAGTAAAGCAATTGGCCCTGACGGCATTCCAATTATAGTGCGCATACTTACAAAACTATTTAAGTGTTGTCTTAAGGAGAAATGCTTCCCAACACCTTGGAAAATCTCATCAGTATGCCCTGTATTTAAGACTTCAGGTGATGGGTCATCTTCCTCTCAGTACAGGTCAATAAGTCTCCTCTGCATCATGAGTAAGTTGCTGGAATCTGTGTTAAATAGAAAAGTAGTTAACCATCTCAGAAAAATAACCTTAGTGATATGCAATATGGTTTCCATTGCTAGATCTACAGCAGATGTGCTTACAGTTATATCTCATAGGATTAGTGAATCTCTCGGCGAAGGCTTCCTTTCTAGGACAATTGCTCTTGACACATCAAAGGTTTTTGATAGGGTATGACATAAAGGTCTATTTCACAAGATCTCCACCTATAGTGTAGCTGGAAATGTCTTAATTATTAAATCATTTCTCTCTGATAGATTCATAAGGTAGTGGTTGATGGGCAGAAATCCGAAGCTCACAGTATTAATGCTGGAGTCCCTCAGAGTTCCATCTTGGGCCTAAACTCTTTTCCTGATCTACATCAGTGACCTTCCAAATCACATCCTTACATCATTCATAGATATTTATGCTAACGACGCTACCATCTATGGCAGCACATCAAATACCGTAAATGACCAAGTTCTCTCTGATTCTCTGTCCTCTGATCTTGAGCATGTTGTACAATGGAGAAAAAGGTGGCTGGTTACTTTTAATGCATCTAAAACCAAGCTTCTATCTTTACATCATCAACGCTCTGATCTCCATCTGGAAGCATTAATTGAAATGAATGGCTCTCATCTTGGGGAGGCTTCATGTTTTGACAAGATTCTGGGCTTGACCTTTACTCCCGATCTGAAATGGAACACCTACATCAAATCCGTTGTCAAGTTCACTGGAAAAATGGTGGGATCCTTCTATCGATCCAGTAGATATCTCACTGCCGATGCAATTCTCTACCTATATAAGAACCAGGTACATCCAAGAATGGATTACTGTTGCCACATCTGGGTAGGAGCTGCTAGAAAGACATTATCCTGCCTTGATAGAGTTCAAAATAGACTTCATAGCATAGCAGTGGATGTCCTTTTCTCTTCCCTGCAACCTCTTTCTCACAGAAGAGATGTTGCCAGTTTGTCTCTGCTTTATCGTTATTTTCATGGCAAGTGCTCATCTGAGCTCCAATCTATGGTCCCCCTCGCCAAACTTTCACGAGAAAAACTCATCTAACTGAAAACACTATCAATAATTTCCCTTACTCTTTATCTGTGCCTAAACCTAAACATAGATTCCATGAACAAAGTTTCTTTCTTAGAATTGCACACCTGTGGAACTGTCTTCTGTTTGGCTGCTTCCCAGCTGACTACAATATGATCGTCTTCAAGTCCAAAGTAAACAAGTTCTTGATGAGCCGTTCTACTTAAGTTGACTAATTTCCATTATTAACAATTACTAGGATTTTGATACTGTACACTCTTAACCCCCTATCCTCGAGTGGCCTCTTGGTCTTGATAAGTGATGGCGCCTATGTAAAAAATAAATAGTGTTGCATAAAGCGATCCTGGACAATGCCTGATGACCATGCAAGTTAGGATAGATTAGTTTAAGATTAAAAATTGTTGTTGAGATATATGTTTATATTGGAATAAACTAGGAGAGTCAATGTTTACATAAGTAATATAAACAATAGGTTTTGAAATACCAACAATTTAATAATAGCTTAACAATCTGACGTGTATCTTAGGAGGATATGCGGTCAGTTTTAGTTTAGTCTAAACTTTTTTGAGCCAACGAGAGAAGATTGAGTTTTCCAAAACAACCAAGAAAGTGGGTCGAGACAAGATACTTAGAAATGTGTTTTAGAACGGTGGTTGTAATGCCTGGGAGATGGTGTGAAACAAAGTTAAAGTTTAACTACATCACGCCAGTCATGGCATATTTTCTCTCCTCAAAATTTGAAAAAGTCTGGAACCTTTTTAATTTTTGTATTTTAACTCTTCTTGCCTGATGTGATCAAATTTGATTGAAACGGTCTGCACACCGTAGCAAGATATGACTGTATTTACACAAAGAATAATAAAAAAAAAAATATATATAAAATTTTTAAATAATAATAAAAAAAATATATAATTTGCTCTCTTTGATTGAACACTATCAACGACCTTTGTTGAAATTCAATTCTTAATTTTTGGATATCTTTCTAACTGACACATATATATATATATATATATATATATATATATATATATATATATATAATAAATGACAAAATGTTATATTCCAAAATTCATGATGTTGACCATCTTATAATTTATTCCTTTAAATCAGTTGATTTATACAATCCTTGACAATATCTGTTTTGTAGCGCAAAATCAATCACTTAATTATTATATCAATCAGTGAATCTATTATGCACTTAACTCATCAGAAGAAATAGCAACAATCAATCCGTCAAAAGGAATTAAAATGTGATTTGACATGGTGAAAATCCGAAAATTGGAAGAGAAACTGCAATTACATTTAAATTTTTCCATTACGCCATATTGAATTGTTCATATATATTATTTGAGGACTTTTTTCTGTGCAAAAGTAACCATTTATTAAGTCGTCTAACAAGGACTTTTAGTTTTAACTGACCATTTGTCCAAAACATTAGAAAGTCCATGTAAATTTCTTTATATTAATAAAAATACATACTAGCGGGGAAACCCGTCATTGCCCGGTTGTAAAATATGCTTAAATATGATATTTTAATTTACACAGATATTGTATTTATTATTATAGAATCAACTATTTCATATTATATTGTACCCAATATGTAGTCATGATTTTAAAAATTAAAAAAAAATGATTTTAGTGCCATCAGCTAGAACTGAAACCAAAACGAAAACATAATCAAACATAGTTTCATGATTGAAAGTATATGTCTACAAGTTAAGCAAAGACTGAGGTTTATTTGTATTTAATAGGGTTGAACTGCGGAAAGGAGTGTGAATTTTATTAAATACAAGCTGGTTTCCATGGCAACAATGTTTTTGATGGACAAGATGCAAGCAAGGGTGGTATGACGGTCCACAGTCTTATAATCATATAGATGGCTATAAAGTGGGTGTTTATTTTACATTAATTTAATATAGAAAAGTGATCCCCCACTTTTTTAAAACTATAATTTCTTCATATCTTGGAAACTGTCTGTTTCCTGGAATTTTAAATGTTATTTTCGTTTTCAGCACCCCAGAAAACCTTTAATAGTGGTTATTTTAAAGGATTTTTTGAGGGTGGAAAGATACTGCACCTTTACTAATGTTTTAATCATAGGCATTTGTTTTCCTAGTTTGGAATATGAATTACAAAATACCTGATATTTCCCCCAAACCTCTTGCCTTGATGGAGGGAAGATTAAAACTTGCTGCTATGGTTTCAAATGATCGGAAATAAAAGCAAGGGGAGACTTGATTCCAAACTTCTCCACATAACATTAAGATCACCTGATGCCATTTCTTATGTTTGAACAATGTTGTTTGTTCCTGAGAACTATTAAATGAAAATATTTCAACTTAACATGTTATATACTGGTGGTATTAAGATGACGTATATTCTGTAGTGTTGTTGTTGTTCGTTTTAGGAAGAGTCTTAGTGTTTCATCTAGAGACAGGGTACCTTCTACTGCATGAGCACGACCTGTAATTCAACTATAAGAGATTTTTGAATATATCGATAGATAGACTGAGAGATAGTGTGTTTGACATTTATACATATATGTTTGTTGTAAATCGTCTAGTGATTGGAATGACCGCTGTTCATTTATCAATGAATAACGAGACACTTGTTATAAACAAACTTGGTTTATTTAACAAACATTCATATATACACAATTGGCGGTGGAGAGAGGTGTAGGTTGCGAACGTGACAGGCAGTTCCTCGTCGCCTGTGTCTCGTTTCCCCGTCTCCGCGTCTCTGCTTTGTTTATGTTTACCATCTCATTTTTATGGACTTTCGACCTGGTAACCCATAAACCAATTGACGTCATTGATCCATATTTTGACCAGCCTGGCATTTGCTTTTTGTCTGACCCCCACCCGAATTATGTTATCATAATTCTCGGGTTACATTTTTGTGTAGCCTGGACATGAATTCATTCGCACCTTGCTCCATAAAACGGCCTGGCCCATAAAACAATTTGCGTCATAGGACCAGGTCATCACAATTCCCGGGTTACGTCTTTGTCGGCCCGGATTTTGAGTTCGTTCGCACTTTGCCTCTCCATAACAAACCTAACTTTTCGGATCATTTTTTTTTTTTTTTTTCTTTTTTACATATGTTAAAAAGCTTTAAACTGCACCATTTGTTCATTTTCACCAGGATTTGACGTCCCTGGGGACTTTTGGGGCAAAATGGGGGGGGGGGGGGTAATGCAGAACTTTTTTCATTGTTTTTATGCCTCTTTCACTGTGCAGTCACGGGGGACCATGCATGCTTCACTTGTTCTGATTTAACAATTACAATCATAATAATTGACCATTATAATACTTATAATAATCGACCATTATAATACTTATAATAATTGACCATTATAATACTTATAATAATCGACCATTATAAGACTTATAATAATCGACCATTATAAGACTTATAATAATCGACCATTATAAGACTTATAATAATCGACCATTATAAGACTTATAATAATCGACTTTCCAGTGTTTTCTGGTAGAACAAACAACAAACAAATGTTAATACATATGATTTTCAATTTCGTTTTCTTTTTCGTTGACAGGTGTTACAGATGTCGGCAGCATCAAAATCAAATAAGAGAAATAAAAATATGGTATTAGAATCATTGGATAAGACGTTAAGGATTACTGGATTAAGGTAGGGACTCAGTTTCTGAATTTTTAGATGAGGATTGGTTTTTCTTATTTGGATTCGTCGGACTACTATTCTCATCTTGAGTGTTATTTTCACAACGTTTCTTTTTTTTGTTGCAGACCACCTACTAGTTGGCCAGTACAAATCCCCAGAGCGATAGGAGCCTTCTATCATGTCTGAAAGTGACACAATGTTCAACAAGCTAAATCAGAGATACACCACTGTACAACGCATACTCTCTACCGATCCAAGTTATGACAACAGGACCATTGCCAGCACCCTCAAATGCATCGCTGGATTGCCACGAATAACAAGGACATGCCCAAGAGGAGACTCATCGAGATAATATAAAGCCCAACGAATTGTTTTGGAGCTTATATAGAAATCAATAAAGAGAGAAAATGAAGGTATAAAAACTATATAGTAATGTATATGGATTTATACATTTGTTTCATAAGCGTATACATCAATTAGGGATGTTGGGTAAAATGGAACTCTTTATGCCATGGTATTTCGAATCCTAATGCTTCTCATCAAAACAGTAGAAAAGATGCTAGGAAACATAATGGGGATGCGCCGTCTAGCGATAGTTTCATTAGGAGCGAAATAAAATATTTCCAACTACGGTTATGGTCTTTAATGTGGTTTCAAGTGAGGGCTATATCATGCCACCTCAAATCTTCAAAGTCAGCTTAAAAGTCAACACCAAAGTGTATCTGGATGTGCTGAAGAGTATGCTGATCCCCTAGTGCAATCAGGTGGCTGCTGGCAAACCCTGGGTGTAGCAGCAGAACTCAGCACCAACCCACAAGTCCAAAGAGACCCAGACACGGCTTCAGAAGGAGTGCTATGACTTTGTATCCTTATCTCATTGCCCCCCCCCCTCCTCCTCCAACCTGAACCTGCAGGACTACTTCGTTTGGTCATATCTCAAGAACATCACCAACATGACCTCCCACAACACCCAAGCACGCCTGATCACCACCATCCGCCGAGTATTTGCCAAGCTCCCGCCGGCGCTTGTGGAAAAGGCATGATCCCAGTTCCAGACCTGTATCGAGGCAGTGATTGAGGCTGAAAGCGGCTACATTGAATAGATGTTAGCTCTATTACATAAACAAGTTACCTGAATTGATTTTTTTTCAATAAAAGTTTAAAAATAAATCTGTAGTGTTGTTTTCTTTAGGGCGACAATTTCATCATTCCACCCTGTATTTGTGAGTACTTGAAAATTCAGTTACCAAAATTACCTTCTGAAGGTTGAAGATTCAATCCTCAGGGTGGGCGACTGAAAATACAATTGCAAATGACTTAGGACTTTTATCCAGTCATGGGTGACAGAACAAGAGCATGCTACCTCCATGAATTAAATTATGGATTCCGTTCGAAATTCCTTGCAGATTCCCTAAGTTCAACAGGGCACACCTGAAGGTCAGAGGTTACATCAGCTGAAACATTAAAATAACACTCAAAATAAGAACAGTAGTCTGAAGAATCCAAGTAATACGAAGGTTCTTATTCAGAATTCAACCTTATTAAAAGAAAACAAAAATTCAGAAAAATCTTTGATGTAACGGAATATAAATGTCATATTCCAAAAGTCACATTAATTCATAAAGTTTTTTTTTTTTTTTTTTTTTTTTTTTTTTTTTTTTTTTTTTTAGATAAAAAGAATCATTTTTTTATGATTTTTCCCTATTAATAGTGTATTGTAGCCATAACAAGACTAATTTTTAAAAACACCATAGCTACTTTTATTACTTTTGAGTGTTGATAAACTCGGAGAGAAAGAGAGAGTAATAAAAACGAGTGACGGGTATTGTATAATAAAGTGGTTTCCAATCATTGTGCCGCGGCACGATTACCACTGTGCTGCTGTAACATAGTGCATCTGAGCGCGTGGGAAAATAGCAGCAGCAGTGAAGGATGGCTGGCTTGCAAAGAGATTAACAGCAGCAGCCGAAAAATGCACATATGCAAATTAGGAAGTGTGCACAAAAAGAAAAAGACAAAAATGCACCACATGATTTGAGGAAAGAAATTAGACGTCGAAGAAAATGGACGTGTAAAGTTGAGGGCGAAAATGGGCAGTTATGCAGTCGGAGGAAGAAGAGAAGTGTACGTCGGGCAAGATGGACGATGACGAGAGACTTTAAAGTGGTGTCGAGATGTGGGAAGTAACGGTAAAAAATGCTTTTGTTAAAAAGGAAAAAATGATTTTTATTTCTTTCCTCTTGTTTGTAACGGCAACGTTATACTGCAAAGAAATAATAGAAGCCTATTTTATTTAATAAAGACACTGCTGCCACATCTGGGCAGGAGCTGCTAAAAACAACCTATCCTGCCTTGACAGAGTACAAAATAGACTTCATGGCTTAGTGGGGGATGCTCTTTTCTCTTCCTTGCAACCTCTCTCCCACAGGAGGGCCCTGTCGGTGGGGCATTAGAATATGCTGATTGCCCCCCTGCAGAGGGTAAAAGTCCCTCAATGGGGGTCCTGGATATGACCTTAAACTATATCCAGTGGTGAGGCCCCAGCTCATGGGCTTTGGGGAGTGTAGAGCCACCCTTTAATTACCATTGCTCCCAGGTCCACTCTGACCCGGAGTGGTAGTACCTGTTAGGGTCCCAACTATGGGTTAAATAGAAACCGACGTGAAAACAACAAATATATTCTATTAAAAAAATTTTTTCTTCAAAATCTTTGGATTCGGCATTAAATAACCCGAAAAGGGTTGATATGCCGTAAAACAAAAACAACCAACCAACCAACCCACAGGAGAGACGTTGCGAGCCTGTCTTTATTTTATCATTACTTCCATGACAAGTGCTCATCTGAGCTCAAATCCCTGGTCCCCCTCTCCAATCTTTCACGATTAACACACGTCTAGCTAAAACCACTGTCAAAAATTTTCCCCACTCTTTAACTGTGCCTAAACCAAAACGTGGATTCCATGAACAAAGTTTCTTTCTTAGAATTGCACGCCAGTGGAACTCTCTTCCGTTTGCCTGTTTCCCACCTGACTACAACCTAGATGTCTTCAAGTCCAACATAAACAAATTCCTGATGAACCGCCCCCTTAAGTAAGACACTCTACCAAATCTCCAATACTAACGATTACTACGATACTATCCCATTGATTACTGTACACGCAATAACCCTTATCTTCCGAGCCTTGATAAATGGTGACTTCCATGTAAAAAAAAAAAAAAAAAAAAAAAAGCTACTAATGTTTACTGCGCTATAATCATATTGTCTGATGTGTACCCATTCACCCTTATCCTCGAGTGGCTTCCAGGCCTTCGTAAGTGGTGATTCCTGTATAAAAAAAAAAAAAAAAAAAATTCTTAGTCATGATGACACTGCTCAACTAGAAAATTGCTGAATTCATGAAATCTAAATATTTCATGCATACTAATTGGCAAGTTTTTCTTATGGTTTATATTAATATTATTGATCGAACTATGAATCGCAATATCAGGAGTTTTTAAAGTGTTGGGACTCAGCATCGAAACTGAATAATACAGAACCGATTTCAATACTAAATATTGAACACAGAAAATGTTGATTTATGTGAAAAATATTCGGTGCTTGTGCACTGCTTGGACGGATTCACTTTTTGGGGTTTTCGGTTTGAACATGGGAAGAGTACATAGCAGGGGACCGCATCAAAAATATTTTCCTTTTTTTTTATTAATGTATTTTTGGGTTTGTTTGGGGTTTTTTTTTGGGGGGGGGTAATTTTTTTTTTTCAAATATAAGAAACTTATAATAACACAAAATAGACATTTTTTTTTTAATAAAATATGAACATAAAGTTTTCGTAACACATTTCTGGAATTGAAATAAATTTAAGAAACTTGTTACACAAAACTAAGTTTTAATTCCAGAAATGTGTTACAAAAACTTTTTGTTTATGTTTTATTAAAAATTTTTAAAAATTTCTTTTTTGTTTAAAAAAAAAAAAAAAAAAAATCTCTATTTTGTGTTGTTATAAGTTTCTTGTATTTATTTTTAAAAAAACTTTCTCAAAAAAAAAAAGTATTAAAAAAAAATATTATTTTGATTTGGTCTTGAAATTGCATTTGTCTTCTATCATGCACTCTTCTCATGTCTAAACTAAAAACTCAAAAAAGTGAGGTCCTGGATATGACCTTAAACTATATCCGATGGTGAGGCCCCAGCTTGAGAGCTTTGGGGAGTATGGAGCCACCCTTTAATTACCATTGCTCCCAGGTCCACTCTGATCCCGGAGTGGTAGTACCTGTTAGGGTCTCAACTATGGGTTAAATAGAAACCGACTTGAAAACAACAAATATATTCTATTAAAAAAATTTTCTTCAAAATCTTTGGATTCGGCATTAAATAACCTGAAAAGGGTTGATATGCCGTAAAACAAAAACAACCAATCAACCATCAAAAAAGTGAATCTGTCTGAGTAGTTGACAAAATGTAAACAACTTTCTGCTGCGTGCCCTTAAATAATCCAATCATAACAAATATCCACTATTAACGATTACTAAACTGTTGTCTTAATGACTACCGAACACCATTAACCCTCGAATGGCCTTCAGGCCTTGATAATGGGGTGATCTTCCCCCTGTAAAAAAAGTTCTTTTTTTTTTTTTTTTTATTAGAAAATTAAATTTTGAAGAGCAACTGTTTTTTCCGCTATTTTGAAAACAATCTAAAAAAAACAAAAAAAAACGAAGCGAATCTTTTGAGTTTTATAAGTTTTACGTGATTTTTTAAATATGATATTTTTATTTCATTACGGGTACATCCCCCCCTCGTATATGTCCGATTTTAGTTTGGACCAAACTCACTTAGTTTTTATAGACGAGTTACTTAAAAATCGGAAAAGAGGGGAGATAAATCCGTCTGTCATTTTCATCATACTTTTAATTTCTCCTAAAATATACGTTAACAAATTTAATTTTGTAGACAACCTAGAATCGGACATATATATATATATATATATATATATATATATATATATATATATTTTAATCATTTTTTTTATTTGTAAAAATTCTAGTTAATAATTTTCTGTAATTTTAGATTTTACTAATATTTTTTTTATTGAATATTCATTGAATTAATTTAATCACCTCTAAAATCAAAGGGAAATAACTGTTGTATTAATCTTCGATTTAACGACCTTAAAAAAATTCCTTAATCAAGGGGAAATAATTTGGTTTTACTACAGGGTGGAAAAACAACAACAATCAGTTCAAGTAACTTGACTATATAGTAGAGCTGACATCTATTCAATGTAGCCGCCTTCAGCCTCAATCACTCTCGATGTGGGTCCAGAATCGGGAGCATGTCTTTTCCACAAGGTTAGTGGATAGGGTATCCACTGGATAGCAGTGATCAGATTTGGTGTTGTGGGAGGTCATGTTGGTGATATTTATGACCAAATGAAGAAATCCAGCGGGTTTAGCTTGGGGAGGAGGGGAGTCAGTGAGAGAAGGGTATAAGCCTGGATCTCTTTGGATTTGTAGGCCAGCAACAAGTTCTGCAGTGACATTCAGAGTCTACAAGCGGCCACCTGATTGTATCAAGGGATCAACACATTCTGATAGAACGCTCCTATCGCTCTTGGGATTTGTACACAACTGGCCAACTAGTAGATGGTCTGCAACAAAAGAAGAAACCCGGTTTTCGTCAAATGGATATGGAATCATGTTGTCTTTTCTAGGGCAACAATTTTATCATTTCACCTTGTAATGTTTTATTAATTACATACTCACTGACTTAGTCTTTTTTAAGCAACATAAATATGGTCTTGCACCAATGCTAAAATAATAGTATTAGACCAAAAGCAATAAAACACTGACTTTAGAATAATTTTTCTTTCCTATCATCATCATCATCATCATAATAATAACAATTTGACAGCTTTTAGAAATAGGTTTTTTTTCTAAATAAATAACCGATCTCTGGTCAGGTCTTCAAATTACATAGCCTGAAATGTGGCCGATATTTTCGGAATGTTTAATGTTTAAAAACTGTGAAAAAATGATTTTAAAACAATATTTGTCCTTTCTATTAAGTCTGTGCTTATTATTCTATTAAAGTTGAGTTAATCAACGTTTGTTTCCTTAAAGCTTTTCTATCCTTATATATTTTAATCGCACGAAGTGCATGGTTAGATATTCCTTTGATATGTTTGAATAAACAAAATACAGTAGAGCCCCAGGATACGGCATTAAAAATTAGTAACAAAATACAGTACAGTATATAATACACATGTATATAAACAAATGACATTATAAATAACATTGTAAGGTGGGGCAAATACTGTAACCAGGGGCAGGTAAAACATATTCCACATCATAACCTGAAAAAAAAAACATATCCTAGGGTCATTGTATCGTGGGGTTCTACTGTAAATAAGGGACGATAAATTGGTGTATTTTTTCTTTTTCTTCTTTTTTTTTTTTTTTTCCATTTTTTTTTTTTTTTTTCGGAATCCTATGAGACAAGGCTTTATAATTTGTGTATTCATGTAATTTCTGAGGATACAGTTAAGACTCAGCATTTCTATCAGTTAATCTTGAAAAGATCTATAATAACAACATTGTTTCTTTTTTTATGCTTTTGAATTTTTGAGATGAGGATTGATAATTTGTATTCTTTGAACTGCTGTTCTCATCTTGGGTTTGTTTTTTATGTTTTTTCAATAGGTTTTGCCCACTGGAACCTCTGATCTTCATGCGTCTTTCGCCAAACTCACGAATGTTTCTTCTGTTAAACTCTGAATCTAAATATTTTTAAAGATGAAATTAAAAAAACAAGAGTAGGCTTCCAAAATTCATACTAGAATTGTCTCCAAAAACTCGTAGCATAATGGATAAAGGAGTAAGTAAAATTCAGTTATATAAGTGACTTCTTCTGCAAGTTGAAGGTTCAATTTTCGATGCAGACGATACTAAAAATACATTGCGAATTAAGACTTCCGCCTGGGCATGACTGACGGAACACAAGCATGCCATCTGGCATCAATTGTGATGGATGGCTCTCGTCTGGATGAGTCTCCGTGTTTTGACAAGCTTCTGGGTTTGACCTTTACTCCTGATCTGAAATGGAACACGTACATCAAGTCTGTTGCCAGGGTCGCTGGAAAGATGGTGGGATCCTTCTACCGCTCCAGAAGATATCTCACTACTGGTGCAATTCTCTATCTATATAAAAGCCAAGTACGTCCAAGGATGGAATACTGTTGCCATATCTGGGCAGGAGCTGCTAAAAACAGCCTATCCTGCCTTGACAGAGTACAAAATAGACTTCGTGGCTTAGTGGGGGATGCCCTTTTCTCTACCCTGCAACCTCTCTCCCACAGAAGAGACGTTGCGAGCCTATCCTTGTTTTATCGTTATTTCCATGGCAGGTGCTCGTCTGAACTCCAATCTCTGGTCCCTCCTCGCCAATCTTTCACGAAAAACACACGTCTAGCTGAATCCACTGTGAAAAATTTCCCCCACTCTATATCTGTGCCTAAATCAAAACGCGGATTCCATGAACAGAGCTTCTTTCTTAGAACTGCACGCCTGTGGAACTCTGTTCCGTCTGCCTGCTTCCCACCGGACTACAACTTGGATGTCTTCAAGTCCAATGTTAACAAATTCCTAATGAACCGCCTCCTTAAGTAAACACTTCATCAAATCTCCACACTAACGTAATGTACTTGCAATAACCCTTATCCCTGAGTGGCTTCCGGGCCTTGATAAGTGGTGATCAGTGTAAAAAAAAAAAAAAATGCCACCCCCTTTTATTATATAAATCTCACCTGTCTGTTTAAATGTATGTATGTATGTATGTATGTCTGCCTAAAACTTTTGACAGAGGCGACAGATTTTCACGAGATCTGTATCGTTTTGAAGCTCGCCCCTTCGGACGACAAATATCGAAAAATTGGCTAAAAACATTAATTCCTTCACCCTCAATTTTTCGCTGATATTTTTGAAAGTCATCCCCTCGTCGTTTTGATTGACTAGCCTTAATTTAAACCTTCTGCACTTCTAGCAAAGATGTCATGTTTTTTTTTTTTTTGTTTTTTTTCTTTTCCTCCTTCGCGGTACGGGTTCAAGCCCGCCTGCCTAGTACCACTTTTTTTTTTTTGCTCAACACACACCTCCAAACACCCGGGCAACACCGGGCACCCAGGCTAGTTATTAAATAAAGGTTCCATTTGAAATTCTGTGTAGATTCTCAAGTTTGACAAGATACACTAGAATAAGATCGGAGGTTGCATCAGCCAAAACATTAGACAAAGAACACTCAAGATGAGACCAGTAGTGCAAATGATCCAAATAATCAATCCATAAATTGATGATGTATTGTAAACTTTTATTATATAGAAGATTGATGTGGTCATATCTACTATTACATAAAAGAAATTTTGTGTGTGTGTGTGTGTTAGTTTGTTCCCTATGGACTCCTAAACTGTTTAAATACAACATCTGAAATATGCACACAATTAATCTCTTCTGAAAAACTCTTCAGGCTTTTAATGGCCAAAAAAAAAGGGCTGAAAAAGTCGTTAGATCCATTCAATCCAATCCAATCCAATCAGGCTGATTTTTTTTTTTTTAAATTTCACGCAAACATAATTTACGAGTCTGGCAGTGTTTTGTATCAGAACCTTTTTTGGTAAGTATCGATAATCGAAAAATTTCAATGAAAGAAAGAACAGGCGATTTTGAATAAAGTTAACGGCTTATACAACCTAACATCACAGATGCATTTGAAAAGTTTTATTACCGCACAAGCAGAAAGACCAGACATACAAAATCAACAGTAGGTTCTTTGATATGACAGAGGCACATTCGAAATAAATGTTTCTGTTTAGAGTACAGTTGAACTATGATATGATATTTGCATTTTAAACTTTAATCCAAGACTTTATATATAAAAATAATTTGATAAAATAGACAGCAGATTAATGTGCAATGTCGTCTACAAAGTATTGTGAACTAAGTGACTTCGGTGAGGATTGAAAAATGGGTGATTTGTACAGATTTTGATGGCAATAAAATATGGGAGGATGAAACATTCGTTGATCCTCATTCATTTCCAGGCAACATCGGGTCTCCCTGTCATCTATAAAAGCAACAACATTATTTTTAATATTTTTTAGCCCTGTTATTTTATCAGTACTCTTGGAGGAAGGCTACCTTATCTCGAATGTCGAGCAACTGAAAGCATTGGATATTAATCCAGACGGTGAGTATGAAGAAGATATTTTTTTTTTTCTGTTCTGTTTATTCAATAATTTACAAAGCCTTAATAATAAATTGAATCGTCTCCCTTCAAAGAAGGAAGTTTCTAAGGTTATTAAATTCACAAGAGGTCCTAAGTCACATTTATAGCTATTTATTTGTTTCCCCATGAGAGCAAAATGTGACACAAGGTCGTTTTATATTAAATCTATCTTTACACAAGGACGCTCGAGATTTGAAATCCATTTTCTCCCGGGCTTGTCCAATCACAAGCCAGCTCTCAATCACGTGACCGAGTACATAAAAGGCGAAATCACAAACCTTCTTCCTCTTTCCTCCTGGGCAGCAGATTTTGCCTAGGCCTAACATGAGTACAACAAGCCAACAATGGCTCTCTTTAAACTCCCACTAATTTCACGTGTGGTATCCACATGAACATACTATATCATGCTGCAGAACTGCTCTCACTGACACACACACACTACAGCACGTAAATACACTAAAGACTTTGCTCTTTCTTTCTCCTTTAACCAGCCTCCTTTGTCCCGACAACTGCTGGCTGCAGGCACGTGTAGACTGAGCTGTTCTCTCCTCAACAAACCGGAAATATATTAAATCTATCTTTAAACAAGAGCATTTCGACCTACTAACCTGTTTCTCTCGTGTACACGTTGCTAACGAGGATATCAGGGAAATGAATGCCAGCAAAATCCACATCTTGAATCATGTTCAACAAGAACAACAGCATCAGCAACACAGAAAAGCAATCTATATATACTCCTCTGAATTCTTTTTTCTTTTGTGTGTATTAATATTCATACTAGCTATAAACAGGCGTGGACTGAACTATTCTCTCCTTCAACAAGCCAGCATTACATTAAATCTATCTCTACACAAGAACATTTCAACCTACTAACCCGTTTCTCTTCTGTACTCATCTACTAACGAAAATAACAAATAAAGTTATTTATTAAATTTTAAAATGAGACTGCCTTTCGTTGTCTTCATTATTAACTAAAAATCCCTTAAAAGCATCGAGGTTATTTTAAGGAAATCGAAATGTCGTAAAACGTTATCTTGTTACATATAGCTGAATTTCTTGGAACGGCCAATAGTTAATGAAAAAGCTGTTTGAAGATTTTATGGTGGGGGAGGGTATATCCACATGAACATTCTTTAGCATGCTACAGAACTGCTCTCATCGATACACACACACTACAACACAAATACACTGAAGACTTTACTCTTTCTGTCTCCTTTGTCCCGACAATTGCTGGCTGCAGGCACGTGTGGACTGAGCGGAAATGTATTAAATCCATCTAACACTTCCAGATACTAACTCGTTTCTCTTGTGTACACGTTGCTAACGAAGATGACAAATAAAATTGTTTTTTAAATGTTAAAATAAGACTTCCTTTCGTTGTCTTCATTTTTAACTAAAATGGTTTCCCTTAACAAAAATGATTCGATGATCTTACCAAATTTATTGTTCCTTGGACTAATGGCCTGAAATTAGTTAGTGAATGCAGACATTTGAAGTCGTAATACAGTGGTAGATTGTTTTTACACATCACATTCAGTAAAAAAGGCATGGTATTATAATATGTTCAAAATTTCATCATAATATCTTAAAAAGATCTGAAGATACAGCTTTTTAAAGATGGGTTAGTCTGTAAATTGTGCAAATTTCCTACCATTTTCAGTCACAAGTTTATATGCATTTGAATAGGATTGACTTAAGGCAAAATGTCCAGTGGATCACACATTTTTTTTGTTACTTTGAATGGTCATAACTCCAGTTCGAAAGGGCTGATTAAAAAAAACTAAAGATATTATTTCCTTGTGCTTCAGTATCTTTTCAATAATGCTTGATTTTAGTTTATTCAATCCAAAGAAAAAAAAATGGTGTGGTATTACTAATATAACACAAGTGGGGATAAATCATTGTCCTGTAAAGCCTAGTCAGCAAATGCCATTCATGAGGAATTTGGTAACTCAGGACACGCAACATGTAAAGCTGCTTATTAACCGTATTGGATATTTTAGTAAAACCTTGTCATAAAATGTCCTCATCAGTTAGTAATGCTTATCTTTGAATGGTTTTTAACTTTGATAAAAAAAAATTAGTGTCGCCTTAGATTTCTGAATTTTTTAGATGATGATTTATTATTTGGATTACTGTTCTCATTTTGAGTGTTATTTTCACGTTTTAGTCGATGTAACCTCTGACCTTCAAGTTTATCTTGTTGAACTCCAAAATTTACACAGAATTTCTAACAGAACCTTTACTTAATTCATGGGGGTAACATGTTTTCGTTCTGTAAGCCATGACTGGGTAGAAGTGCTGGCAACACTCCAAATACAACTGCGAATTAGGATTCCTACCCAATAATGGCTGACAGAGCAAGAGCTTGCTACCCCCATGGATTAAATAAACAGTTCAGTTCAAAATTCCAAGTTCGACAGATAGAATGCCGAGTTCAACAAGATACACCTGAAGAAGGTCGGAGGTTACACGAACCGAAACGTGAAGATGAGACTCCAGATGAGAACAGTAGTTTGAAGAATACAAATATTTCTTAAATTCTTTCTATGATTTTTTTTTCAGATCTGCTATCCCAGAATGGCTTATGGTTACCTGAGAATTTGGTGACATTTTGGATGCCGTTTTTGCAAGTCGTACATAGACTGAACTTTACTCCTGTTCTTGCTACACATTTGATGGACTGCGTATGCAGTGACGACTTCACCCCTTTAACCGCTCGCTTGATTGCCGGATGGTTAATGACGATACTTTTCAATGCTCATCAAGCAAGTAAGAACTGTTGTTTTTTGTTGTTTTTTTTTTTTTCAAGAATTTTTTTCTGTATTAGAAAACAAAATTTGGAGGCATAAAGGTTTACTTCACAAGATCTCCAGCTACAGTATAGCTGGAAATGTCTTCTCAATTATTAAATCATTTCTCTCTGATAGGTTCATGAGAGTAGTGGTTGATGGGCAGAAATCAGAAGCTCTCAGTATTAATGCTCGAGTCCCTCAAGGGTCCATCCTTGGCCCAACTCTCTTCCTGATCTACATTAATGATCTTCCAAATCACATCCTTACATCATTCGTAGACATTTATGCTGATGACACTACTATCTATGGTAGCACATCTAAGACCGTAAATGATCAAGTTCTCTCTGATTCTCTCTCCTCTGATCTTGAGCATTTGCTACAATGAGGAAAGGAGTGGCTTGTTACTTTTAATGCATCTAAAACCAAGCTTTTATCTTTACATTATCAACGCTCTGATCCCCATCTGGCATCAATTGAAATGATTGGCACACGTCTTGGGGAGGCCTCATGTTTTGACAAGCTTCTGGGCTTGCATTTTACTCCTGATCTTAAATGGAACTCGTACATCAAATCTGTTGCCAAGGCCGCTGGAAAAATGGTGGAATCCTTCTATCGATCCAGTAGATATCTCACTGCTGATGCAATTCTCTATCTATATAAGAGCCAGATACGTCCAAGGATGGAGTACTGTTGCCACATCTGGGCAGGAGCTGCTAGAAAGGACTTATCCTGCCTTGATAGTTCAAAATAGACTTCGTAGCCTCGTAGGGGATGTCCTTTTCTCTTCCCTGCAACCTCTTTCTCACAGAAGAAATTTTGCGAGTTTGTCTCTGCTTTATCGTTATTTTCATGGCAAGTGCTCGGCTGAGCTCCAATCTATGGTCCCCCCTCGCCAAACTTTCACAAGAAACACCCGTCTAGCAGAAATCACTGTCAATAATTTCCCCCACTCTTTATCTGTACCTAAACCTAAACGTAGATTCCATGAGCAAAGTTTCTTTCTTAGAATTGCACACCTGTGGAATTGTCTTCCGTTTTCCTGCTTTCCAGCTGATTACAATATGCTTGTCTTCAAGTCTAACGTAAACAAGTTTTTGATGAGCCGTTCCATATAACAAATTTACCAAATTTCCATTACTAACGATTACTATATTGTCCAATTTCTACTGTACACTATTTAACCCTTATCCTCGAGTTACCTCAAGGCCTTCATAAGTGGTGTGATGCCCATGTAAAAAGAAAAACAAAAGAAAAAAAACAAAGATGACACCACCTTGAAAACAAGGGAAATAACTCCAAACTTGTGAGATTTTAGAAAAACTCAAATTCGCTTAAAAATGATTTTCTTATATGAAAATAAATCATCTTGATTAATTAATTTGATTTTTGGGATACAATATTTTCTTTCCATCACGGATACGTACAAAAATTGTGTAAATTGATCGAGTAGAAAAATCTGCATCATACATATCTGCGACACAATGAAAATACCATATTCCAAAAATTATGTAAATTGATCATGTAGTTTCATTTTTACAAAAGAAATTCATTTTTAAGCGATTAATGAGAATTCATAAGAATTACAATATGAATCTAGTATGAATTATTGGGTGCTTCTTTGTTACTAGAGTGAAATTCAAAAAATCAAAATATTGAATTTCACGTAAAACCAATCGTACCTACTTAATTATCATGTTGCAGTAATGAACATATCCAAAAATTACCTGACTTTCCTAAGCGGACAGACGCCACACTAGACGATCTGAAAACTACCCCTGCTCAGGTGCATGCTATCATAAAAAACCTTGATACCTCAAAAGCATGTGGACCTGATCTTATCCCAGCTGTGCTATTAAAAAAGTGCTCAGCCGAAGTAGCTTCAGTTCTCTCCAAACTCTACAACAAATGCCTTAATGAAGCTTGCTTTCCGGTCTGTTGGAAAACTGCTTCTGTTGTACCAGTATTCAAGAATTCTGGCGAAAGGACAGACCCATCAAATTATCGCCCCATTAGCCTCCTCCCACTTTTTGCCAAAATATTTGAGACCATAATTAACCATGCTCTAGTCCATCATCTTACAGATGCTAAACTACTGACTGACAAACAATATGGATTTAGACAAGCCCGTTCCACAGCAGACATCCTAACTGTGATCTCTGAACGTATATACCATTCACTGGACAACGCGGGGGAGGGCAGAGCGGTAGCTCTAGATATATCTAAGGCTTTTGACAGGGTATGGCATGAGGGTCTCCTCAGTAAAATCAGATCATACAGTATCACTGGTAGAATACTTAACATAATTAAATCCTTCTTAGATAAGAGAAAAATCCAGGTTGTCCTCGACGGTCGTACATCTAAACAATATGATATAAATGCGGGGGTGCCCCAGGGTTCTATCCTTGGACCTCTATTGTTCCTGATATTCATAAATGACCTCCTCGACAACATTGCCTCTGAGATGGGTATATATGCTGATGACACTACACTCTATGGCAGGCACGACAGGAAGACGAATGAACACATTTCTAAAGAAATGGCAGAAACACTAGAGGAAGACCTCCAATCTGTAGTGGAATGGGGACAAAAGTGGTTGGTCGCGTTCAATGCTGCCAAGACTAAACTAGTTTCATTCGATAATTACAAGAAACCCTCTCTACCACCCATAGCAATGGCCAACGACTCTTTATCTGAGAGTCCATCTTTCAAACTCCTTGGCCTAACGTTCACAGGAAACATGAGTTGGAACAATTACATTGAAGGCATTGCCAGGGCCGCTGCAAGAAAGGTGGGCTCTCTCTTCCATGCTAGAAATCTACTAACACCCGAAAGAATCCTGTACCTCTATAAGGCCACCATTCGCCCATGTATGGAGTATTGCTGCCACATCTGGGCTGGTGCATCTGCTACTAGTCTCTCGCTCCTTGACAAGGTTCAAAAGAGAGTCGCAAACCTGATAGGCCCTGAACTGGCATCTAAGCTTCAGCCTCTGTCCCATCGACGAAATGTTGCATCCCTCTGCCTTTTCTACAAGTATTTTAGTGGTGAATGCTCTGACAAACTGCAATCACTTGTGCCCCCACGACGTGTGCACCCTCGACAAACCCGACAGGCTACTAAATCCCACCCCCACACTGTAGAGATCCCTAGATGTAAAAGATCTTTTTACTCCAATAGTTTCTTCCCCAGAACCGCTAGACTCTGGAATTCCATCCAAGGTCCCTGCTTCCCCAACAGTACTGACGTGCAGAAGTTCAAGTGTAACGTGAACCGACACCTTGCTGCCCAAATCCCTACATAGTACCCCAGTAGTTGTTGCCCCTGATAGTAGCCCCCTACACCAAAGTGGCAATTTGCCTTGTTTGGGGTGAAAATGTAATAAAAAAAAAATTATGAAAAACGATACAGCAGAAAATTAATTATTAATGAAAATAGTTTTCAGAGACAATTAGCGAAAACTGAGTTTTACTAAATTGGCCCAAGATTTTCAAAGTTTTCAAAAACAAAATTACCTGCCTTCAATCTCTACTCTTTCTTTTAAAGGCAAAACTTAATTTTCACTAATTGTCTTCAAAATCTATTTTCATTAATAATTAAGTTTCTATTTTATAGTTTTTCTTAATTTTTGGATATGTTCATTACTGTGACATAACAATTAAGTGGATGCAAATGGTTTTGCTTGAAATTCAATATTTCGAATTTCGCTGTAATAACAAAAAAGCACCAATTATTGTTATCTTTTTCACACACACCCCTTTTTAAAGATTATTTTCAAAATAGCCGGGCGAAAAATTCATAAAATTATATATTTTTATTTCTTGGAATCCTTTGAGATGGAGCTTCATAATTTGTGTATTCATTTTTTTTTTTTTTTTGCAAACTGTTATCCTCATCTTCATAGTTGTTTTTTCACCACGTTTCGGCTAACTCATCCTCCAGCCTTTTTCAGATGGTTAACCGCGACGGGATAAGAATGCTGAATCTTGTAACTGTATCCCCAGTAATTACTGCTGTCCATAGTTGTCGTCTCACCACGTTTTTGGCCAACTAATCTTCTGGGTAAGATTGAAACCATCTTCAGACAATGCTTACCTGGAACCATACCCTCAACGCCTCTATCCACTGCGCCACGGGTCTCACATTGTCGGTGTCAATCCTACCCAAAGCAAGCTAGAGGGGCCAAAAACGTGGTGAGAAAACAACAACTATGGAAGGCAGTAATTACTGGGGATATATATATTTTTATTATTTTTTTTTTTTTAATTACATTTTCACCCCCAAACAAGACATATTGCCACTTTGGTGTAGGGGGCTACTATCAGGGGCAGCAACTACTGGGGCACTATGTTGGGATTTGGGCAGCAAGCTGTCGGTTCATGTTACACTTGAACTTCTGCATGTCAGTGCAGTTAGGGAAGCAGGGACCTGGAATGGAATTCCAGAGTCTAGCGGTTTTGGGGAAGAAACTACTGGAGTAGAAAGATCTTTTACATCTAGGGATCTCTACTGTGTGAGGGTGGGATTAAGCTGCCTGTCGGGTTTGTCGAGGGTGTCTACGTCGTGGGGGCACAAGTGTCTGCAGTTCGTCAGAGCATTCACCATTAAAATACTTGTAGAACAGCCAGAGGGATTCAGCGTTTCGTCAATGGGACAGAGGCTGAAGCTTAGATGCCAGTTCAAGTTACAAGACTCAACATTCCTATCCTATCGCAGTTAATCACACAACAACTATGAAGATGAGGATAACAGTCCGCAATAAAATGAATACACATCCTCATAAAATGTTATTTACTTATTTAAAAATATAACTAAATCAAGTTACACAATTTTTGTATGTATCCGTGATGGAAAGAAAATATTGTATTCCAAAAAAATCACATAAATTGATCAAGTCGATTTATTTTCATATATAAGAAAATCATTTTTAAGCAAATTTGAGTTTTTCTAAAACAATCTCACAAGTTTGAATTGCTTGGAGTTATTTCCCTTGTTTTCAAGATGGCGTCTCATTTTGTTTGGCCACAAAATTTTGATTTTCTTCTTTTAAAAATAAAACTATTTAAACAATTTACATAATTTTTGATGTACAATGTTTTCTTTCCATCACAAGTATGTGTATCAAATAGATTTTTCTTTATTTTTGGTCCCCCCGACAAAGAACCTAGTAATTCACCCCTGTTCATCCGTTAGTTTGTTCGCACTTTTTCCAATAAACACACCTTGAATTTTTTGGAAATTTTGCACAAACTTTAGTCGTGATGAAAGTAAATTTTTGCAAGAACAGATTTTCCGGGATAACTCTGGTTGCCCCCTAGAAATCATTATAGGGGTAAAATTACCCCCAAATTATTCGTCCATTCGTTAATTCATACTTTTCTCAATAACCATGCCTTGGATTTTTTTCTTTAATTTTGCGCAAGCATTAGTCATGGTGAAAGTAAATTTTTCGCTTGTGGAGGAGGACTCCTCATGCTCGGCTTGTTTTTTGTTTTGTTTTTTTTGTTTTTTTTTGTTTCTGTTTTTTTTTTTTTTTTCTGTTTTTTTTTTTTTTTTCATATATAAAATTGGCTAAAATCTGCTAAATAATCTTTAAGTTTCTTATAAGATTTTTCTCTTTAAATTTCTTTGTAGATCAAATGAAATTTGATAAAGATCTTTTGTATGACAAACCTTGCACAATGCCATGGCAGACGCTCATTGAACAGGCAATCAAAGTGCCTAAAGCATATACCCTCAACTTGGTTTTATGGTAAGTAACAGAAACAACCGTTTAAGTTGAACTCTGTCTGGTGCTATTAGATCTGGTTGCCTGAAGATATATCCCATCAGCTTCCTGACCTAAAATGCACAAAACACTGATCTTATTGCTTATCTATTTATAAAAGTGAGAATGTGTGTGACTAAGGCCAACTCACAAATTATATACAACAAATTTTTTATCTACATACTTGAAATTTGGTATATAGGGTGTTCAGACATATGGAAAAAATTTAAATCAGTTTTCATCCGGCAAAAAAGGGGCCACTAAGGGGTTAAATTTGAAAATTTTGTACTTAGAGGTCATCAGATTTTTATCTATTTGTAAACTGTTTCATGACTGCGCATACGCGAATCGTTCACATGACAGCTTCTTTATGGACAATGTTTAATTATTATAATTTTGCATACCCATCTTAGCAGCAGCCAAATAGTTGAGTTTCAATTCTGGTTTGAGGTAGTTGTTTGTCTAGCCACACTGTCGAGTTGTGATACGGCAAAACAATTTGTCTGTGAATGACTATATATATATATATATATATATAGCTTCTTTTTCATCCCTAATGAACCTTACGCTAGACGCCGCATCTTCCCCATGCTACCTAGCACCTTCTCTACTCTTCTGATGAGAAGCATTAGGCTTCGAAATGCCCTGGCATAAAGAGTCCCTTCTATCCCCCAAATTTTGCCTGTATTCCATTATTCAATAAATGATCCATTCTGTATCTAATAGTATATAGTTTTGTGTCTTCATTTCATACTCTTGTTGTCCTATTATACATATATATATATAAATTTTTATTTTAAATATTTTTACCAACAAACACTAGTGTTTCATGTTTATGCAATGTTTAGTAGTAAATGTTATTTTTTCTGATGAAAGGAACCCAGTTGCAAATACACCTCTGGCGCTTGTTATTCAATCCCTAGGCCATCGTCAACTAATATGAGTTGAATGAAATTTTAAATTCTACATTATGTCAAATCGGTGGACATATACAGTAAGCTTAGTCATCGTTTCTAAAAGCAACAGCTGGAGTATTGCATTACATGTGAGTTGACAACTTATTATATATTCCCATAGAGGCTCAATCCTTGTTCCTGTTTACAATGCCTCCCCACTGGACAGAGTTAGGGTCGTTTTTTAATGTGGAGAAAAGGAACAAAAATAAAAATTGTCTCAGTCGTGAAGGATTTCTCCTCCACTGACAGAACAAGAAATTGAAATGTAGATCTGAAGAACAGATACTACGCTTTGATCTTGACACGAAGGCCAAGCTCAATCCTTGTAGAAGAATGTTTTTGTTTTTTTTTATTTTAACAATTATTTCTATACTTACATAGACTAGTGTTTCATGCTTATGCAACCATCAGTGTAGGAAATGATAGTTACTGCAGGTAGAAGAATTCAAACTTAATTGCAAAGTCACCATATAGTGGTAGTTGTGTGGCAGGCAGCAGCGTAAAGAAACCCATTCAATGGGTTGCACACACGCAAAATGGATTCAAATGTTAAGAATTTGGTCTTTCCACCTATTGTCTAACAGAATGCATAATTCGACCCGGAAATATTTGAGCAGATATCGGTGAATGGTTGAGACGATAGACAAAAGAATTATTAGAGATTCCAATGGAAAGAATGTGTTTATAAATAAAATCGTCACGGAGAAAAGTCAGATCAGAGAGAGCTGCAGTAGGTGTATCAGAATTTTTGTAGGAATTTTTGACACCCCTAACACGAAACTGCGAATACAATATAAAAATCTCGGAATTTCTCTGTTAAAAGTGGGTTATTTATTTTCTTTATGGATTATACTTCCAAAATAAACTATTACAGTTGTTTTAAAAGTAATAGAAATATTTTTTTTTTTTTTTTTTAAACAGTAATGAATTTTCCGAACTCAATATTTTTTTTTTTTTTTTTATTCTATTTTTACGATATTTTCAGGGTCAGTGTGAAATTTTATGTTCTTTCCAATAAATCGAATATAATATTGTAGACAAACGTTTTTTTTTTTTTTTAAATTCACGACCCCCCCCCCCATCCCAATTTTTAAGTGTCTATTAAAAAGTAAATACTTAATTTAGTAAACCGAAAGTAAATAATTAATTTACTCACAAATTGAAGAGAAAAGGTCAATACATAATATATTCAAATTTAAAAAAAAAAAGACATAGTGTTCTTTTAGAATTTTACCTGTAAAGTTTGAAGTTTAAAACCTTTTTTTTAAACCACGTTATTTGTTTTTTCTTTTTTTTTTTTTTTTAATGGAACCTTGGTCCTTGCTCCTTTAATTGAAAAAAAAATTGGGGCTTGAATTACATTTTTCGAGGAGTTATAAGCTTGGAAAGACAGGGGGTCGAATAATTCACGCCTCCCATTTTGTAAATGTCTAATAATAATTAATTTAGACCCCCATAAGTACATAATTATTTACTCACAAATTGAAGAGAAAAGGTCAATACATAATATATTCAAATTTAAAACAAAAAAAAACATATTGTTCTTGTAGAATTTTACCTGTAAAGTCCGAAGTTTAAACCCTTTTTAAAAAAAAACATGTTTTTTTTTTTTTTTTTTTTTTTAATGAAATCTTGGTCCTTGCTCCTTTAATTGAAAAAAAAATTAGGGCTTGAATTGCATTTTTCGAGGAGTTATAAGCTTGGAAAGATGGGGTGGAATTATTCGCTATTTTCACGAAATTTCTGACACTGCTAGAGCTGCAGCACGTCAACATTTCCTCACCACCAGACAACTGTCTAACCCCACGCACACACCCACATTCCGTGCCTTTCAGTAAACTTCAAAACAAGAATAATAATTTGTCACAGAAAAGCTGATTGTTAATGAAATAAAATCAATATATTTTTGTAGATCAGCTGTGTTGTGATTTTTACTTCACTGTCAGTGTGTGTGTATATATACTTTGTGCCAGCCACAAAAGTACACGTAAACATTATATAGACTGGACAAAGGCATTTTGAACAACTGGCCACAGTGATTATGTAACAGTTGTAGTGAGAGAATGGGAGATGGTTAGCAGGGCCATGGTGTTGTTTCTTCCTGAAATAGGAAATAGTTGATTGAGAGCTGGTACACCATAGAAAGTAGGAATATAGTCAGAGAAAGTTCAATGTGACAGTTTGAAATCTTTTAATGTAGTTTCTCGGTTGATCTCATCCACAGAAATATATTTCCTGTATTTATTGGTCCCTCCCCCCCCGACAAAAAGAGGGTAGATCTGTAAATTCACCCTCGTCCGTTCGCACTTTTCTCAATAACTACGCCTTGGAATTTTTTGAAATTTTGCACAAACATTAAACATGATATGAGTAAAAAAAGTAACAGAACGGATTTTCTGGGGAAACTCTGGTTCCCGCCCCCCTCCCCGAGGTGCCTTTCAGGTTAAAATAGCTAAAATTGACACTTTTGTGCTTATTAAAAAAAAATGCTGAACTTAGTCATTTTTTTCTGCCTCGTTCACTGTCCACTCACAGGGGACCATGCATGCTTCGGTTGTTTTTTGTTTTTTTTGGGGTTTTTTTGTTTTTCTTTTAATCTTTTTTATATATTGTTATTTTGGAGATGACAATTAAGTGATATAGTTTTTGCTTGAAAGGACATATTTTAAAAAAAATACTGCTGTAGTCTAACCATAACCAAACACTAAATATTTTAACATTAGACTTTTTAACCCAGTTAAAAACAGTTTGAGAAAAGGTGGAATGGACAGACAAAAGAATCTCTACTAATACATAAAAGGAACTTTGTCTGTGACTTCGTTCCCTATGGATTTCAAAACTGCTGGGCCGATTTTTTTTTTTTTTAATTTCACACAAATATACCTCATGTGTCTGGGAGTGTTCTTAGATAGTTTTGTACCGGAATGCCTCTGATGATTATCGAAAATCAAAAGAAAAAAAAAACATTAAAAATCGAACAGTCCGATTTGGACCAAAGTTACCACTTTTTCACAGTCTAACATCAAAAGTGCATCTGAGAAATTTTATCACCGCACAAACAAATGTGTCCGACGTATAAAATCAACAGTAGGTTCTTTTATATAACAGTGGCACACAAGAAATGAATGCTTCTGTTTAGAGCACAATTAAACCATTGTACTTGATTATTGCATTTTAAACTTTAATTTAAGCTATTATCACCACAGAAGTAGAATGGCCAGGCATATAAAATATACTGTAGGTTCTTTGATATGACAGGGATGCATTCAAAATGAATATTTCTGTTTAGAGCACAGTTGAAGCCTGATACTTGACTTTTGCATTTTAAAAATAGGAGATTTTGCCAATTTCAATGGCAATAAAATATGAGAGGGTGAAACATTGATCCTTATTAAATCCAAGATAACATTCGATCGATTCTACTGATATGGTATAGATGTATTTTGTGTTACCAAATATTGATAGAAAAATGTGAGCGTGAAAAATATGGTTAAGCTTAAACATGGAAAAGTAAAGGATTAGTTGTTAAAACTGGAAAAGAAAAGGACAAGATATTCTAGTAAAAAATATAATAAATTTATAACTTAAAATATCGCAGCATTAAGAATTGGTTATATAATGTTATAAATTAAAAAAAAAAAAAATCTTAATGCTGCAATATTTTAAGTTATAAATTTATTATATTTTTTACTAAAATACCTTTTCCTTTCCCAGTTTTAACAACTAGTCCTTTACATTTCCTTTACATTTCCATGTTTAAGCTTAACCATATTACTTTTCATACTTGCATTTTTTATTATTAATCCATGGGTTTTCAGGTTTCCGATAAATTCACTTGTTCTTTGTTTAATTTCAGTGTTATTTTTTTTGCTCCCATAAACACATGTAATAACAATGTATGGCACTCGTCTGCTTTCAATAAAATCCCCCTAATTATCTCCCTTTCATGCTTTCAGTTTCACAAGTTATTTCTCTTTTTGTGAATGTAGTCGCTGAAGCGATGATGTTGCTATGGAAACCAGTCATAAAAAGCGTCGCTAACGGCCTTACATATTTTGACGATTTTAAAAAACCAGAAAAATCATCATAATTTTTATTTTACTGTTTTTTTTTTTTGTTTTTTTTTTTTGTTAAAAAATTTTTTCACAATGTAGCTGAGGTGTAATAATTGTTTGAAATTTGGTTGAAAAATGAGTGAGCGGTGAAGCTTCAAAACAGTTCAAAATAACTAAAACTGCCACTATCATGTTTGAATGATACAAAAAATGTCTTAAGGAAGCAAATGTTGATTAACTCCTTTTTTAGTAAAATAATTGGTTTTAATGTTTGTTTTTGTTTGTATCTATTTTAGGATGCTGAATGAACAAAATGACAATTTGATGGATCTTCAGCGGAACAATTTGCAGGATTTAATCACAATTTATTTAGCCCAAGATTCTTCTTTTGAAAATTGTCTTTCCAAAGACAAAACAAAACAAAATGAAAATAATATAAAATTTCACACAGTTGAAGGTAATGGAGCTCTCACAATTTTTTTTTCTAGAGTTTTTTTTTTTTTTGCTTTCTTTTTCTTTGGTTCTTTTTTGTTTATTTTTTTTTTTTTTTGTTTTTTTACACTTTCTTTTTCTTTGTTTTTTTTTTACCTTTGACGTTTTAATTTCTCTTTTTGTCTCTTTCATTTTTGTTTATTTTCATTTTGTATTTTCTTTATTTCATTTTTTTTAGTTTTTCTTTTTAATTCATTTTTATTTTATTTTCTTGTTTACTTTTTCTTTCTTCTTTTTATTCATCTTTATTTTATCTTTTTTATTCATTTTATTTTTATTTTATTTCATTTCCTTGTTTTTTAATTTTCTTTTTTTTTGTTTACTTTTTGCTTTTTTCATCGATTTTAGTTTTTATTTTATTTTTCTCAGTTTTTCTTTTTTTTCTTTCTTTTATTTTATTTGTGATATTTTATTTTATTTTCATTTTTTCTTTATTTTCTCTTTTTACTACTCTGAAGTGCTGAAATTCAAGTTTTCCTTTTAACTGCCAAATACCGTTAAATGTTCATGTAGAAAAGTTTTTTCAGCTTGCAATGTTTTCTGCACACACAAAAAAAAAGTTGTTTTTCTCTTCCTGTTTCGACGTTCGTAGAAAATCCGTCTTTCTGTCTTCGCACTGACACGCAAATTAAGCGTACGTTCAAACAACTCTAAGTCAACAAACAATCTTCTAGCCAATGAAAGAAATATACCGGCTTTTTATATTCGCCAGAATTTGACCGCGTCTTAATGTGCATATGTCACCTTTTCGTTTCCTATCGGTCAGGTTTCGAGTTCGAGTGTGACTTTTTACAATAAACACACGCCACTGTTGGATGCTTGTTTCTATGACTGTTGTCACATACTCTTTCTTTTTCTTTTTTTTTTCCTTCCCCCGCCCCTCCCCCTCTCTCTCTCTCTCTCTCTCTTTTTCTAAACATTTTTCTTTTTGACTACCACAAACATTTTTTCTTCTTCCAGAAATTCTACAGCTGCAATCTCCAAAGAAAGACAACTCTTCATTTCTCCCCAAATCCTGGCACATTTCCACAGGTAAGAACTTTTTTCAGGCTTGGTTCCTGCATTCACTTATACTGCGGTTTACTGTTTTATCTTTGTCTATAATTATTGTTTTTCTAGGTCTTGACACTACCTTGGCTTTTCTATAGTTCATTATGATCGCATTGTTTCATCTCGCTGTTATTAGATATTGTATTTCTCTGATTCAGTGTCCTTTCCATCGACATATTTGTGTGTTTCCGTGAACCATTTTTTATGAAGCATCCGTTTAACTGCTTCTCATTATGTTCCGTTTTCTTGTCTCTTCATTTTGCAACATGTTGACATGTGATAACTACGATACAGGCCTACCACATGACGTAGTGATGATGCTTAGCCCCATGCTCCCGTTTAGTCTTGAAAGACAAAGGATACCCCTTAGGGGCAGTAGCACATGTAATTGTGAGGCAAGGGTTGCGCAATCCACAACCAAACCTCTCCTGAATCGGCACTGTTTGAGTCAAGTGGCAAGGAGAAGACCAGGACGACTGGAAACAATGCCGAGATAAGCGGAGAGCACATACAGCACCTGAAAGTCTCAAATGGTCACCCATTTAGTACTGACCAGGTTCAATGTTGCTTAACTTCGCTGATCCAGCGGGAATCGGTGTGTCAATGTGATGCTTAGCACAGAATAAACAAAGTGAAATTGTCTGTCTCTGTGTCTGTACATTTCCCTACCAAACTACTCTGTCAATTTTGAGACTCACACATTGTATGCAGACAGGTGCAAGGAGACAAAGACAGTGAAAGAATTCGGCTCACTTTTTTTTTGTTGATTTTGTTTTTAAAGACATTTATTTACGGGTACTTCCAGAATTACACTTTGTCTCATGTTCAAGTCTTCTCGTACTCCAATTTGCTTAACAGGACTCTGCCATGTTGAATACGTGATATTCTTTGTCCCGTCATATTTAAGACACGTCTTTTCTTGTTGCTCTCAGTTTAACATGTCTATTTCTATCTTTTTTTTCCTTCTTCTTTCCCGTGATGTTACCTCACACATGGCTCAGTATTAGCATACATTGGCTGTCATACAGCTGCTGCTGCTATACGCACATCAGCAGTCTGTTAGAGATTGTTCCAGGAGTAGAAACGCAGACAGAGAAAGCTGCCTTTTTTTTTTTTTTTTTTCAGTTAAGAAAAAATGGTGCATCTGCTGTTGCATTCTGTGGAGACGATAAATTGGCGCTGATTTTTTCAATATTTTTTACTTGTACCAACAATAGAACATTAAGTTTTCAACCAAAAATAGATTAAAAATATTGTTTTTGTAATCAGAAATTAGGCTAAAAAAATTTTCTGATACCAATTCCGATTAATACTTCTCAACACTACCATTGTTACATTGTCGTATCATAAAGGGGATCATGTGTGATCGTCTAGTCAGAGTTAATGTCATGTGATCGTCTAGTGGTCCAGTCTATTAAATGATATGTTCATATGCCGTTGTGTGTGTGTGTGTGGTACATGTATTTTTCAACATACCTTCTGCGTCTTGGATGCTGGTCCATCTGGAAACATCTCTTGTCTTGGAGGGGAGACGATACCTGTTTTGGATGACGGTTCATTCACTCCAACATAATTTGTTTTATAGTTTTTATTTCACTTCCCAGATGTCTCGCAGAAGATGGAAAGTGAATCTCTGGCCTGTGTGGTACTCTTGGTCTCGTTTCTACACACGTCAGTGCCCCTCCCCCAGTGAAGGGGAGGAGACATCTAAAGCCGTCCGTCACCTTCTACGTCCAAACCAAATCTCCACGATTCAGCTAACCTGATCACGTTACTCACATGCAATCCGATCAGCTGATCCTGACTTCCGGTCAACGTGTCTCAATATAATTTACACACCTCCCTCCCTCCCTCCCTCCCTCCTTCTCTCTCTCTCGATCCATTCTCTAACATCATTAATGTATCGACTTGGTTATTGCTGGTGAAAATGAGAAAACTCTACAACTGTGAATTAAAGGGGTCTAGTTTAAAAGTACTTCTACAGTTTAAATTCTGTTTTTCCATGAATCTTGCTCAACAATGCCCGGTGAACGACGAAAACCACTGGATTATACTGAATGAGCAAAAAAAAAAAAAAAAAGATGCGAGTGAGCGGACGGGAAAAAAAAGGAAAGGCGGTATTTTTTTACGTCCTAACCCAGAAAGCCATTCTTAACATGCGGAGTTTGGAGGTGTTTATACTACGCTTGTTGAGGTCATAAAGAATACATTTTTAAAGGCTGTTTAAATGTATTAGGCAAAAGGGCAGATTTGCCCAGGCATAAAATGTTTAAATATATTTTAATTTGTTGAAATTTTGTATGTATGTATTATAGACTCATGATTTCAAAAGTAAAAAAAGAAAAAATGTATTTGGGGGGGCTATCAGCTAGAATCGAAACCGAAAGCAAAACTGCAGCATTCAAAGATGGTGACGTTACCACTGTACCAACGTGACACACATATGAACTGATTAAAAATTAAAAATAAACAAAGATGAATGTACAAAATGTATAACGATTTTTTCAATTTTGACACATTTTCGTTTCAGAGGAGATAGAGTTTGAAAATATGGAGACAGACAGACAGACATATAACCTTTTATATATTATATTATAAAAATTACAAAAAATTATCAAGTAGAACATCTGCTAGATCTATTGTTTACAAAAAAAAAGCATTATTGATTCACCATTTTCTAATGTGAAATAGCAAAAGTTAAGTGAAAACAAGGGAGATAAGTCACTTTATCATACAGAATTGGTCGCAATAGACTAAATCACTAAAACTGCTATTCAAATTTAAAAATTAACTAAAATTAGTTAAAATTCTCAAAATTATGAAAAATGATTGCATAGAAAATTAATTACAAGTAAAAATGAAATAAAATTTCAATAAATTTTATTTGTAATTATTTTTCTATGCTGTCATTTATTCAAGATTTTTGGAATTTGGACTAATTTTAACATCACACGTAATAGTACTTTTACTCAACATCCATATTTTTATATATATATATATATATATATATATATATATATATATATATATATAATTTTTTTATATCCAGTTATAATGTAGCCCTGTTGGTGGGGCATTAGAATATGCCGACTGCCCCCCTGCAGAGGGTAAAAGTCCCTCAATGGGGGTCCTGGATATGACCTTAAACTATATCCAATGGTGAGGCCCCAGCTTGTGGGCTTTGGGGAGTGTAGAGCCACCCTTTAATTACCATTGCTCCCAGGTCCACTCTGACCCGGAGTGGTAGTACCTGTTAGGGTCCCAACTATGGGTTAAATAGAAACCAACGTGAAAACAACAAATACATTCTATTAAAAAAAATTTTCTTCAAAATCTTTGGATTCGGCATTAAATAACCCGAAAAGGGTTGATATGCCGTAAAACAACCAACCAACCAATTATAATGCATAATCCACTTTTTTTAAAAATTAATTATAGCAATTTTGCTAAAGTGATTTTTGCCTTTTTTTATTTTTAATATTTACATTTTTATTTTTTTTAATTTTTTTTGTTACATTTTTATTTATTTTTTTTTTCATTACATTTTTATTTATTTTTTTTTGTTACATTTTTATTTTATTTATTTATTTTTACATTTTTATTTATTTTTTGTTACATTTTTATTTATTTATTTATTTTTGTTACATTTTTATCTAAAAGATGCCATCGATTGGAGAAAATGTCCACTAGGATGCATACCTCAAGAGAATTTAACATACACCAATTTGGAATTTCTTGATGAAGATTATGAACCCAGTCTGAAGAAAAAACGGAAAATGCCCGAGTCTAATCAAAATGGACAAACAGAATATTCACTGTGAGTCAGAAATTTTTTTTAAATTAAAATTTTGTTTTTCTCTTTAGACTTTTTATTTTTTTGTTCATAAAATGAGTTGTTTAGCATACTTGCAGTTAGATCAAAATGCCAAATTCACATTTTGTAAAAATAAACAGTGGTTATTTAAATTTGGCACTTATAGCAATAAACAAAAAATGAAGAAAAACTTTTATAGTGTACATACTTGTCACAAAATGAAGATTGCATATTCCAAAAATCAATAAAAATTGATCAAGTAGTTTTTTCTTTTTTATTTTAAAGAAAAAATAAATTTGCTGTTTGTTATCAATAAGTGAAGGCTGAAGCCATTTTAATATTTTTCAAATTTTGTTTTGAAATCATATAAAATGACCTTTCTAAAATATTTTCATTAATTGACAATTTTATTTTCTGAAAAGTAAATTTTTAAAACAATGCATATTATGTTTATAAATTACTGTTTTGTTTTTAAATCGTATGTTTTGGTCGTCTTTCTGACATTATCCAAAAACAAAAACCTGAAATGAAAGCCAGTCATCTGCCATTGCCATTGATTCCTTCGTGAACGTTGTTTTTCCCCCCACATTGACATAGAATAAAACTAGATTGTCATGATTAAAAAAAAAACTATTTGATCAAATTACGTGATTTTTGGAATATTTCATCTTTGTTCCATAACTACTACATACATCATACAGACTTCTATGGATTTTCTTTACTTTTAATTGCCGCCATAAGTGTCAATCTGAATAAACACCAAATCTACTTTAGCTTTCTAGTTAGCTAATTTGCATACTACTTTGCAAAATGACATTTTATTAATTCACTATTCGTTAACTTTATAGTTAACTAATTTGCATGTTACTTAGCAAAGAAAGTGCAGGAGATTAGAAAGTGGACCATGAGTTTGCTTTCAGCAGACCTGTAACTTTTGCTTTCCTTATTTTGTCCTTCAGTCCTCACATTCCATGAGTAACATTTCTGACAAAGAGGGAAAAATTGCTGTTTTTCAGGTTTGAATTTATCCATATAACCTTCATTGTTAGTTTTTTTTATCTTGAAGTGTTTTTTCCTGTTTTTTTTTTTTTTGTTATTTGTTGTTTTTTTGTTGTTGTTTGTTGTTTTAACTTAGTGTGTTTTTTCTTTGTCTTTTAGCTTAGTGTTTTTTAGTTTAGTGTTCTTTGTTTTTTAGCTTTGTGTTGTTTTTAGTATTTCTGTTTTTTAGCTTAGTGTTTGCTTTGTTTATTTTAGATTAAGCTTAGCATTGTTTCTTTTTGTTTAGTGTTTTTTAATTTAATGTTTTTTTTAGCTTAGTGTTTTTTTTTAGTTTAATATTTTTATTTTAGCTTAATGTTTTTTTAGCTTAATGTTTTTTTTTAGCTTAATGTTTTTATTTTAGCTTAATGTTTTTATTTTAGTTTAATGTTTGTTTGTTTATGTCCTTACATCAAGTGGCATTATGCCCTATCTGGAGCAATTTCCATAAAACAAAAGAAGACATCTTATTAATTCATTATTCGTCTTTTTTTCTTTTTTTTTTTTCTTTCTAATTCATTAATTGTTTTTATTTTAGAACTAGCTGTATATACCCGGTGTTGCAAAGTTGAAACATATTGCCGGGTGGAGTGCATACTATTTAAACTACATCAAATATTCTAACTCGTTACAAAATGTGACCATATGTTGGATTTAGAGAAGCATAAAACACATTCATCAATAGAAAACATGAAGTAACTCTCATAGCTTAAATAAACTTAATTACTCTGTTGTCAGCTATTGATCTATATATCTATAAAAGTGAAATTGTATGTGTGTGTACATTTCCCTACCAAATTACTCTGTCAATTTTCAGTCTACAGACTCAATATTAGACATAAGGGGTATTGAGATTTGGGAAAATCTTTTTAATTGGTTTTCGGCCAGAAATGTGGCTTTCAAGAGGTCAAAGTTCAACTCTACGAAACTCCTTCGCCAATTTTGGGTCTAAACACTTGAAATTTTAGATGTAGGTTCCTTGGACATGGATCAAACATTTTAACTTGATTTGAGCCCAAAACGATAAATGTTAAGGGGTTAAAATTAGGGACAATTTTTGGTCTAAACATTTGAATTTTTACATAAAATGTATTCAGACATAAGGCAAGCTTTTTAATCGGTTTTGGGTCAAAAATTTGGTTTTCCAAGTTGAAAGAGTTGACCTTTATAGACTCTACCAAACTCCTCCACCAATTTTGGGGCTAAACACTTGAAATTTTAGATGTAGGTTACCTGGACATGAGTCAAACTTTTTATATATATATATATATATATATATATATATATATATATATATATTAAGTCTTATACTCCAGGCTCTAAGTCATGTCGCCTCTGCACAACCGAAGCTATAACTATAATTACTTCCCCTCAAAGTAACAATATAATAAATTCTAAAAATGAACTGATCTCTTTCTGTAAACATAAGTCCAAATTTAATTATGGCAATTTTGAAATTATATAGTTATTACTTTTACCTTTTATACAGATATAAAAAAAAATTAACTTTATCGTTTTTCTACATACTTCTTAATACTTTATAATTTAATAATCCTTTATTTTAATTGTTTATCTCTTCTTTGCATGGCCGGTTATTTATCTGCATTTTCTGCTTTATTTTAAAACTTTCCTATCTATCTAATACATCAATCTCCCCACACTTTCATATCTTGTATGTATATTTACTTATATTTTACTATATGCATTTACTTTTTTTCATTTACTTTTTTTCTTGCTTCTTCCTGAATTTGCAGATACCGGCCATCATCTCCCCTTAATTTTTATTTATTTTTTATTTATTTTTTATTTATCTTTTTTTATTTATTTATTTTTTATTTATTCATTTATTTATTTTTTATTTATTTATTTATTTTTTATTTATTTATTATTTATTTATTTTTTTATTTATTTTTATTTATTTTTTTTTATTCTTTATTTTTTATTTTATTTTTTTATTTATTGTTTATTTATTGTTTATTTATTATTTATTTTCTATTAATTTATTAATTTATTTTCCATTTAGTGTCTTCTAACAACTCTTGCTGACCTTTTTTTTAAGTGATGACTCGTACATTTCAGTTGACCTATATTATTTTGTCCTATATATTTTTTTCGCGCCTTTAACATTTCTTGTCTGGGTCATTTTGACATTTGTTTCTCTATTTTATATTTAACTCTATCAGCATTTTTTTTTCTCCTCTTTTTCTTCTCTGGTCTTTCTTATTTATATTTATGTCTCGGCAATAGAGTGAAAAGCATATCTTATTTTTCTTTTATTAATATTATTGGAATTTTTTCCTTATACACATTTTTGTGAATTATACCATGGATTTCTACCTTTGGATTATTATGAACCATCTTCTTCCAATTATGGGATTTCCTTGGATTTTACTTGTGCTAATGGAAATTCAATTAACTTTCTTGAAGTTATATATTTGGATTTAACGTCATTGGATTATTTATCTTCCACCAGACTATCCATTCATATGTAATCACTTTTTTCTTCACCATATTCCCTCTGCTTCACTTTTTTTGTTATCAAGTAAGATCTTTGACTTACTTGTTGTTTCATCAAATACTTCTGCATGCAAAATCCGATCCCGCATTTTGCTAATTCCTACCCTCTGATGAGAAGGAAAGTATTTCTTCGAAACTCCACGGATTAAGGACTATCCACTTACTAGTGCTTCCTTTTCAGATTAAATATGTTTTTAACTCATTTCAAAGTGTTTTTAACATGTTTTATTAACTGTTTGCTCGTGTGTGTATGTATATATATATATATATATATATATATATGCACATAAAGTTATGAACAGTACATAGGGCCCAAGCAAAGCTGGGATGAACTGCTAGTATTTGAAGATAAAATAAATGAAATAAATCAACTTTAAATAATATTTCAAAAAAGAAAAATTAAAATGATTCTATTACAACAAAAAATAAAATTGAGCTAATTATTAAAATAGATTTTCTTAACCATATTTTTTATTCTTATTTCAGACAAACTGACAACTCTGAAGGCTTAGAAATTTTATGAAGCGGACAATCCGGCTGATAATGTGACAATTTGGCTCCCATCATTTCATTAAACTTTTTTTTTCTTTTGTCACTCCATTCTCTGATTTGTTTTTGTTTTTTCTCATAGAAGAAATCCATTTGTAAATCGTTTTCATATTTAACAAGATCACTGAGAAAGTGTAAACCTCCATCAAAGACATTTTTCTGTCTCCTGCCAACCATTTCACTTTAATTTTCACCAAAATTGTCCAAGGACATCTTTCAAAATTGATGACTTGCAAAATATAGTGTGGTCTAATCTCTGATACAAAAATAAAAAATATTCAAATTACACTAAGTAGTTATTACAGTATGCATAACATATTTGAAGATGTCCTTTTCTCTTCCCTTCAACCTCTATCTCACAGAAGAGATGTTGCGAGTTTATCTCTGCTTTATCGTTATTTTCATGGAAAGTGTTCGACTGAGCTTCAATCTATGGTCCCCCCTCGCCAAACTTTCACAAGAAACACTCGACTAGCTGAAAACACTATCAATAATTCCCCCCACTCTTTATCTGTGCCTAAACCTAAACATAGATTCCATGAACAAAGCTTCTTTCTTAGAACTGCACGCCTGTGGAATTGTCTTCCGTTTTCCTGCTTTCCAGCTGTCTATAATATGGTTGTCTTCAAGTCCAACGTGAACAAGTTTCTGATGAGCCGTTCCACTTAAGTTAACAAATTTACCGAACTTCCATTACTATCGATTACTATATTGTCTTTTTGACTACTCTACACTCTTTAACCCTTATCCTTGAGTGGCCTATCGGCCTTGATAAGTGGTGACGCCTATGTAAAAGAAAAAAAAAGATTACAGTATGCATAACATATTTGAAGACAGATTGGTATTTTTAACTTAATGGCAAATCAGCATTCGTTGTTAAATTGACAACTTTTATAGGTTTTCAAGTATGCTGAAAACGAGTATCATATTTAAATTTGGTCCAGACAAGTAATTTTCTGAATATTAAGACTTATTATCTAATGTAATCCCTTATGTTTTCATTAGCGAACATGTTTCTTTCCCAATTGAATAAGTACTAATATGCATACGTGTTACAAAACACTCCATCCTTACCATGTTAAGAATGGTGAAGGCCACTGACATTTGTTAAGTAATACATGGGATCCAGAAAATTACTCGTTTATCCCAAATTTGAATGTGATATTCGTTTTCAGCATACCCGAAATTCATTAAACGTCATTTTAAAGGTGAGTGTTGAGTTGCTGTTAAAGTAAAAATTTACCGACAGATTTATATGTCCATGACATAATCATGTTGATATATTGATTCTTGTTAAAGTTAAGCAATGTAGATCCTGGCTTATACCAGATGGGTGATTAGTAATGATAGGCAATGTATGTCATCTTCATATCTCCTGGATATACATCTGACCACGGACTGCTAGTGAATTTGATATTCCCTTAAAACTTCCATCCTTTGAAGGAAGCTGGCTTAATCCAACAAGGACTAACTACCACACTAGGTATTACCAGTTTGTTGTAATCATATTTACATGAAAATAACTCCTAGAAAGAGATAATGTTTTATTATTGGAAAACTCTTTTGAGATTCAAAATATATTTTATAATTTTGTTCATTAACGTCTCCTTTAGTTGTGTTATCAGATCAGGCTGCCTGAAGATATCTGCTTCCTGACTCAAATGACTGCATTAAAAGTTTATCTTTTTGCAAAACTCAGTGCTTGTTAAGATAGTTGACAGATCGATTCTTTTTTTTTAAATATGTGGTTTTAAGCGAAAATAACAGTACTTACTTGTCATGTTGAAAATAGTAATATATCCAAAAATTACCCAAATCCATTGAGTAGAACAACTGCTATCGTGCTTTTAGTAAAAAGTCTATCGCTGTGGTATGAAACTTCATTATTTTTGGATATATTACAATTTTCGACATGATAATTAATATTGTTGTTTTTGCTTAAAACCACATATTTAAAAAAAAAAAATCGATCTGTCAACTCTTATCTTAAACACGAAAAACTCAATCAGCCACACTTCGGTTATTCATAAAATTTGTATTTGCTTGTATATTTTTTAAACTTGTATAAAAAAAAAAAAAAGAAATAAAATTTTAGTTGTAAGGAAGAAAACTATTTTTACATTCTTCAATGAAAAATGTTTCCATATTATCAGTTGTCCATACGTGATTACTTTTTTTTTTCCTTGTCCAGAATTCCTATTATATCTATATATATAAAAGCGAAAATGTATGTATGTATGTATGTATGTACGCTTTTCCTCAATGTCCACAAAAGGCTTCTTTCAGAGAAGCGCTCGCTCGCTTCACAACTTCTTAAAACTTTTTATATCATCTATAAATTGTAATATCTCACACTTAACCACGGAGATCGCCTGTCTATTTAATTTTATTGATTTCCAAACGTTAATTATTCCACATTTCCCGCATCGGCACGCGTTACATTCGGTTTTCGGTATAAAAAAAAGCGAAACTCGACTATAATCACTGGCCGAAAGCCAGTGGTCTCTAGAGAGCTAAGTAACGTTTGTTCAATGTCGACTTCGTCATATCTGACGGTAGCTTTCATTTCGAGACGAGACACTCCCCCTAATAAACAGGGAGCGGATTTTTAAAAACAAACAAACCGATCTATTCACCTCATTAGAAACTGTCCCGCACAAAATGCTAACTGCTGAATACCTATCGCCGTCACGTCAATCAAAAACGCGCACCTGTTTTGTTTTTTTTTTCACACTTTACTATTTTCCAACTGCGCGTCGTCAAGGCTTCGTTTTTTTTTTTTCACGGGCACCTGTTTTTTTTTTTCACATTTTAGGCTTCGGGTTTTTTTCACACACACCTACAAACACCCGGGCAACGTCGGGTACCCCTCGCTAGTTAAAAATAAAAAAAGAAATTATGAAAAATCTGTATGATGTGTTTACCCATGAACCAACGAAAATATCATGTTCCAAAAATGAGGTAAATTGATCCCATGATTTTATTTTGAAATAAGAAAACTAAATTTTTAGAGTAACCAAAAGATCGACGGTCTTACACCGCCATTTTGAAAAAGTTTTATTTTTATAAAGAAAATCATTAAGCGATTAATTGGAATTGCAACACAATGAATCTCACCAGTTTAAAACTAGGGTTGAGTTATCTCCCTTTGTTTCTGATTTTTAGGTTGTTTTCCAAATAGTGGCAGCTGGTCTTTAGTTACTCATAAAATTTTCATTTCTTATTTTAAAAAAATTACATGATCAATTTATGTGATTTTTGGAATATGATAGTTTTATTTCATCATGGATATTTACATCATACAGATTTTTCTTTATCTTTGTTTTTATAATATAAGGCGGGGGGTATCCTGAACAAGAACCGGAATGTGACAGAAGAGAGTGCAAAGGAATAGGAACGTAGGACAGGCAGTAAATGAGATATCCTTCTAGACTGGGGTCATTTTTATTTTTCTCCCAATCTAGAGTATTCTGTTTTGGAGACTAGATTTTCTCTGCATGTAAAACCGATATTGTGTCTAATTCTGCCCTCGTGGGGAGAGACAAATAAATTGGGATTTTTACTCCTCACAAAAACTTGTGGACATTTCAGATTATTTCTTCTGACAGTGTTTTTGGCAATTGATCTCATAGATTTTCTAGGATTACCACCAATGGTGTGCTGTATTTGCTGAATAAGTGTGTCGAGAACGCCTCTTAATGTTACCTTTGCATCTGAAGCCTTATTATTAGCGTTGAGAAAATTAATTGGAATGAGGACTTTCTCTTTTTTTTCTTACATTTTCACCCCAAACAAGGCACATTGCCAATTTGATGTAGGGAGCTACTATCAGGGACATAAGCTACAGGGTTACTATGTGGGGAGTTGGGCAGCAAGATGTCGGTTCACGTTACACTTGAACTTCTGCATGTCAGTACAGTTGGGGAAGCAGGAACCCAGAAGGGAATTCCAAAGTCTAGAGGTTCTGGGGAATAAACTACATCTTGGGATCTCAACTGTGAAGGGGTGGGATTTTGCTGTTTGTTGGGGGTATTTACGCCGAGAGGGTACAAGTGCTTGCAGTTCGTCGGAGCATTCACCGTTAAAGTACTTGTAAAACAGGCAGAGGGATGCTACATTTCGTCGATGGGACAGAGGCTGAAACTTAGATGACAGTTCAGGACCTATCAGGTTGATGACTTTCTTTTGAACCTTGTCTAGGAGTGAGAGACTAGTAGCAGATGCACCAGCCAAAATAGGACAACAATACTCCATACATGGGCGAATGGTGGCCTTATAGAGGTACAGGATACTTTCGGGTGTTATTAGCTTTCTAGCATAGTAGAGAGAACCTACCTTTTTCGCAGCGGTCCTGGCAATGCTCTCAATGTAATTTTTCCAACTCATGTTTTCTGTGAACGTTAGGCTGAGGAGTTTAAAACATGTACTTTCAGATAAAGAGTCTTTGGCCATTGCTATTGGTGGTAGAGAAAAATCATAACTTTTGGGGCTATTGAAATCAGAATCGGAAATTTTTTATGCTAGGTTGTTCTGGCAAATCCCTGTACAGAGAGACCTTAGACACTCGAGGATAATGTCTAGTAGGCATTAAAGTTCTCTCCCGATAAATCATGAATCGGAGTAATAATGACAATATAAATAAAAATTTGAATACTTGTAAATGAAGCACAATTTATACTGACATTCTTCATCTAAGGGAGATAACTTTTGTATTTGATAACAAAACCTGATAAAAGGAGATGAAATTTTTACTCTTCAAACCGCTTATGTATTTGAAAAACAAATTGCTAAAAAGCATTATTTGTTATGCAGTTATTAAAATCTTTTTTGTAGATTATTTTTTTTATTTTTTAATGAAATAATACAAAAGGAGGAAATAAGTAGAATACTTTTTAAAAATTTAAATTCACACACAAAAAAGGTTAGATGCTCATCTTTCGTTAAAAACTAAATAATTTATTTAGGTACTTGTACAGTTTAATCAAGACGTTCCAAAATGAAAATATCGAAAAAAAAAAAAAAAAAAGGTTATATTTTATGTATCCGTTTTAGACTGAAGATCTCCGAAAAAAAAAAAAATTTCATTTAATTTGATCAAGTAGTTTTTATTTTACAGCAGGAAAACACGTTTTTATGAGAGCGCATTGAAGTCAGCCATTATGAAATTTGTTGAACACGCCATGGGGAGATAACTCCAGTTAAAGCGCCGACACTCCCTCCCCATCTTTATTACTAGCTTTTCTTTCTAAATATCGAACCTTTTGCTCGGTATCATAACAAATTGTTTTTTGCTGTAAAATAAAAAAAACTACTTGATGAAATTAAGTGATTCCCCCCCCCCCGGAGAACTTCGTTCCATGACCAATACGTACAATATAACTTTTTTTCGATATCTTAATTTTTTATGTCTTAATAAAACTGTACCAAGTACAATAAGGTTTTTAATGACTATTATTAGATTTTTTTTTTTTTTTTTCGAAGATTGCAAACGATCGAATTAATTTCTCTCGTTTATCAGGATGTAACTAAATACAACAGTTATCTCCCTTAGATAAGCATTACTTTAAATTGCACCGTTTATATTTAAATGCTTTGCCAACTGTAATGATTTCGTTGAAATGATAAAATTAAATAAAGTATATATATGTTAGCGATGGGACGATTCCAATATCTTTCCTGATTCCGATACAATTACCGATTCTGATTCTTTATAAATCTCTAAATATTTAACTATGAAGTTATTTTTCCAATTATTGTCGAAATACATTTTAATTGTGGAGATATTTTCTCAAACGTAAAAAAAAATACACTTGTAAGAGATGATCTATAGAGTTTAGTTAAAAATCAATGGATGTTTATTATTTTATCATTACTACCAGCAGTGGAAAATTTTGCTTTTAACAAAATTAAATAAAAAAATACAATTAAAAGAATCGTTTTTGGCATCAGAAAATAGGTACAAATGTTTCCAATTCCCCTAACATTTCCGATTCTGATTAATCGTCCTAATACTAATATATACACTTGTGCCCGATATTATTCATACCCCTCGGATCTTTGAGATTTCTATAAGAATATTGCTCAAACCAGAAGATAGACAATATTAAAGGGATTTCAAACAATAAATCAAGCATAAGCATTTAATTTAAACTCAACAAATAAATAAATTATGCAAGTTTGAAGCATTATACTAAGAAAAACAATAATGGCACTAGTTCAAAATTATTCATACCTCTCTTACTAATAGTCAATAGCATGCCCTTTATTCTTAATAACTACCTGTAACCGTTTTGGATATTTATCAACAAGGTTTTTACAAGCATCAACACTGATTTTTGACCATTCTTCAATGCAGTAGTTCTCTTAATCCCTCAAATTTCTAGGTTTCCGCTTTTTAACCTCAGTTTTCAATATGTGCCAGAGGTTTTCGATAGGGTTCAGGTCAGGACTCTGGCTAGGCCATTCCAAAACATTAATGTGATTATCCTCAAACCATTTCTTGACTATTTTGGCAGTATGTTTTGGATCATTATCCTGTTGAAGGACCCAGTTTGGTCCTAAATGGAGCTTCTCCGCATCCTGTCTAATGTTTTTCTGGAGTATCTCCAAATATTGCTCCTTCTTCATGGTTCCATCTATCTTGACCAAACTACCTGGACCACTAGCCGAAAAGGAGCCCCAAAACATTAGGCTACCACCACCATGTTTCACCGTGGGTATGGTGTTCTTTGGGTTGTAAGCTTCTCCTTTCTTCCTCCAAACGTAAGAAGCATCCATATGGCCAAACAATTCAATTTTTGTTTCGTCAGTCCACAAAATACTTGAGAAAACGGACTCTGGAGAATTCACATGGGTCCTAGCAAACTTTAGACGTGCTGCAAGGCGTTTTCCGGTGTGCAATGGAGTCCTTCTTGGTCTTCTTCCTTTCAGACCATTTTCATGCAGAGTCCTTTGCAATGTTTGCCTTGATATTTTTATGCCAGAAGACTCCAGATTTTCTAAAATGTCCTTAGTAGTGGTGGTTGGATTTGCATTAACACTTCTTACAATATTCCTGGTGGCTCTAGCAGACAGTTTCCTTTTCCTTCCTCTACCAATCAAGTTGTTTGTTGTGTGGTGGCTCTGGAATTTTTTGATGATGCTCTGTACTGTTGCTGTAGGGACCTCAAATTTCTTGGAAATTGACTTGTAACCTAAACCATCCTTATGTGAATTCACAATTTTAGTCCTAAGATCATTACTAAGCTCTTTTTTCTTCCCCATTCTAATAATTTTTATTCTTTTTTTGGTTTTCAGTTGATATCATTTTAATTTCTGAAAAATGCAAAAAACGAAATGAAATTAATCAAAGGTTGTATAAAAGCATTCAAAATAAGAATCAAACAGGAAACAAACAGTCAGAAACTCGATTAATACTGAAAAAATAAGGGGGTATGATTATTTTTGAACATTGCAGATTTTATAAATAGCTGTATATTTCTTTTATTACAAGTATCCCGAGATTTTAAAATGACGAAAATGATCAGAAGAGGTTTATTAAGAATATGTATCAATATGGACGTAAACAATAAATTCTTACAAAGTTACACCTAATAAACTCAATTTTCAAGAGGGGGTATGAATAATATCGGGCACAAGTGTATATAAAGAATGAAAGACTACTGTCTTTAGGTATAAAAAATTATTCAATCATATATATATATATTTGAATTTTAAATTATCAATCACATTACTGAATATATATATATATATATATATATATATATATATATATATATATAATTGAAATTTGCAAGTTCTTTAATTTAAAGCATCTTTAAATTAAGGTTAAATCTTTGAACAAACTGTTTTAGAAATATGTTCAAATGCAAAAGTTTTTTTGTTTTTTTTCTTCAAATTGAAATATTTCTTATTAATTTTGGATGTCCTATTCTTCATTAGAGATTGAAAGAATTCTTGCTATAAAAATGCCTGTCCTCGTGTTGTTCTATCTAGGTTGTGGCTGTGGTGATGCCTACAGATTTTTTGAGAGCTCTCCCGTGGGATTTATAAGGCGCTTGTATGCTCTATGGTAATAAAATTGAAATTTGTAAGCTCTTTGAAGCGTCTTTGAATTTAAATTTAAATCTTTGAGTTAACAAACTGTTTTAGAAACATGTTAAGATGCAAAAACAAATTATTTTTTTCCTTTTTGTTAAATTGAAATATTTCTTTTAATTCAGATATCATATTCTTCATCAGATTAAAAAAAAAAAGACAAAAGAACTCTTTGAATCTCTGACTACAGATATGAGTCCCATCTGCATTCCCCAGTAGGTGTGCCTTAGGCAGTAAGCAGTAAACTTATTTGGCTTGACCACCATTTTGAAAACAATCTAAAAAACAAAGAGAAGTAACTCAACCATAGTTTAAACTGGTGAGATTTATTGTGTTGCAATTCCCATTAACCGCTTAATGATTTTCTTTATAAAAATAAAACTTTTTCAAAATGGTGATGGAAGACAGTCGGTCTTTGGTTACTCAAAAAAAATTTAGTTTTCTTATTTCAAAATAAAATTATTTGATCAATTTACATCATTTTTGGAACATGATATTTTTTCCCCCCATCTGAAAGACAGAACCATACTCCAAGCCCGACAGATGCTAGGTCATTCTCTACTTAAAAATGCCCAAGACTCTGTCAAACTGTGCCAAAGACATGTCATCAAATCACATGAATATATCTTACTCAGGAAAGGACATAGTTAACAGCTATAAAATATCCATACATAATATGGTAAGCCATTTTGTATGTTATCACATACATTAAAACGGATAAGATTGTCCATTATTACTTTTACTAAAGTCTAGTCCACAATCAGTGCTTCAATATTATAATAACGGAAAAAATATTGAATTTCAAGTAGAACGAATGGTACCTATGTAATTGTCATGTCGCAAATAGTAACATATCCTAAAATTACAAAAAATGATAAGGTAGAAAAATAATTTCCATAAAAAAAAAATGTTCCAATAAGAGTAAAAACAGTCTGATAAGGTTAGACGCTTGGAAAGACACTTTGGGTCATGTGACATAAGCAAAAGGGGAAGTTACTCCATTGGAACAATACCTAGAAGACAGAATTTATTCAGAAAACAAAAATAAACAAAACATACATACTTTGTGAATGTTTTTTTTTTTTAAATAACTTTTTTTAACTGTTTGAATTTTTATTTATTTTATTTTTTAATAAAAGAAATAACTTATTGAATTAGGGAGAAATTGAAAACTTAATTACCTCTCCTGTTAACTCTCCAATTCAAATCGTTAGATTTTGAAACCACTAAATCGCTACATTTAACAAATGTCTTTAGTGCTTTATGCCAAATTGATGGTTTAATGTAAAATTTGAATCTCTGACTACAGATATGTGTCCCATCTGCATTCACCAGTAGGTGCGCCTTAAACAGTAAGCAGTAAACTTATTTGGCTTGACCACCATTTTGAAAACAATCTAACAATAAAGGGAAGTAAATCAACCATAGTTTAAATTGGTGAGATTTATTGTGATGCAATTATTTTCATTATTCAGACTACTATTCTCATCTTGGATGTTATTTCTACAACATTCCGGCCGATGCAATCTCCAATCTTCTGCAGTTACATATTTTCGAATATGAAACTTATAAATACTTTAAAATAAGTTAAAAGACAAATACTAATCCCTTTCAATCACTAACTGTGCATCGAAAAGATACCATAACATATAGTTTGCTGCACCTTATGATAACAAAGGTCCATACAAAATTTTAGCCTATTAGTTTACAAGCAAAATGAAATGGACAGACAAATAAAGAGAAATATAATATAGATCATTTAGACAACATCAGAAAAAACACCCAGATATTCATTTAAAAAGGCTAATCTGCTGCCAATCTTTGGACATAAAAAAACCTAATGCCTAAGAGATCCAATGTCTGGCCGCCATTGTTTTTGAAAAAGAAAATCAGCAGAAATTCCTGGTGTATTTATCACTAGTCTCTCCCTCTTCGATAGGGTTCAATAAAGAGTTTTCAATCTAATAGGTCCCACTTTGTCAACTAAGCTCCAACCCCTGACCTATTGCCGCAATGTTGCATCTCTGTATCTATTTTACAAATTCTTTAATGGAATGTGCTCTGATGAACTTGGTGCACTAGTCTCCCCTTGATGTACATACCCCCAACAAACTCGCTTAGCAACAAAATCACTGTTGAAATCCCTAAATGGCAGAAAGCTTTCTACTCTAATAGTTTCTTCCCTCGAACAGCTAAACTTTGGAATTCCCTTCCTGATACCTGCTCTCCTGGCTGTACTGATATGCAGAAATTTAAATGTAATGTAAACCAACATCTTCTTAATCTTTCCTTGGAATGTTTCCAAATAGTAGCCCCTTACGTCCAAGTGGTGATATGCCTTGTTAGGAGTGAACGTGTGTAAAAAAAAAAAAAAAATTCTTGGTGGTCAGAACCTCCAGATCAGACATATTCCCAATTTTTGGCATGGTATCTCTTCTCTCGGTCAAATATCTCCCACTCATAGCAAGGTTATTATTCATATCCATTATAAACATGCAACATATTTACAGTTCCATTACTATCTCAATAAATTTAAAAAAAAAAAAAAAATCAAGCAAAAAAGAAACATACAATCGAATTTCAATACTTAAAAAGGTTTGTTTTATTGGTTCCTGTCCAGAATCGCCCCTATATTAAAAAACAAAAATAACGAAAAATTTGTATAGTGTACATACCCATGATGAAACGAAATTATCATATTCCAAAATTTACGTTAAGTAGTTTTATTTTTAAATACGAAAATCAAATTTTATGAGTAACCGAAGAGCATGTGTCTCGTCCACCATTTAGAAGACAATCTATAAAAACAAAAAGAAAGATAACTCAACAATAATTCAAACTTGTGATATTTATGTTGTAATGCCTACAAATTCCCATTAATCACTTGAAAATGATTTTGTTTATAAAAATTAAACTACCCTAATCAATTTATGTGATTTTTGGAATATGACGTTTTCGTTTCTTCATGAGATCGTACATTATACAGATTTTTCTTTCATTTTTTTTTTTTTTTATATATATATAGGTGAAATTCTGGACAAGAATCGTTTCGTTTTATTTATTTCGATTTTTTATTTTTATTTCATTTTTACCTCTCTTTTCATTAGCACATTTGTATAACTTCGTATAAGTTCAGATTCTTTATAAAAAAAATCTCACCTGAAAACACCCAATAATGTCCATAGATAAGCAGGGGGGGGTCATTTTTGACATGTTTAGTTTGAAAGAATTGGAATTTTTTTTTTTCCCCCTTTAGAATTTTTTTTTCTTTAGAATTTTTTAGATGATGATTATTTTCATTATTCAGACTACTATTCTCATCTTGGATGTTATTTCTACAACATTCCGGCCGATGCAATCTCCAACCTTCTGCAGTTACATATTTTCGAATATGGAACTTATTTTTGTTGAACTCAAAAACCTGTAATATTCCAGAAAATCCAACAAAAAATAAATAAATAAATACCCAATAAATAAATGTTACCAAAGGCAAGCTAAGTTATTTTCTACCTACCTAAATAAGTTTGTTTTGTTTTTTAACTTATTTTAAAGTGTTTTTTTTTAATTAAAACTAAAGATAATATAAAGCCTGTTGAGCTAGAATGGAAAATAAATTTGTGGTCTCTTTAGAGCCATAGTCAAGCCTCGATAATTGCTCAAAAATCAAAACATAAACAAAATACTTGTAGAACATTAAATTTTTTTCCACAATTGGTGACATTTGTTGGATGTGTTTCTCTCAGTGTTTTAATTTTTGATTTTTAAGCAATTATCGAGGCTCTGCTATGGCTCGAATGAGACCACAAATGTATTTTTTTTTTTGTTCTAATTCAACAGGCTTTACACTATTTTTATTTTCAAATAAAAAAAAATACTTTAAAATAAGTTAAAAGACAAAAATATTATCCCTGTAGGTAGAAGAGTAACTTATCTTGCCTTTGGTAACATTTATTTGTTGTATATTTATTTTTTTACCTCCCCCCCCCCTATTTTGTTGCCTATTTTGAAAAATCAACCAGAAACCTATGCAGAATTTCGAATTGAAATCTTAACTTAATCTATGAGTCATGTTTTTTATATACTATGAGGATCACCACTTATCAAGGCCAAGAGTCACTCAAGGATAAGTGCCAATGAAAAGTTAGAGTAGATCGTTCTTGTTCCATCAGACACGACAGAATAGAATTTTACGTTATTTTTAATTGTTTCATGTTCATGCCAAACAAGGCATATTGTTACTTGGATATGTTTAGGAAGATTGAAACGTATGTTGTGCACTCGATTTCTCATCAGCCAGAAAATACTTGTACACTTCGTATCAAAATATAAAAGCTTTTATTTTCTGTTTCTTTCTTTACTGCCTCATATATGTGCGCCCAGCTAAAGACGGAGAGTGTGGACCAGAAGGTGGGTAGATGGAATCATGAGCTTGTTAGCGTCGCACGTTGTTTTTTTTCACACTTTATTTTCCAACTTCGCCTCAAGGCTTCGGGTTCGATCCTTCCTACTTACCTACCAAAACTTTTTTTAACCCCCCCCCCCGACACAAACACCCGGGCAACGATTCTTTTGTTTTGATTTACCCAAAAACACACACACCTCCAAACACCTGGGCAACGCCAGGTACCCCCGCTAGTCTATAATATTATAATATAAATCTCAGCTGTCTGTTTAAATGTATGTATGTATGTATGTCTCACAAAAACTTTTGACAGAGGTGACGGATTTTCACGAGATTGGTATTATTTTGAAGCTCGACTCTTCAGATGACATGTATTGAAAAATTGGCCAAAAACATTAATTCCTTCACTCTCAACTTGGCACTTTTCTATAGGATGCGGGTCATTTTTTTTTTCGCCGATATTTTCGAAGCTCATCGCCTTTTTCTATTGTTTAGCCTTAATTTAAACCTATGTCACTTCCGGTTTGGCGATGGGCACAACAGCTTATGTGTCACTTTTTTTTTTTCACGTTCTTTTCCTCCTTTGTGGAACGAGTTTGAGCCAGCCTGCTTACTACCACTTATTTTTATTTTTTTTGCTCAACACACACCTCCAAACACTCGGGAAATGCCGGGCAAAACCAGGCACCCAGGCTACTCAGTTCTAAATGACAATCTTCTGGAAGTTGAAGGTCCAATTCTCAGTGCAGGCGATGCTGAGAATACAATTACTAATTATTTAAGATTTGATACCTGGTTATGGCTGAAGGAACAAGATGGAACTACCCCTGTGGATTAAATAAAGGATTCCATTTGAAATTCCATACATGAATATTCCTGAGTTTAACAAGATGCGCTTGAAGAAGGTCAAAGGTTACATCAGCAAAAACATTGTAACCAAAAAAAGAATTGTAGTCCAAACAATCTAAATAACGTTTTATCGTTCTGAGTTTTTAGATGAGGATTTTTTTTTTTACTCACGTTCACCCCTAACAAGGCATATCGCCGCTTGGATGTAAAGGACTACTAATTGGGGCCGTGCCTAAGAAAGAATAACATGATGTTGGTTTACATTACATTTAAACTTCTGCATATCAGTACAGCCAGAGAAGCAGGTAGCAGGGAAGGAATTCCAAAGTCTAGCTGTTCGAGGGAAGAAACTATCAGAATAGAAAGCTTTCTGGCATTTAGGGATCTCAACAGTGAAGGGGTGTGGTTTTGTTGCTAAATGGGTTTGTCGGGGATTTGTAGATCGAGGGGGCACAAGTGCAACGAGTTCATCAGAGCACATTTCATTAAAATACTTGTAAAACAGGCACAGAGATGCAACATTGTGGCGATGGGACAACAATTGGAGCTTAGTTAACAAAGTGGGATATATTAGATTGAAGACTCTTTTTTGGATCCTATTCAAGAAGGAGAGGCTAGTTGTAGATGCACCAACAGATGTGGCAACAATATTCCATGCATGGGCGAATGGTGGCCTGGTAGAGGTGCGGGATACTCTCAGGTGTGAGTAGTCTTCTAGTACGATAGTATTATCTGGATTATTCAGGCTACTGTTCTCATCTTGAGTGTCAACAGCATAACATATAAAAAAAACTAAGTAAAATACATTTCTAAGTAACACTTATCAAAGGATGAATCCTATACGTAGGCGATACTAAAAAATGCATTTCTTTTCTGAATTTTTTAGATGAGGATCAGTTATTCGTATTATTTGGCTTCTGTTCTAATCTTAAGTGTCATTTTCACAAGGTTTCGGTTGATGTAACCTCCAACCTTCTTCAGGTGTACTTTAGCAAACTCAGGAATGTTTCTGTCTCTTAACCCCACCAGACCTGAGCTACTGAACCTAATTTGCCCTGACCACCTGGGCAAAATTGTGAAAAAAAATTTAAACGCGCTAGTAATTTTTTGCCGCCAGCATTCAGCCTTTGTGTACCAATCCACCCAACAGGTGGAGCCCTCCTTGATGCACAGGCTACTTGCATCATCAGAATTATCATCACTTTCACCTTCATCGATATATTCATCATCACTAGCGTTGTTTCAGAAACATACTCTCATTCAAATTCGCCTTCGTCTGAATCAGAATTTGTCACTTTATCCAACACTTGTTGCACCGTGAAACTTCTTGGTCTCGCTCTTTTACCTGTCGAAATGCTTGGTTCGTCACTAGCTCGCTTCATGGCTACTTTAGTCTACAAAACAACTCACAACATCGCCAAAACAAAGAAAGCCATTTGTAGAACGTTAGGCTTGCGCTAAATCGAGGCTAAGCAGTGATTGGGTAGCTATTTTTAGCTCCCTTAAAACACAAAACCACATGATTGGAAAAATACCGGTTTAGTGGTTACTCGTTATATAACATTTTTGGAAATTACCGGTACATCGGTAACTTGGTCTTGGTACGGTTAAGACGTTAACATGGTCAAAGGGAAATAACTTTCTCTTCTGTAAAGGCAAAGTTGCCTCCCTTGCTTTAACTCTGAGATAAGTTATCACGTCTTCACACGAGATGAAACCACACTTGAGCAGCCATCTTGGGAGAACAGCGGCATCGCATGCCACCAGTAGACAATCGGACTGAAAACTAAATTATACGTATAAACTTAAGAATATTTTCCGGCTTACAAATAAAAGACTTAATTCATAGAGTAAGTCATAATACTGTTGAACTCGGGAATTTGGATGGAATTTCAAACGGAATCCTTTATTTACTTTACAAAAGTAGTAGTCTCGTTCTGTCAGCCATGATTGGATACTTAATACTTCCACCCAGTCCTGGCTGAGAGCATGCTACCCTCATGAAGTAAATAAAAGGTTCAGTTGGAAATTTTGCCCAAATTCTCGAGTTCAACAAGGTACACCTAAAGAAGGACAAAGGTTACATCGACTGAAACTTTGTGAAAATGACACTCAAGATGAAAACAGCAGTTCGAAGAGTCCAAATAATATGACTAAGAAAGGCAATTGTGCATTATGTATGACTTCTGCCTGGTCATGGCTGATGGAACTACCCATATGAATTAAATAAAGGGTCCATAACAGATTTTCGAGTTTAACAAAAACATTTCAACAAAATACATCTAAAGAACCTCGGAAATTACATTTTGAAAATAAAACTCAAGATGAGAACAGCAGTTTGAATAATCCAAATAATTCAAAATATGAGTTTTATTTGCAATTTAGGTTTTTCTTTTTTTATATATATTTATTCATTTAAAAAAAAAATACACAAACGTTTTTTTTTCTTTCTTCTCTAATAGTTTTTGTTATAAGGCTTTGTCAGCAAACTAAAAGATTACCCGACTCAAATTCAGCAGCAAACAGTGTTCGGTCAGATACTGTTCCTTCATTTGTAATATAACTTATGGCAAGAGAGTCGGTTTCACAAATTTCTTAATTTATTCAGTAAGTTGTTAGGTGAAAGTACAGAATCTTAATAATCATAAAACCGTCCGGGCATCCTTTTTTGCTTGCTTGAATCTTGTAATAAATAATTTTACCAAAAATTCTTCATAAGTTTTGGTTTCAGCTTCAATTCTAGCTGATGGCATCCAAGTCATTTTTTTTTTTTTTTTAATCAATATTATATATTGGGTACAATATGATATATAATAATCGGTAGAGAATTGACACTATAATAATATATATTAAATCTGCATAAATTAAAATATTATTTTTAAGCGTATTGTTCTCTACTAGTAGTTAATAAAACTCACGCCCTCCATATGTTAAGAATGGCTTTCTAAATACGTTATTATTTCAGCACGGTCTGTAAACTGCCAAAGATTATTTAGACAGCTATTCTTGAACATGGGGAGGGAGAATGAGTGGCTTTGTTACCTATTCTGTACTTGCACCTGACAATTAGACTAATTAAATAAAAACTAGTACAAAACGTGGCAAGCGTGAAAAGTAACAAAAACGGGAAGTCTGTGGAACTAAATCTGATTCAACACCGTTTGCTGCAGATTTTGAGTTAGAGACTCGATTGGGTTCTGATTCTTGTTAATTGCATCCAGTTATGCTTCATGATCGTTGTTTGATCATCAGCTTTGCGCTACATCGTCTTTCTTTGTTACTGACTTGACATCACTTTGTACATTATCATTCATGGCGTCCATTTTGTCATCTGCGACTTGTAATACCCCATTTTTTTCATCCATTTCACCTTTCAATTTACCGTCAACTTCACAGTCCGTTTTGTCATCTTTGACCTCTTTGCTCTGCTCTTTGTCGACCCCTGCCTCGGGGACTTCATTTGCCTCAACATTCGTGCTTAACACTTGGTCAGCTTCATTCGTTTTCGCGATATCTACCGTGTCATCCTTTGTACTATTTCTGCGTTCGCTTTCTTCGGACATTTCTGAAGCATTTTTCTCGTTTTTGTCTAAAGATTTCACAAGTTCTAGCGGTATATGTTCGCTTTCTGGTGGACATATATCCGCATCTTTATTTTCTGGAACCTTAACGTCCGTTTCGTTTTCAAAGCCAAAATTGTCCTTCCCGCTGTGTCGTAGGGGATTCGGTTTGTCTATCACAAGCGCCAACGAAGGTTTCGACTTTTTAAGTTTGGGGCTCATATCGACAGACACTGTGTTTGAATTCTTGATATAAAGCGGGTTGGTAAAATTAGAGAACTCTTTACCCACAATCATTCTGACGGGATATTTTTTGCGGTACCAAATATAGATTGACATTCCTATGACAAAGATGATTAACAACGGAATAATGATGCCAGCTGTAATTCCGCCATAGTTTTTGCTTCCTGATTTCACTGCCGTTGTATGATTTGTTTTCTCTGCTCCATTAACCACCGTTTTGGAAGGAGGGTCCTGAAAAAAAAAAAGAAAAAAGAAATTGGTCATTAAAGAATTATTATTCTTATCATTTTTTTTTTTTTTTTTGCAAGGTGATCACCACTTATCAAGGCCCGGAAGCCACTCATGGATAAGGGTTATTGTAAGTACAGTACGTTAGTGTGGATATTTTAGAGTGTCTACTTAAGGGGGCGGTTTATCAGGAATTTGTTTACGTTGGACTTGAAGACATCCAAGTTGCAGTCAGGAGGGAAGCAGGCAGACGGAACAGAGTTCCACAGGCGTGCAGTTCTAAGAAAGAAGCTTTGTTCATGGAATCTACGTTTTGATTTAGGCATAGATAAAGAGTGGGGAAAGTTTTTGACAGTGGATTCAGCTAGATGGGTGTTTTTCGTAAAAGATTGGCGAAGGGGGGGGGGCCAGAGATTGAAAGATATTTGGTTGATACCAATTAAAAACCCTAGATATCAAGCCGGTGTAAAAGTTATATATATATATATATATATATATATATATATATTACATGATAGTCATCACTTATGAAGGCCCGAAGGCCACTTGTGGATAAGGATTAATGAGATTACAGAAGCCACCTGGACAACAGTATAGTAAACGTTAATGTTGGAAAGTGGGTAGAATTTGATTAAAGAAGGCTCAGCAAGAATTTGTTTACATTGGAATTGAAGACGACCATGTTGTAGTCAGCTTTAATCTTTAAATAGTTTTTTTTTTTAAGTATAAGACTTATTTCTTTGAAAATCCATGGCTTAAAGGATTTTCTCATATTCTATTCCTTGTTTAAACATTTGATTATAATGAAGTATTCAACTTTACTTTTGCTTTATATAGATATATATATATATATATATATATATATATATATATATATATGTATGGGTAGAACGATAAAGCTATAGAAGCCTTCTATCATGTCTGAAAGTGACGCAATGCTCAACAAGCGATATCGGAGATGCACCACTGTACAACTTATGCTTTCTACCAATCCAAGTTACGACAACAGGACCATTGCCAGCACCCTCAAAATGCATCGCTGGATTGCCATGAGTAACAGGGACGTGCTCAGGGTGATGAAAACAAAGTTTCTGGTCACGGTCTTTGGTGTGGTTTTAAGTGAAGGCCACATCATGCCACCTCACATCTTTAAAGTCAGCTTGAAAGTCAACACCAAAGTGGATGATCCACTGGTGCAATCAGGTGGCCGCTGGCAGACTCTAGGTATTGCAGCAGGACTCGGTGCCAGCCTACGTCCAAAGAGACTCAGGCTTCGATTCAGAAGGAGTGCTACGACTTTGTACCCTTCTCTCACTGCCCCCCTCCTACCTCCACCTGAACCCACTGGACAACTTTGTTTGGTCATACATTGAGAACATCACCAACACGACTTCCACAACACTAAAGCCGACCTGATTGCTCCCTCTGGTATTTGTGGAAAAGGCATGCTCCTAGTTCCGGACCCGTATCGAGATGGTGATTGAGTCTGAAGGCGGCTACATTGAATAGATGTCAGTTCTACTACATAACCAAGTTACCTGAACTAATTTTTTCAATAAAAGTTTTAAAATAAAGCTGTAGTGTTGTTTTCTTTAGGGTGAAACTTTTACCATTCTACCACACACACACACACACACACACACACATATATATATACATATATATAGTTTAATAAAGTATATCGAGAAACACTTTAGCAAGAGTTCAACACACATTTATTATTCGGAAAGGAAACACAAATAGAGGTGAGTCGTTAATCTGCAAAGTTTTGAAGAAATACTTTCCATCTCGTCAGAAGGGAGGAGTTAGCAGAATGCATAAAGAAATTTTGCCTGTAAAGTATTTAAAGAAACTAAGTATGAAAAGGATCATACTAGCGTGAAAATAAAATGTAGAATAATGAAACAAATGGAGTGGGGAAAAAATGAAAAATTGGTTTCACGAATTATTGAGCCCAAAATTAGATGAATCCGAGGAAGTGGTAGAAATAAAATATCCATGTTTATAATAAATGATCCAAGAAAAATATCTTAGTGAATAGGCACAGATGAAGAAGTCCAGTCTGTGAGGTTATCCACAAAGAAAGCAATTTGAAGTATATATATATATATATAGTGGAGATGGTAATTAATAAAAACTGAAGAAAGTGCTCAATACTGTTATAGAGCAAATATGCGTTTTATTTTTATTACCGTATCTTTCTGTAATGTAACTTAATGTAACATTTTTTGCTGATGAGGAGACTTTGTTTTTAAAGGACAAAACTTTTGTCAAATTATTGTCAATTTAAATAAAATCAACATCGTTTCTGAAATGATCGTACAATCTAGTTGATTTTGTTTGTTTTTCCTTTTGAAACTGATTTTTAATTCAAAATTATGAATCGTTTTACTATATATATATATATATATATATACTAGCATTTCAGCCCGGCGTTGCCCAGGTGTTTGGATGTGTATGTTGAGCAAAAAAAAAAAAAGTGGTAGTAGGAAGGCAGGCTCGAACCCATACCGCAAAGGAAGAAAAGAACGGGGTAAAACCTAACGTTTATGCTGTTACGACCACCGCCAAACTGGAAGTGACATTTTTAAAAATTAAGGCTAAACAATCTAAAGGAAAGGATAACTTTCAAAAATATGGGCGAAAAAAGTGACCCCACCCCCTGTAGAACAGTGCCTAGTTGAAGGGAAAGATATTAATGTTTTTAGCCAATTTTTCGATATTTGTCGTATGAAAGGTCAAACTTGTAAACGATACTGATCTTGGTAAAATCCGTCGCCTCTATTGAAAGTTTAAGGCAGATATGCAAACAGACATACATACATACATACATACATACATTTATATATTGGTAACTAAAATTTTTCGACTCAAACTGATAAAAAGCTTGCCGTATCTCTGAATACCCTTTATGTAAAATTTCACATATTTAGACCAGAAATTGTCTGAGTAATTTGGAAGAGACTGCAGGGGTATATATTTTTTTAACTTTGACCCCTATTATGACCCCTTAACATTTATTGTTTTGGGCTCAAATCAAGTTATTAAGTTAGATCCATGTCCAAGGAACCTATATCTAAAATTTCAAGTGCGTAGACCCAAAATTGTCGGAGGAGTTTGGTAGAGTTCTCAAAGGCCAAATCGTTGAACTTTGACCCCTTAATTGCCAAATTTCTAGCCAAAAACCGATCACATCGATTTTCCCAAATCTCAGTACCCTCTATATCAAATTTCGAGTCTGTAGACTAAAAATTGACAGAGTTATTATGTAGAGAAATGTACACAGACACACACACAGACACGTTCACTTTTATAGATATACTTGTTGTCACTTGATCGTCCGTTGAATTTGTAGAATTACTATAAAAAAAACCTAACCCAACAACCACCAAGGCTGGTGCCACAATAACAATGGCAAAACAAATGGTAGTCAGTTGCAGATGAAAAACTAGTGTCAAATCCATTCCTTCTCGATCCCACAAATTGATTCGTTTCTCATGGAAAACAATCAAACTAATTTGAAGTGTTAGAAAGAATTATTTTTAACAACGTTAACGGTGCCAGAAATATCACGGTTTTTATGGCCGTGTGAGAAAAGAAAATTGGAAACAGGTTTACATGTTCATTTGAAGAACTGCACAATCATGAGAACATTATGCAAAAAATATAATCCATTATAATTGGTTTGACCTTGGATTACAATGTAGAGTCTGTTTTAGATTTATGTCGTTATTGACTTAGAATTAGTTATGTTTCTTGTCAATTTCTATTTTCTATACTGATTTTTTTTTTCTTTTTATGGAAATCGCTCCAGACGAAATAGCAAGCCACTTGATATAAGGAAGTAAAAAAAAAAGAAGAAACACTATCTCAAAGTCAGAAATTAGCCAACGATAAATGTTAGATGGATAGATTCCGATACAGCAGCAATTCTTCCTCCTTTGTCAGAAACATTGCTCATGAAATGTGAGGATTAAATGACAAAAGAAGGAAAGTGTGTTATGAGGCTGCCGAAAGTAAACCAATAAGAGTATCTGCTCACAAGATTCACATTTCGAAATGTTTACTTCATTAGTTGTGTTCAGCATGTTTTATTCTTTCCTTTTCCAAGACTTCAGTTTCATTTCACTAGTGCTTCCCAACATTTCACTAATGCTTCCCAACATTTCACTAGTACTTCCCAACATTTCACTAGTGCTTCCCAACATTTCACTAGTACTTCCCAACATTTCGCTAGTGTTTCCAAACATTTCACTAGTGTTTCCCAACATTTTGCTAGTGTTTCCCAACATTTCACAAGTGTTACCCAACATTTCACAAGTGTTACCCAACATTTCGCAAGTTTTTCCCAACATTTCACTAATGCTTCCCAACATTTCGCTAGTGTTTCCCAACATTTCACTAGTGTTTCCCAACATTTCACTAGTGTTTCCCAATATTTCGCTAGTGTTTCCCAACATTTCACAAGTGTTACCCAGCATTTCGCAAGTTTTTCCCAACATTTCACTAATGCTTCCCAACATTTCATTAGTGTTTCCCAACATTTCACTAGTGTTTCCAAACATTTTGCTAATGTTTCCAAACATTTCACTAGTGTTTCCCAACTTTTCACTTGTGTTTCCCAACATTTCACTAGTGTTTCCCAACTTTTCACTTGTGTTTCCCAACATTTAACAAGTGTTTCCCAACTTTTCACTAGTGTTTCCCAACATTTCACTAGTGTTTCCCAACATTCCACTAGTGTTCCCCAACATTTCACTAATCTTTCCCAACATTTCACTAGTGTTTCCCAACATTTTGCTAGTGTTTCCCAACATTTTGCTAGTGTTTCCCAACATTTTGCTCGTATTTCCCAACATTTCGCTAGTGTTTCCCAACATTTCACTGGTGTTTCCCAACATTTTGCTAGTGTTTCCCAACATTTTGCTAGTGTTTCCCAACATTTTGCTAGTGTTTCCCAACATTTTGCGCATATTTCCCAACATTTCGCTAGTGTTTCCCAACATTTCGCTAGTGTTCCCAACTTTTCACTAGTGTTTCCCAACATTTTGCTTGGGTTTCCCAATATTTTGCTAATGTTTCCCAGTTCTAAACAGGTATCTTGAAGTATTTCAAAGATTATCTTTATGCAAGCTTTGAAATACTTCTTTGGACCATGCTGAGGATGTTTACCAATGTTAAACTCATCTTTCGCAATTGCATTTTTCGGTCGCCCACACTGAGAATTGAACCTTCACAAAGGACCCATGGCATAGTGATTAGAGTACTTGGAAAAATCATTTGCAAAAAGTAATATTCTCCTGAAGGTTGAAGGTTCAATTCTTAGTGTGGGCGACTGAAAAATACAATTGTGAATTATTAAGAACGTCTGTCCAGCCATGACTGAAAGGACGAGAGTATGCTACTCCCATGAATTAAATAAAGGGTTCCGTTTGAAATGCTGTCTAAAATTCCGAAATTCAACAGAAACATTCCCGAGTTCAACAAGATACACTTGAAGAAGGTCCAAGGTTATGTCGACCGAAATGTGAAAAATGACACTAAAGATGAGAACAGTAATCCAAATAATATGAATAATCAATCCTCATCTCAAAAAGTTCACTCACCGTTTCATCCAAACCTAAATTTTACTTAATACTTTGCTTTATCCGGGGCATAACAGATAAGGTAGTAAGTAAAATTCAGTTCTAAGTGACACACTTCTGGAGGTTGAAGGTTCAATCTGCAGTGCAGATGATACTAAGAATACAATTGCAAATTACTTCTATCCCGGTCATAGCTTACGGAACACGAACATGCTACCACCGTCAATTAAGTAAATGATTCCGTTTGAAATTCCATGTAGATTCCCGAGTTCGACAGAAAGGTCCAGAGTCCAACAAGTTGCCCCTGAAGAAGGTAAAGGCTACATCGGCCAAAACGTTGTGTGAATAACACGCAAGTAGTTCGAAGAATATAAATCAGGGTTTCCCAACTTTTTTTGTTTTTTGTTTGGTAAACGCCCCCTAGAACACTCGGATACCTACTACCGCCCCTCTCCCTACATGCATCCTTACATAATAATGTTAGTGGTAGTGGTAGTCCATAATTAAAGTGAAAATAAATAAATATTCATATAGTTTTGTCAACATTACGGGGTTTGATTCTTGAATTATTTTTTTCCAATTAAAGATAAGTGTGATGCAATCAATTTCCACATGAACTGTGAATCCCAAAGAAAACGGATTGAGAAACACCTAGTAATGTTGCTAGAATCTCTCAGTCTTTCACCGCCCCACCCCCTAAAGGATTTCAAGGACCCCCTATACGATAAATTTGGGCGCCACCCATCTTAAATCTAGTAACGCGGCCCTATTGGGCGGTATGGACCCCCATTGGGAAACCCTGGTCTAAATAATCTAAATTATACTTGGTTGACAAGTTAGGCATAGACAAAAGTTTATTTACACCAAATCTCTACTTGGCCTTTTGGTCAAGATCAAAGTGTAGTATCTGTTCCGGCAGATACTGCAGCTATGACTAGCTATGACTAGCTATGACTAGCAAAGACCAGATGTGGGGGCACCCCCACATGCCTGACCTTTAACCAGCTCCCATTTCCCACCTCTCGGGAGCTGGTCCCCTTTTTCCCTTCCCCTCCCTTCACTCCTCACATTAAAAATCGGCCTTGTGCCTAATTTGCTCGGTGGGGGAGCAAATAAATACCATCTGTTCCGGCAGATGCTGCAAGCTATGACTAGCTATGACTAGCTATGACTAGCAAAGACCAGATGTGGGGGCAACCCCACATGCCTGACCTTTAACCAGCTCCCATTTCCCACCTCTCGGGAGCTGGTCCCCTTTTCCCTTCCCCCTCCCTTCACTCCTCACATTAAAAATTGGCCTTGTGCCTAATTTGCTCGGTGAGGGAGCAAATAAATACCATCTGTTCTTCAGATGCTGCATTTCCATTTCTTGTTCTCTTTCGGTGGAGGAGAAATCCTTCACGACTGAGACAATTTTTATTTTTGTACCTTTTCTCCACGTTAAAAAACGACCCTGGTGTCTAACTCTGTCCCGTGGGAAGGCATAGTAAATAGGTACACCAAATACGAGGTGCCTTCAATAAGTTTCCAGACTTTTTTCATATCCGCACTTTTATTGATGATAAGTCTCCTTCAAAGTAATCTCCTCCGGCTGCAATGCACTTGTACCATTCCAACAACTTCTGGAAGGCCCCATGGAAGTCTTCTTGTATGAGCGTGTCAATGAACCTCGTCAAAACCTATTTCATCTTCTCAATTGTTTCATAACAACAGCCTCTAAGGTTTTCCTTGAACTTCTGGGTGATACTGCATCTGAATATGTACAATAGGTACAATTTTTAAATGTATCTTTGATCATTTTAAATTTTAGTAGGACAGACAGACAATCGTCATTTATAGAGGGTAACCCCCTTTAAAAAATATCAGTATTGGAATTGTTAATAAAACCAATTACAATACAAACATACGAGGTGCCTTCAATGCCGGATAGCCTTGCTAGTCTATTATACAGGGTGGGCCAAAATAAGGGTCCTATTTTTAAAAATTCATAAATTCATGTAAGTTTTAAGAAGTGTTTTTCGGCCAAAATTTGTTTTTTTTATTTCAAAAAATCTCGGAAGGGTCAGTCTACACACACATAAAGTTTGGTGAGTTTAACTTTTATTTTGTGGAAGTTATTCAAATTTAAAGATAGGACCCTTATTTTGGCCCACCCTGTATAAAGAAAAGTCGTATTTCGGTTTGTTTGTGTGTGATGATAGTGTTGGGCTAAAGCTCAGAAACTACCAAGAATACACCGAAAAAAACTTATATGTTATGATTCGATATGATTATGCTAAATAAAAAAAATACATCTGATATTTATTTGCTTGGGGTCATCAGGGACTAAATAAGTAGATGAGAGGAGGAGGGGGATCCGATAAATACTCTAGTTCATTATTACTGATACTAGTTTGAAAAAAAAAATACCCAAACAATCGATTTTCTTAATCTTTTGTTTCTCCGTCTTCTTTATTTTTTATCTTTCTATGAGCGTCCAAAGTTTGCGCATGGGAGAGCGAGAGAGTGGGGCAGTGGGGCACTGGGGCAGTTGGATGGAGAGTATGAGTCAAAAAAAATAATACTTGGATAAGGATATGTACACGAGTAAAAAAAAAGTCTAATATTTTTTCGCTTTTGTTCGTCAGGAAGTAAATTAGTACATCAGAGAGGGGTGGGGGTGGCGGTTAAGATACTTTGTTTCATATTTCATTATTAGCAGGGTTGCCCGACGTTGCCCAGGACAAATGTAACATATTTCTATTAAAACTTCTTTCTCCATCCCTCTCTCTCCTTATATATATATATATATATATATATATATATATATATATATATATATATATATATATATATATATATATATATATGAGACGAAGGCGGAAAAGAAAGTGAAAGAAACCTGAGATATTACCTCTACGCTAAGACGAGAGAAGAAGTGAAAAGCATTCAAATTTAACGATTAAAAAGTTGACTTGATGTGAATAAGTTCACGCAGGCGCAGAAACGAAGGTTGACTGTAGGCCAGTTTCTGCTCTCCTCAAGAAGGGGGAGTTCTTCAAATGAATAGCAATTGTCTGACTTTTGCCTTTTATATATATAGACTTGCCTGGGTGTTTGGAGATGTGTGTTGAGCAGAAAAAAAAAGTGGTAGTAGTTAGGCAGGCTCGAACCCGTACCGCAAAGGAGTTAAAGAACGTGAAAAAAAAAAAACTATGACGTCTTTGCTGTTGTGCCGATCGCCAAACCGGAAGTGGTGAATGTTTAAATTAAGACTAGGCAATTGAAAAGAGGGGATGACTTCCGAAAATATCAGCGAAAAAAGTGACCCCTGCCTGTAGAAAAGTGCCCAGTTGAGGGTGCAGGAATTAATGTTTTTAGCCAATTTTTTTTTTTATATTCGTCGTCCAAAGGGTCGAGCTTCAAAGCAATACCGATCTTGTGAAAATCTGTCACCTCTGTCGAAAGTTTTAGGCAGATATACAAACATACAAACATACATACATACATGCATACATTTAAACAGACAGGTGAGAGATTTATAATACATAACATTGGAAATGACTGAAAAACCGCCTCTTTGACAAAACTTGCCTAGCTTACCACCAAAAGAATTATTTTTAAACTTTAGATATTAATTATCTAGGACAACGCCCATCAAGAAAATACCAACCTTGTGGGTATTTGCTTTATAGTCTTTTAGTTTAAACTGGGCATACAAACATACACACAGACAACTGCTCTTTATATAGTAGATCACAGGCAGTTGTTCTAAAAACAACACTAAAACTAAGTTAAACAATCAATCAGCTTCTTTCTTTTTTCTTTCTTTTTTCTTTCTTTTTGCTTTCTTTTTCTCTTCTATCAATTCTCTAGGGTTGCGCATGATGTAAAAAGTTGGAGGGAAACAATGAGCCATTTGTGGTGGCTTAATTTTTCGTGCTTTAATTTGCTGTGCTTTAATTTGTTGTGTTTTAATTGATCTTGCCTTAATTTGTCGTGCCTTAATTTGTCGTGCCTTAATTTGTTGTGCTTTAATTAGTCACGCCTTAGTTTATCGTGCCTTTATCTGTTGTGCCTTAATTTGTCATGCCTTGATTTTTTGTAACTTAATTTATCGTGCTTTTATTTGTTATACCTTAATTTGTTGCGCTTTAATTTGTCAGGTCTTAATTTGTTGTGCCTTAATTTGTTGTGTCTTTATTTGTTGTTCCTTAATTTGTCGTGTCTTAATTTGTTATACCTTAATTCGTTGTGCTTTAATTTGTTGTGCCTAAATTTGTTGTGTCTTAATTGATCTTACCTTAATTTTTTGTGCCTTAATCTGTCGTGCCTTAATTTGTTGTGCTTTAATTTGTCGTGCCTTAATTTGTTGCGCCTTAATTTGTTGTGTCTTAATTGATCGTGCCTTAATTTGTCGTGCCTTAATTTATCGTGCCTTTATCTGTTGTGCCCTAATTTGTCATTCCTTAATTTGCCGTGCCTTAATTTGTCGTGCTTTAATTTGTTATGCCTTAATTTGTTGTGCTTTAAGTTGTCGTGTCTTCATTTGTTGTACCTTAATTTGTTGTGCCACAATTTGTTGTGTCTTAATTTGTTTTGCCTAAATTTGTCGTGCCTTAATTTGTCGTGCCTAAATATCATACAAATAGAGAATTAGCAATAGTTATTGTCGTGCCTAAATTTGTTGTGCATAAATCGTAAAAGCGCGTGTATTCTTACTGTTTGTTTGCACAAAAACCCCACCCCATCATAAAAAAAAACCTAAAAAACAAAAAACGAGTCAAGATAATAAACGACGTGTGAGTCAATTTTTGAAGTCTTCCAGGATCGTACGGTCAGAACGTGAGTCACGTTTCCTCTCGTTTTCTAAGTTGAACTACTTTCGCCAGTTTGTCTTGTTTCAACATCATTCTTATCACCTACATGAAAGGATGCGAAAGTTACAACCCATTTCTCGCACTAATTATGTATCTCTTTTACACAGCGGGATTGATGCGACACAAGGGTCGAGAAAGTCTGATACGACACAAGGATCGGTAAAGTTGAATTTGAAGAGCTAATGCCTTAGAGGAAGACCACACTGGCCTGCAAAATATCACTGACTAACCCTGTCGATATTCCCCGATAGGGGCATCTCAGGCAATTAACAATACCCTTTCTCAAATGAAGAAGATAAAACCTGGGAGAGTGGACCTCCTAGAACTGCACGGGACCAAAGCCATACCTCAACCAACACAGAAAAAGTAATCAAGTCTCTGTTGGCTTTGTTAACGAGAGAGAAACCCTGATAGTTATTTCCCTCTCACGACGGGATGATGCGATACAAGGGTCGGATAAGTTGAATTTGAAGAGCCAGTGCCCGAGAAGAAGAGCGCACTGGCCTGCAAAATATCTTCGGGCAGCCCTGTTGGTATTCCCCGATAGGGTCACTTCAGGTTATTAGCAATAAACTGACCTCTTTTTTCAAAGCAAGCAGGTAAGGCCTGGGAGAGTGGACTTCTTGAACAGCACAGGACCAAAGCCATACCTCAGCCAACAGGGGAAAAGTCATCTCAACAATAGCTTAGACTCTGTTGGCTTTGGTATACTTGATATTTATCTCCCTTCCACGACTGGATGATGCGACACAAGGTCCCAGAAAGTCAGATTTGAAGAGCCAGTACCCAAGAGGAAGAGCACTCTGGCCACCAAAAAATGCATGAGCAGCACCGTTGACATTCTCCAGTATGAGGCGCCTCAAGCGATTATCAATAAACTACCCCCTTTCTTAAAAGAAGAAAGCAAAGCATGGGAGGATGAACCTCCTAGAACTGCACACGACCAAAAGCTATGTCTCAAATTGGCTCTGAATAATGGTTCTGTTGGCTTTGGTGCCAATGGAAATCCTCAACAGCAAAGTTTAAACAACCTATCGCAGGTTAATTCAATTTTACACAATATATGCGTCATCTTTTTTATACATTGTTTATATACAGTGTGTTCTAAAATTATCTGACACATTTGTAGGTCAAAAAATGTTAAATAACAATTAAATAAAGCAAATATCTTTTTAAAATTTTTTAAATGTACGTAGAATGCCATTTTATTTCAATTAGGTCCAAATTTATCTATATTTGTATTCATGCATTTTTGATGACTATTACAAAAATATTGCAGTAGTCATCTTTCTTCGCTATTCTCGTTACCTCTTTACCTTTGTATTTTCCTTTATTAGTTGCATAGTCGATTGGCACCCCTTCACGCCTTTCCCTCTTCTGCAACAAACCCATCGAAATGAATTAACTAGCTAGTAAACATTGGTCATCTCCTTAGTTCTTATTTACAATGCCTCCCCACGGGACATAGTTAGAAACCAGGGTCGTTTTTTAACGTGGAGAAAAGGAACAAAAATAAAAATTGTCTCAGTCGTGAAGGATTTCTCCTCCACTGACAGAGAACAAGAAATTGAAGTGCAGCATCTGAAGAACAGATGATATTTATTTGCACCCCCACTGAGCAAATTAGGCACAAGGCCGATTTTTAATGTGAGTAGTGAAGGCGAGGGGGAAGGGAAAAGGGGACCAGCTCCCTAGAGGTGGGGAAATGGGAGCTGGATAGTGATTTGCTAGGTGGCCCAAGTATGGACCAGAAGATTGCCACAAGGGCAATGGTCTTTGCTTGCAGCATCTGTCGGAACAGGTATTTATTTGCTCCCCCACCGAGCAAATTAGGCACAAGGCCGATTTTTAATGTGAGGAGTGAAGGGGAAATGGGGACAACTCCCCGGGGAGTAGGGGAGCTGGATAGTGACAATTGGTATGAAGGGTTGCCCCTACATTGACTAAGGTCTTATATGTGGGATTGCTCCCACATATGGTCTTTGCTTGCAGTATCTGCCGGTATTTATTTGCTCCCCCACCGAGCAAATTAGGCACAAAGCCGATTTTTAATGTGAGGAGTGAAGGGAGGGGAAAGGGAAAAAGGGGACCAGCTCCCGAGAGGTGAGAAATGGGAGCTGGTTAAAGATCAGGCATGTGGGGTTGCCCCCACATCTGGTCTTTGCTAGTCATAGCTAGTCATAGCTTGCAGTATCTGCCGGAACAGATGGTATTTATTTGCTCCCCCACCGAGCAAATTAGGCACAAGGCCGATTTTTAAAGTGAGGAGTGAAGGGGAAATGGGGACCAACTCCCCGGGGAGTAGGGGAGCTGGATAGTGATAATTGGTATGAAGGGTTGCCCTACATTGACCAAGGTCTTATATGTGGAGTTGCCCCCACATATGGTCTTTGCTTGCAGTATCTGCCGGAACAGATGGTATTTATTTGCTCCCCCACCGAGCAAATTAGGCACAAGGCCGATTTTTAATGTAAGGAGTGAAGGGAGGGGGAAGCGGAAAAGGGGACCAGCTCCCAAGAGGTGGGAAATGGGAGCTGGTTAAAGGTCAGACATGTGGGGTTGCCCCCACATCTGGTGCAGTATCTGCCGGAACAGATGGTATTTATTTGCTCCCCCACTGAGCAAATTAGGCACAAGGCCGATTTTTAATGTGAGGAGTGAAGGGAGGGGGAAGGGAAAAAAGGGGACCAGCTCCCGAGAGGTGGGAAATGGGAGCTGGTTAAAGGTCAGGCATGTGGGGTTGCCCCCACATCTGGTCTTTGCTAGTCATAGCTAGTCATAGCTATTCATAGCTTGCAGTATCTGCCGGAACAGATGGTATTTATTTGCTCCCCCACCGAGCAAATTAGGCACAAGGCCGATTTTTAATGTGAGGAGTGAAGGGAGGGGGAAGGGAAAAAGGGGACCAGCTCCCGAGAGGTGGGAAATGGGAGCTGGTTAAAGGTCAGGCATGTGGGGTTGCCCCCACATCTGGTCTTTGCTAGTCATAGCTTGTCCTAGCTAGTCATAGCTTGCAGTATCTGCCGGAACAGATGGTATTTATTTGCTCCCCCACTGAGCAAATTAGGCACAAGGCCGTTTTTAATGTGAGGTAAAAACCAGCTCCCCTAAAAGTAGGCAAAAAGGGGGCACTCTGGTTACCAAAAATAATAATTGTCCCAGTATAGAGGGTTTCCCCTCCATTGACTGATACAAATTATCTTAAGTGCAGCATCTGCCGGAACAGATGGTATTTATTTGCTCCCCCACTGAGCAAATTAGGCACAAGGCCGTTTTTAATGTGAGGTAAAAACCAGCTCCCCTAAAAGTAGGCAAAAAGGGGGCACTCTGGTTACCAAAAATAATAATTGTCCCAGTATAGAGGGTTTCCCCTCCATTGACTGGTACAAATTATCTTAAGTGCAGCATCTGCCGGAACAGATGGTGTTTATTTGCTCCCCCACTGAGCAAATTAGGCACAAGGCCGTTTTTAATGTGAGGTAAAAACCAGCTCCCCTAAAAGTAGGCAAAAAGGGGGCACTCTGGTTACCAAAAATAATAATTGTCCCAGTATAGAGGGTTTCCCCTCCATTGACTGGTACAAATTATCTTAAGTGCAGCATCTGCCGGAACAGATGGTATTTATTTGCTCCCCCACTGAGCAAATTAGGCACAAGGCCGTTTTTAATGTGAGGTAAAAACCAGCTCCCCTAAAAGGGGTCACTCTGGTTACCAAAAATAATAATTGTCCCAGTATAGAGGGTTTCCCCTCCATTGACTGGTACAAATTATCTTAAGTGCAGTATCTGCCGGAACAGATGGTATTTATTTGCTCCCCCACCGAGCAAATTAGGCACAAGGCCGATTTTTAATGTGAGGAGTGAAGGGGAAATGGGGACCAACTCCCCGGGGAGGAGGGGAGCTGGATAGTGAGAAATGGTATGAAGGGTTGCCCCTACATTGACCAAGGTCTTATATGTGGGGTCGCCCCCACATATGGTCTTTGCTTGCAGTATCTGTCGGAACAGATGGTATTTATTTGCTCCCCCACCGAGCAAATTAGGCACAAGGCCGATTTTTAAGGTGAGGAGTGAAGGGAGGGGGAAGGGAAAAAGGGGACCAGCTCCCGAGAGGTGGGAAATGGGAGCTGGTTAATGGTCAGGCATGTGGGGTTGCCCCCACATCTGGTCTTTGCTAGTCATAGCTAGTCATAGCTATTCATAGCTTGCAGTATCTGCCGGAACAGATGGTATTTATTTGCTCCCCCACCGAGCAAATTAGGCACAAGGCCGATTTTTAATGTGAGGAGTGAAGGGAGGGGGAAGGGAAAAAGGGGACCAGCTCCCGAGAGGTGGGAAATTGGAGCTGGTTAATGGTCAGGCATGTGGGGTTGCCCCCACATCTGGTCTTTGCTAGTCATAGCTAGTCATAGCTTGCAGCATCTGCCGGAACAGATGGTATTTATTTGCTCCCCCACCGAGCAAATTAGGCACAAGGCCGATTTTTAAAGTGAGGAGTGAAGGGGAAATGGGGATCAACTCCCCGGGGAGTAGGGGAGCTGGATAGTGACAATTGGTATGAAGGGTTGCCCCTACATTGACCAAGGTCTTATATGTGGAGTTGCCCCCACATATGGTCTTTGCTTGCAGTATCTGCCGGAACAGATGGTATTTATTTGCTCCCCCACCGAGCAAATTAGGCACAAGGCCGATTTTTAATGTGAGGAGTGAAGGGAGGGGGAAGGGAAAAAGGGGACCAGCTCCCGAGAGGTGGGAAATGGGAGCTGGTTAAAGGTCAGGCATGTGGGGTTGCCCCCACATCTGGTCTTTGCTAGTCATAGCTTGTCCTAGCTAGTCATAGCTTGCAGTATCTGCCGGAACAGATGGTATTTATTTGCTCCCCCACTGAGCAAATTAGGCACAAGGCCGTTTTTAATGTGAGGTAAAAACCAGCTCCCCTAAAAGTAGGCAAAAAGGGGGCACTCTGGTTACCAAAAATAATAATTGTCCCAGTATAGAGGGTTTCCCCTCCATTGACTGGTACAAACTATCTTAAGTGCAGCATCTGCCGGAACAGATGGTGTTTATTTGCTCCCCCACTGAGCAAATTAGGCACAAGGCCGTTTTTAATGTGAGGTAAAAACCAGCTCCCCTAAAAGTAGGCAAAAAGGGGGCACTCTGGTTACCAAAAATAATAATTGTCCCAGTATAGAGGGTTTCCCCTCCATTGACTGGTACAAATTATCTTAAGTGCAGCATCTGCCGGAACAGATGGTATTTATTTGCTCCCCCACTGAGCAAATTAGGCACAAGGCCGTTTTTAATGTGAGGTAAAAACCAGCTCCCCTAAAAGGGGTCACTCTGGTTACCAAAAATAATAATTGTCCCAGTATAGAGGGTTTCCCCTCCATTGACTGGTACAAATTATCTTAAGTGCAGTATCTGCCGGAACAGATGGTATTTATTTGCTCCCCCACCGAGCAAATTAGGCACAAGGCCGATTTTTAATGTGAGGAGTGAAGGGGAAATGGGGACCAACTCCCCGGGGAGGAGGGGAGCTGGATAGTGAGAAATGGTATGAAGGGTTGCCCCTACATTGACCAAGGTCTTATATGTGGGGTCGCCCCCACATATGGTCTTTGCTTGCAGTATCTGTCGGAACAGATGGTATTTATTTGCTCCCCCACCGGGCAAATTAGGCACAAGGCCGATTTTTAATGTGAGGAGTGAAGGGGAAATGGGGACCAACTCCCCGGGGAGTAGGGGAGCTGGATAGTGACAATTGGTATGAAGGGTTTCCCCTACATTGACCAAGGTCTTATATGCGGGGTAGCCCCCACATATGGTCTTTGCTTGCAGTATCTGTCGGAACAGATGGTATTTATTTGCTCCCCCACCAAGCAAATTAGGCACAAGGCCGATTTTTAATGTGAGGAGTGAAGGGAGGGGGAAGGGAAAAAGGGGACCAGCTCCCGAGAGGTGGGAAATGGGAGCTGGTTAAAGGTCAGGCATGTGGGGTTGCCCCCACATCTGGTCTTTGCTAGTCAGAGCTAGTCATAGCTTGCAGCATCTGTCGGAACAGATACTACACTTTGATCTTGTCCTGAATCTCGTTAGTTATGCTTATGCAGTTCTGCTAAAGATACCATGAGACATTTGGCGGTGAGAACAAACATAAAAGTTGTTTGTTTGTTTGTTTTTTTTTTTGTTTTTTTTTTTTTTTTTTTTTAAGTTTTCTCTTTGCACAATTCCGGTTGAATAGGAAATAGATTTTGTTCGGTTTCTGGTTGAGATCACTTCAAAGAAAGAGGTTGAAAATCAGACCGGAAGTTAGAGAGCGAGAGAGAGAAAAAAAAGTGTGCCAAATTGAATGAAGGTCAATGTCGTGGGACGTTCTCGGTCAGTTTTTTGTTTGTTTGTTTATTTTTGTATATTTTTTGTTTTGTTTTTTTACTTTAATATAATTTTGTTATTGTCGTTGTCGTTGTTGTTGTTGTTGTTTGTTTGTTTTTTGTTTTTTTTTGTCTTTACAGCGAAAAATGAAAGAAAGGCAGAAAAGAAAGAAAAAAGTAAGAAAAGAACACGAAAGAAGGACAGAAGAATGAACGAAAACAGAAGGTAATGAAAAAGAAAATAAAACGAAATAAAAAGAAGGAAAGAATAAAAAAGCAACAAAGAAAAAAGGAGCAAAGAAGAAAAGCCAACATAAACGAATGAAAGAAAAAAGAAAGAAAGAAAAAAAACAAAATAGAAGAACGAAAGAAAGAGAAGGAAAAGGGAAAGAAAGGCAAGAAGGAAACTAGTAAAGAATAAAGACAATGAAAAGAAAGAAAGAAAAAGCTCGGTTATTTCAGCGCTTTATGGTGTTTATCTCTAACCCACGACTCGAAGATGTGACACAAGGGTCACAAAGTAGAACTGAAGAGCGAGCATCCCAGATGACGAACACTCTGGCCTGCAAAAATGAAGTAGGGACACCCCAGGCGATTAAACTAGCCCCTTCTGTCTTCTGTTGGGATACATTTAATGTTGCCCGGAACCAACACGTTGTGTGCAGTTTCAGTCGCAAAGAAGACCAATACAGAGAATAAGAAATAACTCCAACTCGATTGTTCTTTAGAGAAACAACACTTATTTCCTCATTGGTACAGCCGTGACGTCACCCGCGTGATCTAGAACGTTCTCCACGTCTCTCACGGGATCTCGAACGTTATCTCGTCTCCCTCGTGATCGTTATCTTTCTCTTTTTTTATCGTCCTTTTTCTCCCACCGGTGACGTCACTTTGTGTGCATTTACAAACGCGCACCCGCACTATGTTGCATAAAGGCGACGGATCGATTTTTTTAATATGTCATTTTAAGCAAAAACAATATTACGGATTTGATTATATCATGTTGAAAATAGTAATATATCCAGAGATTACGAAAATTCATTAAGTAGAAAGTTATTTATAGTTAAAAGTAGTTTTTACGGAAAATTGGATAGTTTCATTTTTCGTAGATGCTATAAAGTAGACGGGGTCATAACTTGGAACGCATATTTAAGATTACGTTTTAATGGCGACCAACATTTTAGCCTATAGCGATAAACTTTGGGTAATTCTTTTTTGGGACGCCAGCACGCCAGGACGCCAAAAAGTACGTCAGTGTGGCAAATTTCATTCCGTCATAAAAACAGCTTCCTACAGAAAAAAAAAACTTATTTTTACATTTTTATCTAGCGAATAAACATAAAATTACACATGAAAAACCACGTTTATTATTTTTAAAATCAAACAACATATAACATTTAAATGTAATATGAAAAAAAAAACACTTCGCTGCACAACTCCCCACCTAGCATGCCGCTATAAATCCTGTCCTAATTCACAGCAGGGCCGTATGTTTCAGTAGCACTATGTTTTGTTTTTGGTGAATATCAGTTTAAAAAAAAAAAGATGAGAATAATAAAGCGAATAATCCCAATTACAAGAAATCTCCTAAACTGGATCCTGTTTCCCTCTTTTATGGTGTATATTTCTTCTTTCTAAACAGGATTTTTTTCCCCCTCGTCACCAAAGCCCACATAGTCCGGGTCATTTTTAAATGGCCTTAACTAAAACCGTCTTAAAAGACAAGATGGCCGGTGGGCAAAAATAATTTAATCTGCTGACGTCATCACGGATAGTCCCTTAACATTTGGTTGCTTGACACCGGTAGTCACCGGTAGTCACTCGTGGATATCGTAACGTCTTGAAGTCAGTGTAATATTTCTTTTTTTATTAAAATGCCTTCACGGTGCATCGTTCCAAATTGCCGAGGAAATTATCGTAAAAGACCAAAAGTGACAGTATTTTAATTTCCGAAAGATAAAGAATTATATTGCCTATTAATGCAGTAAAAAGAAAAGATTTTATACCATCTCCATTCAGCAAAGTAAGTTTTAAGGTGCTCCCCCCTGTATTTAACACGATGTAACTATAATTTAATTCAAGATTATCATCCTAAGTTTTTTACTATTCAAAAGAAGAAGCTTCAAATAAATTGCTAATATTAAAAAAAAAATTTACAGCATACAAAACTAATGAAAATGCGAGACAACATTTGCGTTTACATTATCGACTCTTTAAAACACGTTCTTTTGAAGAGACGATTTTTTTAAGCTGTTGACACAGATGTTTTATAAATCTAGCAAAAATTAATTTCCCTGAAATTTTTCAATATTTAAAAATAAATTATGCCGGCTGATAAAATTTTAAAACTTTTTTTTAAAGCTAGAAAGATAAAATTGAAAAATACTTATTTATGAAACTAAACTAACAAAAAAAAAAAAACGCGCGTTCACTCGTGGTCTGAAAGTTCATTTCATTAACGTATTTTAACTTTAGGTTAATTATTTTTTTACTGTGCAATACTTCATGAATTTATTAAAGTTTTTAAAAAATGGTTAAATATGAAGAATAACTCCACCTTCGAGAATTCCTTTAAAATTACCACTTTTATAGGTTTTCGGGTGCGCTGAAAACGAAAATAACATTTAAAATTAAGGCAAACGAGTATTTTCTAAGATATCTTTTAAAAACAAAAACTACTTGTTTCCTGGAATTTTAAAGGATTTTCCGAGGGTAAATAGTGGCCACAAAGTGGATGGTCAGTTTACGTTAAATTATTATAGAAAAGTGATCCCCCACTTTTTAACTAACATTTCTTGGAAACTACTCGTTTGCCTTAATTTTAAATGTTATTTTCGTTTACAGCGACCTCAAAAGTCTATAAATTAGGAATTATAAAGGAATTTTCCAAGGTGGAGTAATTCTTCATATTTACCAAAAACTGTTTATGACTATTTTAGTCAACAACAACAAAAAAAGTTCATTAATAATTATTTTTCTATCTTATCGTTTTTTTTTTTTGTCATGTAATTTTTTTAAAAGTCAAACATATGGTACGGTTTTCTTTTAAATTATTTCTTTAGGTATGTGAACTTCATTTTCGACCTGAAGACATACGGCAAGAGACTACAGCATTTGATGAAAAAAACCGGAAAGTCAATCACTGCTAAATTAAAAAATCCATGTCTTAGAGATGGTGCTATTCCTAGAATACTACCAAACTGTTCCTCCTATTTATCATCATCAACCACTTTTAGAGAGTTCCCTAACGCAAAGAAAATGCGTTTAGAAAACTCTGCCCTTAAGCGTGCCTTATGTGAAAGTGTTGCTGACGAGTTAGAGTTACAAAAACGTAACACTTTCCATAGCATTGATGATTTGGAAACAAAATTGAACTTCCTAAATAAAAATTATTGGACTTTTATTTGGCAGGAAAATACCATTATCATATATCATATATACAGATGCCCATGGCCAAAGATAAAAATGTCCCTTGTAATTGAATCGGACTTGGCCGTTGCAGTATTCTGCAATGATGTTAAAATGAGTTCTATAGGAGAGTATAAGGTTCCTAAACATGTAACCGATAAAAATACTCTACAGATTTTGATGGAAAACATGAAAAAAATGGACATCGAAGAACAGCAAACCAAAACGTCAAATACAATTTCTTTATTAAAATTAATCTTGTCATTTTTGTTATTAGTACAAGATGAGTCATTCAAATATGTCAATTCAATTAAATTCATATATGAACAAATAAATATTGTTCATTTTGATTAAAAAAAATATTCATTTTGATTAAAAAAATAGTTTAATTTTAATATTTGTTTATTGACTTAACTCATATCAAATGTTTTGCTTGTGTTCTGCTTTAAATATTCATAATCTTACATGCATAATTTTCATTTAATTATAATAAATAAACTTCAAGTTTACTACAAATCAAATCGTGTTCCTTCACTTTTTTAAAATGTAATTTATAAGTAATTAAATAACGCATTCTAATCTTTAAAATCTATAATACAACGAAATATTCAATTGCTTATAATACTTAAACAAACAACTTGTGTTTTTATTATTATTTTTTTGTTATTAATATTAGATGAGTTTCAGTATAAATCATCGTGTTCTTTCTTTATTTCTTTATTTTAATCCAATTTTGAAGTTTTGTAACGCTGTCTGTAAAAAATTACTGTTCATTATTGATAATCTAAGAGTTCCACATATCTTGCTTGTTGGGACCTCGGCGATGACGTCATTTTTTCGGCTGGCCGGCCATCTTTATAACGAAGGCCACGCCTTAACCACCCAACCACTCATTGACTGCGGTATGCTGCTGATCCTGTGTATTTCTAGAAGGTCGACCCTTCCGGGCTTTATTTCTTCCTTTGAGGAGGAAGGTGGGGGCTAGTTTATTGCTAACCGCCTGATGCGCCCCTTCCGGGGAATGCCGATGGGGCTGCCCAGGCATTTTTGTTTGCATGCCGAAGTGCTTTTCCGCGAGGACGCTATCTCTTTGAATCCCACTTTCCGGCCCTTGTG
>NC_136506.1:79292801-79320301 GCF_053919585.1 Euprymna scolopes | reverse complement strand
ATTCTCTTACCCCAACACAGACAAAAAGAAAAATCCACACCTACTCAACCTTGTTCTTAGCACAGCACCTCGTTCCCTGTCCCCTTTTTTTCCTTAAAAACCTTTTTTTTTTTTTACTGTAAGATAACTTCTGATTTTCATTAATGATTTCGCTTTTAAATATAAATGTAGTTGCCTGGAGAGGCCTCTACTTACTAAATACTAGAAGACTGAAAAAAATTGAAAGGTGTATATATATATATATATATATATATATATATATATATATATATATATATAGTACAAAACTTTGTTGAATTTTCAAGAATTACATTTTTCTTTTATATAACTATTGTTTATTTCATCAAGGATTTCTTCATTATAGCCGTTTCGTTAATGGGATGACAATTTTATGATTTATGTTTACATAAAAATTTTCTTTCTCGCCAAGTCATCAGCTGTGATTTCTATCCGATGTTTCCAACGAAAAGTTAATTTTGTACATGTTACAGTGCGTTTGTATGGGGAAAAGAAATTCCACCCCATGTTGTTACAGGTCATATATATATATATATATATATATATATATATATATATATATATATATATATATATATATATATATATATATATACTCATCCACATACAGTACTGTTTCACTGTTTCACAGCTCATCAATGCAGCTAGATAGGCAACTGTCTCAAGCCAGGATCGAAACCCGACCGCCCAAATGATAGTCAAGGCTTCTCACCATTGCGCTATCCGGCGGCTGCTGCTGCTGCTGCTGCTGCTGCTGTGTGGGTAATGAATTAACGATGTTTTAACATCGTCCAAATGCCTCCGCTCGATTTGTTTACACAAAGAGCGTCGCTTAATACGCTAATGGCAGTTTGTATATCACTTCCCAATATCACTTCCCAATACGCTCCACCCTAGATAGTCATCCACATACAGTACTGTTTTGCTGCTTCACAGCTCATCAGTACGGCTAGACGTATACGTATATATATATATATATATATATATATATATATATATATATATATATATATATATATACATATATATATATGTGTGTGTGTGTGTGTGTGTGTGTGTGTGTGTGTGTGTGTGTGTGTGTGTAGATCCGAGTTTTCATGTTAGCTACAGTTAAAAAGCCCCATATAGATGTAGAGCAAAAATAGCGAGTTTTAATTGAAAAAATATTCAAAGCACCATGTAAGTTAATCGTAATAATTTACTCCGCCAACTCTCGAAGGATATACGGACGATGAACATTTTAGCAAGAAGCCCAAAGAAATGAAAACAAAAACAAAAAAATTCCTATTTGGTGTTGGTGGCGGGGAATCTTTCGTTTTGGGAGGAGGAAATCAAAGCCTGAAAACTTTTAATTTTGCAGGTTAATCGGTTGACTTTTTATGGCTCTCATAAATGGTTGTTCTGCGGCCTCTACACTCACCCTTTCACACGCTCTCCTCAAACTTGTGTGCCGAGGCGCACTCCTCTCATATGGCTACCCCTCTCCATACTCTTTCTCACATAGCCATCGCAGTGGTTTCCTGCAGTTTGTTTTTGCCTATATGGCAAAACATTACGCCAAAAAATGTTGCTTACCACTGATGGCCGAATGAATTGGACCACCGACTGTCAATAATATGGTTAAGTTTCAATCTGGACTCAATGTACACAGGAGATCTGTGATACAGCGAAATAAGTTTGTCTCAGGATCACAACGTTTAGGGATGGGACGATTCCAGTATTTTTCCGATTTCGATTCAATTACCGATTCCGTATCAAATTCCCGAATCCGATACAATTACCGATTCCGATTCTTTCTAAATCTTTACATATTTAACTATAAAATTGTTATTTTTCACGATTACCGTAAAAACACGTTAAATGTGCAGATCTTTTCTCAAACGTAAAAATACACATGTGGGAGATGATCTATCGATTTTTAGTTTTACCAATAGTTTAAAATCAATAGATATTCACTATTTTAGTATCACTATCAAGCGATAGAATATTTTTCTTTAAAGAAAATCAAATAAAAAAAGCAAATTAAAAGACTCGTTGTTGGCATCGGAAAATAGGCACAAATTTTTCCGATTCCGATACCGATACCCACAAAATTTCCGATTTTTTTCGATTCCCGATTCCGATTCCGATTAATCATCCCAACACTACAACATATACCGCTAGTCTTGTGTCGAGCACTGTGGTAAGTGAAATCGCCAACATCTATCATGTATACTATATTTTCTAGTCCGTTAAAACGGGAAAAAGTTACAGCCATTGACTCAAAATGGGAGTTTTTTTGTTAAACTGATGGTTAAAAATTATCCTCACTTTTTTTTATTAAATACTAATCTCTATTAATCCCTAACTGTGCATTGAACAGATACTATAGTACTTAGTTCGCTGCATCTTAAGGATCCATACAAAATTTTAACCACGTCGGCTCAGTAGTTTCTGAGAAAAAGTGGAACAGACATGCAAATAGGCAGGCAGACATGCAGACAAATTGAAATAACATTTGTTTCAAATTTAAATGTTTTCCAATCTTCGGTGAGGGGTGGGCGTACGGTTTCAGTGGCACTCCTTTAAATGAATGGTAAAGTTTACAAAAAATAAATAATGTACCCAAGTTACTAATGCTGTTGTCAAGAATACATTAATTACTTAATGCAACTAAAAAAAAAAAAAAAGCTAACTTATTTTAGTAAGTTTCATTTTTCACATCTTTTTCAAGTTTTTTCTGATATACGTTCTATATTCTCTCTACATATTAGGTGCGTCTAATACTGTGTATATTTTATTCGTGCATAAATAAATTGAAATTTATTTTCCGAAATAATTTAATTTGCTGCTTGCTCAGAGTTCCATTACTAACGATTACTATATTGTCCAATTGACTACTGTACACTCTTAACCCTTATCCTCGAGTGATTTCTGGGCCTTGATAAGTGCTGATGCCTATGTACAAAAGGGGAGGGGGCTCCGACAAAAGGAGGGTGGGCCTGTAAATTCACTCTTGTTCATTCGTACGTTTGTTTTGTTTTGTTTTTTTTTTTAATTTTTAAAATTTCGCACAAACATTAAACATGATATGAGTAAAAAAGTAACAGAACGGATTTTCCGGGAAAACTCCGGTTGCCCCCCCCCCTACAGGTGTCTTTTGGGTTAAAGTGACTAAAATTGACACTTTTGTGCTTATTAAAAAAAAAAAATTGATGCCTTGGATTTTTATATAACTGATTTCTATATAATTTTTTTTTGATAACTCTTGAGTGTGCCCCAGGGGCTTTTTTAGGACTTATAAAATACACTCCATTTATGGGACTATTTTACCATATTTGTTAAAAAGTTTCTGTGTATGTTTATTTAGCAGTTTTGCGTGGTGCTGAACTCAAATTTAAATATGTTAAGGACTTGGGGACTTTTGGAACTAAATGGGGGTGGCAAATGATAGACTTAATCATTTCCTTCTTCTTTTGCATGGTGCAGAACTCAAATTTACGTATGTTAAAGCCTAAAACTGCCTCGTTTGTTCATTTTAACCAGGATTTAGCTCCCCTGGAGACATTTGGGGCTAAATGGTGTGGGGGCAAATGCTGAACTTAGTCATTTTTTTTAATGCTTCATTCACTGTGGGCTCACAGGGGGCCATGCATGCTTCACTTCTTTTTTTTTTTTTTTAAGGATAGGCTTATTTTGAGTGGGTGCACACCATCATCACCCACCCTAAATGATAAAGTTTATAAAAAAAAATGGGCTCGTGTTATTCACCGTTTTGCCAAGAATATATATTCCAAAATTCATAATGATCGGTTAATTAGTTTAGGAGTTTATCCTGTAGAACGAAATATTCATATATAAACAAATACACATACCTAATTGTATTTGCACGCATTCCATAGATGATACAAATAATGATAATGTGCCCATGTTACTGAACGTGTTGCCTAGAATCTATATAATTATAAAACTCAAATTACCTTGTTGCGAGTGATGTAACCCACTTTCCAGTTTATGACATCCGGTTGCGTATGCGTTCATAAACATTAACCCATAACAACGTAAACAAATAAACACAAATCGCTTCTTTTGCAGATTTTGACCTGCACACTGAAATATTAACGTTATTATTTCGAAATTATTATTTAACATGGGAAGAGTGGGGGTGTTATGCAACTATTCTTTATTACAACTATACTGTCGCTATTTTCTAACAACTAAACAACTTTAACCCGTTGACAAACATAAAAACAATTGTAGTAAAGCCAATACTATATACTACTACTACTACTACTACTGCTACTACTCTCTATCCGTCCCTTTCCCTTCCTTCCTTCCTTCCTTCCTTCTTTTTTTATTTTTTGTTTACATTTCTAGATACAAAATAGTTGCGTGAGAACGGTGAATTTGTTGACACACTTACTAATCTCTTAATATTAATTTTATTTTATTTATTTAGATTTTATTTTTTTTTTTACTTCAGGTTTTATTAATTATTATTTTTTTTTTTTTAGATTTTAAGTTTCTATAAATTGGTTGAAGGATTCCAATATGGGTTTTTCATTCTTATATTTCTCATCGGTAGGTTCATGTGCGTTCTTGCTGCTAAATGACTTTCGTTGGCGTTTGATTTGTAGGAAAATCACGTTTAATTTTCGATTTTTGAGCGATTATTCGAAAAAATAGGTAACTTAAAACGAATAAAGAGGATTTTTTTTCATGCTTGAGTGATTTGTCCGTGATTTTTCATTTTAATATACTTTCACAGAAATGTTTCTGTTATGTCAAAAAAAAAACTACTTTCTTTACGTCACAAGTGCCACGCTCATACATGAATTCCCTAGCTAATATAACATACTGACCCAATGGGTCACAAGTAGTCTAGTATATCTTTAAAATTTGACAATGTTCATTAGTTTAGAAGATTTTCCTGTATGTAGAAATATATTAGTGGGCTGGCAAGGCCATAGGGGAGACTACCGAACTGAAGCTAGCTTGCAGGACACTATATATACAAATGTAGGCAAATTTGGGTATATTTATTGGTTTAAAAATATAGGTTCTTTTTTACTAATTGTCATAAAATTTTAACCATAGGATAGTATTATAATCTTCAAAAAGCCTATATATATATATTTAGGACAGCCCATTTAAGAAACTCGTTTCTTATCGTTGAGCACTTTCAGTTGAATTAAGTTGGCCAATTTAGCTCTTACTGACGTAAAGAACATTTAAAATTAAAATGTTTAAATCCAACGTTATTTCACGCGGTTAATGGTAGCCGAATGGGTACGGTCTTTGCTAATCGAGCCAGAGATGGCTCGTGTTGCCGAGTTCGAATCTGTCGACTGGTGTTAATCGTGACACCAAGCACTGAAGATTCCCGAAAGGATGAAACACTAGTGTCTGTGGCTATTTAATTATTATAATAAAAAAATAATTTATATATATATATATATATATATATATATATATATATATACTGGTGGCCAAATTTTTCTAGTTTTGCATATGAATTACAAAATATCTGATATTTCTCCAAAAGGTATGGCCTTAATGGAGGGGAGACTAAAACTTGCTGCTATGGTTTCAAATGAGTTGAAATAACAGCAAGAAGAGACTTGATTCCAAATATTTCTCATATGTCATTTCTCCTCTCTTTGGTTTTCATACATAAAGTAAATTTCAGAGTGTATAAGGATTATTTGATACTAGGAATAATCATAATTGTATCCAATTTCCAAAAGAGTGGTAATATAACATATGAGAAATATTTAGAATCAAGTTTCCCGTTGTTGTTATTTCAGCTCATTTAAAAACATAGCAGCAAGTTCTAGTCTCGCCTACATCAAAGCCAGAGGTTTAGGGAAAAATGCGAAGATGAAAAGTAATATGGTTAAGCTTAAACATGGAAAAGTAAAGGACTAGTTGTTAAAACTGGAAAAGAAAAATGACGAGATATTCTAGTAAAAAAATATAAGAAATTTATAACTTAAAATATTGCATCATTAAGAATATTTTTTTATAATTCAATTTATAGCATTATATAATCAATTCTTAATGCTGCAATATTTTTACTAGAATATCTTGTCCTTTTCTTTTCCAGTTTTAACAACTAGTCCTTTACTTTTCCATATTTAAGCTTAACCATATTACTTTTCATGCTCGCATTTTTCTATTGTAATCCATGGTTTTCCAGGCATTCAATAAATTCACTTGTTCTTTGTTTAATTTCAGTCTTATTTTTTGCCCCCATAAACACATATGTATTAACAATGTATAGCACTCGTCTGCTTTCAATAAAATCCCCTCCAATTATCTCCCTTTCATGCTTTCATTCTCTCTGTTTCACTTGTTACTTCTCTTTCCGCGACAGCAGTGAATTAGTAGCAATAGTATCCGCTGAAGCGACGTGGTTGCTATGGAAACCAATCATAAAAAGCGTCGCTCAACCACTTATATTTTTTTACGATTTTGAACACCAGACAATTTATCATAACTTTTGTTTTACTGAAGGAAAATTGAATTTTTTTTTTTATTCACAATATACCTGAGAAGGTGATCTATAAATTGTAATAGTTTGAATTTTGGTCGAAAATGAGTGAGCGGTGAAGCTTTAAAGCAGTTCTAAATTACTAAAACTGTCCCTTAACCATATATTCAAACCCTACCGTGCTTGAATTATATGAAACAGCGAAACAGTACTGTATGTGGATGACTATAATGCTCCTCACCTTGAGTTGAGCATATTGAGAAGTGATACACGAACTACCATTAGCATACAAGCGACGCTCTTTGTGTAAACAAATCGAGCGGAGGTATTTCGGACGATGTCAAAACATCGTTAAATTCACTACTCGTTCAGCAGCCGCAAATAGCGTAATGGGTTGGGAGACTTGACTGCCGTACAGACGGTCGGGTTTCAATCCTGGCTTGAGGTAGTTGCCTGTCTAGCCGCACTGATGAATTGCGAAACAGTACTGTATGTGGATGACTATATATATATATATATATATATATATATATATATATATATATATATATATAGTCATTCATATATATTTCTTAAATCAGCCCAGCCTTGACAGTCGTGTTTTTAAATTTCTTCCATTTCTTTTTTTCTACGCACATCTTATCTTTCTTTTAATAATATCATTTTAACTCATTCCCTTTTCCTTGTACCCATTTGTGAATTATTTCACGGATTTCTGTCTTTTGGATTACTTTGGACCATCTTCTAATTACGCGATTCCCTTGGATTTTACTTGTGCAAATGAAATTTAATTAACTTTTTTGGATTTTACCGTTATTGGATATTTTACCCTTCACCAGACTATCCATTCACGTGAAATCACCTTTTTCTTCACCCTATTCCCTCTGCTTCACTTTTTTGTTACCAAGTAAGATCTATGATTTACTTGTAGTTTAATTAAATATTTTTGCAATCAAAATTCGATCCTGCATTTTGCTAAATCCTACCCTTTGATGAGAAGGAAAGTATTTCGAAACTCCGCGGATTAAGGACTATCCACTTATTTTGTGCCTCCTTTTTTAAAATTAAATGTTCTTAACTCTTTTTCAAAGTTTTTTAACATGTTTTATTAACTACTTGTTCTTATATATATATATATATATATATATATATATATATATATATATATATATATATATATATATATGGTGGTAACTAGAAAGCTGATTGGCTAACAAAAATTCAATAGCATGTGTGTATATATAAACACGCGACAACCACAAGCCTGACGAATTCTAACGAAAATGAAACGCGGAATATTCTGTGTAGCTTAATTGCTATTTACATTTTCATAACTTACTATATATATATATATATATATATATATATATATATATATATATATATATAATATTTTTTATTACCGTTTTATCTGCTTAGTTACACATGTTTCGGTTACCGAATCGTATTAACGATCCAGTCGGTAACCGAAACATGTGTAACTAAGCAGATGAAACAGTAATAGAAATGTATATATATATATATATATATATATATATATATATATATATATATATATATATATATATATTTGCTCTGCAATTTTATTGAGCACTTTCTTCAGGTTTTTACTAATCACCATTTTTGCTATATATATATATATATGTATATATATGTATATATATATATATATATATATATATATATATATATATATATATATATAAGCAGTTTTTATAAAAAATTGAAATGATATAATAATTAAAATAACAGAATCTCAAGGAGGCTTAACGTATAACTAAAACAAAATAAATAAATAAATAAACTGAATGATGACATCAGTCAGACTAAAACTAATATAACCTACAAATGAAATGTCAATGTTTGCCCTACGTAAGCAGAACAATCACTTGACCCGACATGATTAGCCTTATCTGAACTTAATAGTCGCGTGTTTCGCGAACGAATCCGTCAAACAATTCGACTAATTTAACAAAACTCTAATTGCATCACTTTCAAAGATAACGGCTTATTTTATCGTTTATGCGATACCAATTACAAGCGCATATGCCAGTTCCGGGTTTGGCAGTGATGAGATCGTAATTTCTACGAAATCTTTGGTGACCCGATCTTGCGATTTCGTAGTCTATATGTTAGTCAGTCTGTTCGTCAGTCGGTCTGTTTGTCTGTCTATTTCATGTTTTCTCGGAAACTACTGGATGTATCTGGTTGAAATTCTTTATGGATCTTTGTTGTGATAAGGTGCAGCGCATTAAATATTATAGTATCCGTTCGGCGACCAGTTAATTATTATTATTAATAGGGATAGGCACTATAATATCACGTTTGCTCTAGAAGTTTTCCCGTAAACTATGAAGTCGATCTGGCTGAAATTGTGTATTGATCTTTGTTGTGATAAGGTACAGCGAATTAAGTATTATGGTATCCGTACAATGCACGAATATAGCTTAATAGGGATTAGTATTCAATGCAAAAATAAGTACAAATTTAACCACGTTCAACCATAAATTTGGCCTAAAGAATCCTTACGTAAGCAGGATATAACTTTTCTTTAGTAAAGCTATGGACATCGTGATTTTTTTTTCTCTTTTTCCCCCTTTTGTTCTTCTTCTCCTTCTTCTTCTCCTTCTTCTTCTTCTTCTTCTTCCTCCTCCTCCTCCTCCTCTCCGATTATTTTCTTCTTCTCCCCTCTTCTTCTTTTTCGTCGTCTACCTCCCCTTCCTCTTCTTCTTCTTCTTCTTCTTCTTCTTCTTCTTCTTCTTCTTGTTTTTAGTAAGGAGTCACCATTTATCTTGGCCAAAACGCCACTCGAGGATAAGGATTAATAAATGTCATTTTTAATGGTGAAAATTGGCCAGAATTTGACTTTTTAAGAGGATGGCTCAACAAGTATTTGTTTACATTGACTTGAAGACGGCCATTTTATAGTCAACCGAGAAGCTGCCCGACGGTATTGTGTTTCACAGACGGACAGTTCGAGGAAAGAAACTTTGCTTGTAGAATTTTCATATAGTTTTAAGCACAACTAGAGAGCAAATGAAATTGCTGACAGTGATTGTTGCTATACAAGTGTTTGCTGTGAATGTTTTACGGGGGGGGGATTATAGCTTGAAGCTCAGTCGAGTACCTGTCAAGAAAATAACGATAGAGCAATGTATCCTTCTTCGTCGTCGTCTTCTTCTTGAAAAGTCTTCACAATGAACCCTGCTTTTTTTCTATCACCATTGCAACTCAGTTGGTGCTTTCGCATCAGCTGTTTAATATTTATTTCTTGCTGGTAACTGTCGGTGACTTTAACTGGAATCTTAGTCGCAATTAACCCTTTTTCAGGATTCCAGGATTTTTCTGTACCTCCTCGGTCTTTCCCTCTTCTCAGAACTTTTCAGAGCAACTGTTTGCGGTACCAACTTATCTTGGTGTCACTGCTTTCGAGTAGTAGTAGTAGTAGTAGTAGTAGTAGTAGTAGTAGTAGTAGTTTAATTTGGATTCGCTAAGAACTAATCCAAGATACATTGAGAGACTTTTAATTTCGAGATAATAATGCACCAAATTTTCGGAAAATAATTGATAAAAACAACGGATGCAGGTGCTTATTCAAATCGGCACTTATGGTTGCAATTAAAAGTAAAGAAAATACAGAAAAGTGTGTATGATGTACGTACTCGTTACAGAGCGAAGATGTCCTATGCTAAAAATTACGTAAATCGATCAAGTACTTTTTTTTTTTAACTAAGAAAATTAAAATTTATGATTTCTAGCGATTTTACTATTAAACTGTATTGAACATAAGGCTGGTTTGGTTATTTTTACGTCGACACTTCGATTTGAGTTATTTACCCCTTATTTATTTCATCGGATTTCATCATGGCTGACAAAAACACTACAATTCTGAATAAGCACCCGAATGCTTGTTCGGAAAGTAATTACCGATTTCAGAAACAAATATTTATTCTTAAAGTTCAGATGGAACCCATTTATCGAGCTTTTTTGGCTTACCAATTAACTGTAGACGCAAACAACTGCCTTGGACGTTTCGCTAACACGTTGACGAACGTTTTGTTGAACAATAATAGTTCAGAATGTCACCTTCTGACTTTGTTTCATCTTTTCTTCCTGTACTTCTATAAATACACACCACTGCAAATATACCACTATTATATTTATCATCAATCTTTCAAGTTCACAACACTGACGACGAGGACCCGAACGTACTCGGACCAATATAGCCTGAACTTATGTCACACACAACACTAGCAATGGAAACTAGAACTTATGTCGGATGCAATATAACTATTACTAGAGCTGCAATGTTAGATTTTCGAAACAAGGCTTAGGTTGTATGCTCGGAAACATTGTTAATTACAATACAGCGAGAATTATTAGATTTTTAACATAAAAACTCCGACAATTCTATGTAGGAAAAACATCGCACTGTCAGAAAATAGAACTAAAAATGTTTACGAACAAGATTCTAAATCAAGGTTTTTGAATTTAAATCCAAGAGAAAAGAAAACCTAATGAAAAAGTCACTCGAACTTTTTTGTTTTTTTTTCTTTTAAAAATCATATGCACGAAAATAAGTTTCGAATAAATTTTTTTGTTTGTTTTTATCTCGCGAATATGTTAAGAATTCATCTTACAGTCTATAGCCAATTTTAAGTGACGAAACATGGGGGAATTTAAAAGCACTCTTTTGAAAATTATCAGGCACCAACAAGAACAACTGCAATTACAAAGAAAATAAATGGAATATCAGAAGAAAATGCAAAGAAAAGTTTCGACTAGAAGAAAATTTCAAAATAGTTAAAAGTACCAAAAAGAACGACAGCTTCGAATAGCAAAAAATTTTAAAGAATGAAAGTTGGAACAAATGAATAGATTTGATGAAATGGTTCTTCGTACTCAACAAGATCTGAAAAAATATATACGAATTATCAAATTTGGGTCAAAATGGTGTAAATAAAAGTTCATTATCACAAAACATTTGTAACAAACTATATTTTGCAAATATACCACTGTGTTATATTTATTATCAATCTTTCAAGTTCATAACACTGACGACGAGGACCCGGACATATTTGGACCAATATAGCCTGAACTCATGTCACACACAACACTAGCAATGGAAACGAGAACTTATGTCGGATGCAATATAACTATTACTAGAGCTGCAATGTTAGATTTTCGAAACAGGGCTTAGATTGTATGCTCGGAAACATTGTTAATTACAACAATACAGCAAGAATTATTAGATTTTTAACATAAAAACTCCGACAATTCTACAAGGTTTTGACGAAATGGTTCTTCATACTCAACAGGATAAGAAAAAATATACGAATTATCAAATTGGGGTCAAAATGGCGTAGATGAATGTGTATCTTTACAAAAAATTTGTAACAATATCGATAATTACGATCCTGCAACAAAAGATACATTTACTTTGTGTTTTTAGAAAGCTAGAAGATAGATAAATAAATAAATAAATAAATACATGAATAATAAATAATTCAATTTTTTTTTCTTTTTTATTTATTATATATTTTTTAATATATATTTATTCATTTCTCTACTTGAATTTTAACTGTGGGTGGTATTTAATTCCAAAGGTCCTTTCGGGTAATAACCCATCGTCAGTGGAGAAATAAATCCTCTCTCTAGGATGTAAATTGCAAAATGGCTGTTTTATTTAGATTTAAATCCAAACACTCAAAGATTAATTAATGCCGTTAAATATTCAGGGGAGATAATTCTATAGATTTTAAGATCAAGGAACGTAATTCAAATTCTGCTTAATATAGTTATAACTGGCGTTGTTGTTTAAATGTTTTTGAAAATGGTTGTTTTTTTTTTTGTGTGTGTGTATTTTAAATTCAAACGGTCAAAAATTAATTCATTCATTTATGTTCAAGGGGGGTAATTCATTTTAAAAGGTTCATTTGTTCTTTAAAAAATTGTGTACGGGTGAACACACGCAATTTAAAAATTTACATATGGACAAAACAAAAAGGAAACAAACAAAAAAAAACGCGACTTTATATTTGTTGACACGATCTAAATCTATATAAACAAATCAGTAGTTTTTTTTAAATTTAATTTTTCTTCCTTTGAAGATTGTAAAGTTGTGTATGGGGCAGCCAAACCAGCTGCCAACATTGCCCTGCTTTTTATTGAAACCAGCCGATAGCGCTTTTTAATATCCTCGTCGTTCCCTTACGTACACTTGTCTGGATCTCTTTTGCACTTGGTTCACCAGGTATATTATGTATGTGTGTATATGTTAGTGTTGGGACAATTAAACGGAATCGGGAATTGGAAAAATCTGAATTTTGGGGCTATCGGAATCAGTAAAAATTTGTGTCTATTTTTTGATGCCAAAAACGATTCCTTTAATCATCTTTTTCTTTATTTGATTTTGTTTAAAACAAAATCTTCCACTGCTAGTAATAATGATAAACTAATAAACTAACAGTGAAACTAAAAATGTTACATCATCTCCCACAAGTGTACTCTTACGTTTTAGAAAATATATGCACATTTTACAGTAATAGAAAAAATATAACAACTCTATAATTTTGCAATTTATAAAGAATTGGAACCAGAATCGGTAATTGTATCGGAATCGGGAATTTAGAACGTGATCGGTAATTGCATCGGAATCCGTAAAAATATTGGAATCGTCCCATCACTAGTGTCAGTGTGAAAATATTTGATAAACTTTTAAACTACTAATCACTTAACACTGAAATTAACAGGAAATAGTTATCATACACTGAGGATGGTTTATAATGAGTAAAATCTTTGTTTGGATGGATAAATAATGCGTACAGAAATATGTCGGCAAGTTGAAATGCAAAATGTTGATTACAACTTGCGAACATATTTCTATTACTTTTGTGCATGCGCAAATTCATTCATAGCTTGAAGTGGTGTAATTTTAAATCTTTCTTATCTATTTGTCGAAATCTGAAACGGTAGGGAACATGGCTGAAACGCCAAATGTTTTGGTTTCGATTCTAGCTGATGGTGCCCATTTTTTAACTTTTGAGACCAGTATATATATATTAAATAAAGAATTATATATTAATAAAGACGAAATCTTCATAAATTAAAATATATTTAAACATATTTTAGGACCGGGCAATGTTGCCCCCCCCCCCGGTAGTATTAACTAAATTGTTTAGTCCTAAAACGTCTCTTTTTCACAAAAGACGGAAATTATGAATCTCATAAGGAATGAAGACGTGTTGCATAGCGGGGGTTCACAGAGCGGGGAATCATAATGAGGACGTGACAACATTCATAATAGGAGATAGATTACAGAAGTGAAGTAATGGATAGTTTTCTAAACATTGAGGAGAGATTCATTACTGATTAGGGGGATACAGACAACACTTTGGAAAGGATTTCATATAAAGTTCATTATACAAGACTAAGACAAAACACATTACCTTGCGGTTGATGACAAACGAAGACAAAGGCTTACATAGAATTACTACATTGTCTCTTTTGCTTCTGAAAGGAGCTTAGGCTAATTCTCTCTCCAACTCAAACTGAACTCTGACTACTCGCTGTCTCTAACCCCGTGACTCTAGTCTAACTTAACTGTGTATATTGATACTATATTTCTTTGTGACATCAGAAAGTGGCTAAACATGTGAATGGGATTCACACGGACATTGCTTCCAACACGTGTTCTGGCAACACAAAGAACATTCCTTGCTTGCATTGTCCAATTATTCCTCTAACCTTTGTTTTTATATTAGTTTTTATATTAGGTTGATGCAAAAACAATATCGTTTTCTCACATACGTTACTTTTATATATGATTTCTGAATTAATTCATTGATATATATATATAGCCATGTTATATACCATTTTGAAGGGCGTATTTCGCTCTATCGAATCGTGTTATTTGTTACCGTTCTTAATCTATTTATTTATTTATTGCAAGCTTTCCAATAGCATGGACAAAATTACAAATTCGCACGATTTTCTTGTTCAAGTTCAAACTAGGCCGAAAAGCTGCTGAGACAGCTCGTGATATCAATGATGCGTTTGGCCCAGGAATCACTAACAAACGTGTGGCACAACAGTGGTTTAAGAAACTTCGCAATGATGACGAGAGCCTCGATGACGAAGACGGTCGCGGGTGATAATGAACATTTGAAAACCTTAATTGAAGTCGATCCTTGCAAAATTACATGAGAAGTTTCTGTTAAACTCAAGGTCGACCACTCAACAGTCGTTCGCCATTTAAAGCAAATAGGGAAGTTAAAATAATGATAAAAAAAAAAATTGTCGTTTTGAAGTGTCTTCTACGCTCTTTCTGCACAACAAAAATGACTCATTTATCGAGCAGATTTTGACATGTGATGAGAAGTGGATCCTCTACAGCAATCAATGATGTTCGGCACAGTAGTTGGATGATGGAGAAGCTCCACTACACAGAGAAGTACTGCCGACAAATTGATGAAATATACCGGAAACTCCAACATATGTGCCCGAGATTGATCAATATGAAGGAACCAATTCTCCTCCATGACAACGCTTGCCAGCATGTTGCTCAATCGACCCTGCAGAAGCTGAACAGATTGGGCTACGAGACTCTGCCTCATTCATCATATTCACCGGACCTCTCGCTCATTGATTATCACTTTTTCAAGTATCTCAACAACTTTCTGCGCGAAAAATGCTTCAAAAGCCGAGATGATGCCGAATCGTCCTTTAATGGCTTCATCGCTTCCAGAATTCCGGATTTCTTGGTTAATGGGATAACTAAATTGTTTCTCGTTGGCAAAATTGTGTCGATTTTAATGGTTCTTATTTCGCTTAATAAAGTTTATTATGAAAGGAATTATGATCTTTTGAAGTTGAACGTCAATAAAATGACATTATATTTGCATCAGCCTAATAGTTATTTCTAACTACAATGGATAATTCCACTGCATTCCTGGAATCGTATCTAAATGACAATACGTATTCATTTTATCTTTTAATACTGAGTTCGATTCTAGCATTCTCTTTTAATAAACATTATATTTGACATTAGTTACTTCCTTTCTAACTAAAAACCGGGAGCTGACCCCTTCAATATGCAACATCCGGGGACTACACTACTTTCGTAACAATTTTAAATACCTTATATTTTCACAAGATTTAGTATCGAATACGAATGCAGAAATTAGATGAATAATTATTATTAATCTATCTATATATATAAAAGCAAAAATGTGTGTGTGTATGTATGTTCGCTTTTCCTCGATGTCTACGGAAGGCGCTTCACAACTTCTTAAAACTTTTTATATCATCTATAAATTGTAATATCTCAGAGTTACCCACGGAGCTCGCCTGTCTATTTAATTTTATTGACTTTCAAACGTTAATTATTCCACATTTCCCGCATCGGCACGCGTTACATTCGGTTTTCGGTATTTAAAAAAAAAGCGAAACTGGCCGAAAGCCAGTTGTCTGAAGAGAGCTAAGTAACGTTTGTTCGATGTCGACTTCGTCATATCAGACTGTAGCTTTCATTTCGCTCCTCCTAATAAACAGGGAGCGGATTTTTAAAAACAAACAAACCGATTTATTCACCTCATTCAAAACACAAAATCGTAACAGCTGAATACCTATCGCCGTCACGTCAATCAAAAACGCGCACCTGTTTTTTATTTTATTTTACACTTTACTATTTTCCAACTGTGCGTCGTGAAGGCTTCGTTTTTTTCCACGGGCACCTGTTTTTTTTTCACATTTCCGGGGTTTATTTCACATACCCCGAAAAACACCCAGGCAACGCCGGGTACCCCTCGCTAGTAAACTAGAAAATGAATTTGATTTAATATGGCAGAGTATTGCGAGCATTTTATTAGCGTTCCACGGCGTTTAAAACACATTGAAAAAAATCGGCGTATGTAACAGAAAGAAAATTAATTCACCAACTAAATTTGATAAAGGAAAGATAAATAATTTGCCACCTAAACCGTGTTTTGCTTGCGGGCAATTGTCCATATACAATAAGAAAGTGTTTTAATTGCGATCGTATAGTTTTAGGGGTTTAAGTAAAATTTTAAAAAGCTTTTTTCTTTTCTTTTTTTTTCTAGCTAAAAAAAAAAAGTACCGAAGTTGAAAATATTAGAAAGCTTTTACAAGTAAGAATATTGAATAATAATATGAAAGTTGAACAACAAAATGGAAAACCAACTTTGGTGAGAACCAAAAAAAAAAAACATAAGTAACCAAAAAGGTCACTGAATAATAAATAAAATTTGAAAGGTCACATTCAAAGAAAAACTTTGAAATCGATGAATAACTTAAACAACATTTTCAGCAGGGATTGAATGAAGAGGTTTAAATTTTTGAATACACCCATCAATTTCTTCCGTCCAAATAGGGAAATCTAAATGCTAAAGCGGAGAAATTAAAAATGAATTAAAATTAAGTTTACTAACTTTTTTTTTCCAGTAGACTAGGAAAATGTAAATAAATCATCAAAGTTTTAATTAAAACGAAATATTCAACCAGTTTTTTTTTTTAATATAATGTTGGCTATATTTAGTTCAATTATTTTATTCAAATGGAGCAACGACCCTGTCGGTGGGACATTAGAATACACCGACTGCCCCCCCCCTGCAGAGGGTAAAAGTCCCTCAGTGGGGGTCCTGGATATGACCTTAAACTATATCCAGTGGTGAGGCCCCAGCTTGCGGGCTTTAGGGAGTGTGGAGCCACCCTTTAATTACCATTGCTCCCAGGTCCACTCTGACCCAGAGTGGTAGTACCTGTTAGAGTTAAATAGAAACCGACTTGAAAACAACAAATATATTCTATTAAAAAAATTTTCTTCAAAATCTTTGGATTCGACATTAAATAATCCGAAAAGGGTTGATATGCCGTAAAACAAAAACAACCAATCAACCAAATCAAATGTGACCGACTTTAATTTCTACTTAGAGTTCTCGGCAACAAGAACCAAATTCTTAAAGGAATTGACATAATTATTAATATAATTATTTATTTTTTATTATTTATTTTAAAAAATTGTTTTTAATTGTTTTTAATTTATTTTTATTATATATATATATATATATATATATATATAGAGAGAGAGAGAGAGAGAGAGAAAGAGAAAGAGAGAGATACATAGATAGATAGATAGATGTTTGTATAAATATATATACATATATATTTATAAGAATAATTATATATGCATATATTTATAATATAATTACACACACAGACACAGATACACACACACACACACGCACACACACACACACATATATATATATATATATATATATATATATATATATATATATATATATATATATATATATAATGATGATGCATCTAGGGATTAATTTCATCGTTAGTGGTAGATGCTTGACATTCACCATCAACACTCAAACTCCTCCCCACCAATTAGTGTTATCAATTAGAGGTCAAATATTCTCTGATTCCCTAAAGCTCAAATATGATATATATATATATATATATATATATATATATATATATATATATATATATATATATATATATATATATATATATATATATGAACAACGTGTAACACATTATTGAGCTAGCGATGGCGTTTTGGTGTACCAATTAGAAATCAAGTACTATTCAAGTCTCTTGGGTCTTAAAGTAATATGACCCTCTCATTCACTTCCTGCCATAGGCTACACCCCCTCCTCTTTGTGTCTATTTGCGGAGTGGGAGGACGTTGGTTCCGAAACAAGCACTTAATATCAATACTGACTTTATTTTCTTTTTTCTCTTGGGACAATAAACTCACCTCTCGAAAGATTTCCACCGCGATGAGGAATTTATAATAAAAAAAAGACTTGTTTAATCTCAAATCGAATTTCTCGTTACCCAGCATTGTGTAGGCTCGGGCTCAACATGAAATCCAAAAAGACTGGAGGGATAAGTCCGAAACAACGTGTAGTATCTGTTCTGATGTTACACTGAGTCTATCCTGGAAAAATCCTTCAGATTGGCGCCATTTTTAGTTTTTTTTTTCAATACATAGTAGGTATTTATTTGCTTCCCCACGCAAACAAAATATGACACAAGGTCGAAGGGGGAAGAGGATAGTCTATATAGGGTTGCCCCTACATGTACCAACAACCAATTGCCACAAGGGCTATGGTCACAAAGTGCAGCATCTGCCGGAACAGATATTACACTTTGATCCCAGCAAAAGTGGCAGAGTATCTCTTTGGAGGGAACTGAATTTTTTCTACATTAAAAACTGACCTTGTGTCTAACTGATCCTAGAGTATGAAAGAGTTCCCAAATTTCTGAACCCGGAAAATTTAAGTCATATGGTATTGGCTGACCAGTGTCACATTAAATGATATAACCTTCTCTTTTTTTGATCCGTGCGGCCTTTTGGGATTCAGAATTCAACACCCCAGAGACGGGGCACTCAGATCTGCAAAAAGCGCCTGGACAGCCCCGTCGGCATTTTCCGTTAAAGGCGACTCAGGTGATTAGCAATAAACTTTCAAAGGGAGTAGTCAAGGCCTATGAGGGTGGACCTCCTAGAACTGCACAGAACTAAACTCCCATCGCAAAATCAACAGTTACAATCATTACAGGAATAGTTTAATCTCTGTTGATTTTGGGGGGAAGACAACTAAATCAAAACATTGCATGATGGTTGACATTTTCTTGCGTAGTGTTCATTTCAAACTCGTTTTTCTAACTGAACATACTTGTATTTGTTTCAAAGTAAATAAACGTATTAAAATAAGTTAAAATACAAAAATAAATATTATCCAAGTAAATAAAAAAAGTAACTTATCTTTGCTAACATTTATTGGTAGAGTGCTTCTATATTATACAAACGAAAAAGAAATATTGAATTTCAAGTGAAACAAACGGTACCTACTTCATTGTAAGGTCTAAAATAGTAACATATCCAAAAATTATGAAAAACAAATAAGGTAGAAAATTTATTTATTCGTATTCATAAAAAAAAAGATATTCGTCAAATGTAGCGGTTTGGTTTAAAAATCTACCGATTTTAATCTGAGAGTTAACAAGGGGAGTAATTAAGGTTTTTAATTGTTCAGAAATCATATGCTAATTTCAGAAAAGTAAGTTTTGAAACAGTTTTTTAAAAGTTATTCTTAAAAAAGAATCACAGATTATGTATGGTATGTTATGTTTATTTTTTTTTTCTGAATAAATTCGGGCTGTTACAAATTGTTTCAACTGAGTTACTTCCCCTTTTGCTTACGTTACGTAACCCAATATGTCCGACCCAGCATGTAACTTTATCGAACTGTTTTTAACCTTACAGAAATTATTTTTTGCGAATAATTAATTTTCTATCTGATCGTTTTTCGTAATTGGATATGTTACTACTTGAGACCTGACAATGACGTGGGTAACATTTGTTTTATTTGAAATTCAATATTTTTCCGTTGTTATAATATAGAAGCACTATTTGTTGTATATTTATTTATCTATACCTTTGTTTGTTGGTTATTGCAAAAAGAAAAAAAATCCCCAAAATCGATTTATCGCGTTGACATTATAGCATAACCTTGATTATAGAGAACGACTTTTGGAACCGGATCAAGTAATCAAACCATTCAACTATTTTGTCAGATAACGATAGAAAATATACCACTTTCAAATGAATAAATAAATAAATGGGCGCTTCTACACTATTGGGATGAAATTTTGTAGGCGATAAATAAAAAACAATGGTTTCAACTGATTATTTTTTTGTCAATTCTAATAAGTTACAATGGTAGCTTCCAAATTATGCAGTCGAAATTACCTAAATATTACTGAATTATTTAAAAAATAAAACAACTTTAATCGTGGTACCAAGTGAAAAATTGCCATCTTGTTTAAATCGAAACAGAAAATTACCTCTCTTTTGAATTTTCCTGTGTCTTACGATCGTTTCATCAAATTCTATTTACATTTTCTTTAATAAATAATAAATTTCGTCCCAATAGTGTAGAAGAGCCGATAGATGAATAAATAATATTTATGTTTATAAAACTGTGCAACCGCTTTTCGTGTGTACGTGTGTGTTTCTAGCTTCTAGCTTCAGTCACGACCGGATATAAGTCTAAAATAATTCGTAATTGTATTCTTAGTATCGTCTGCACTGAAGATTGAGCCTTCAACCTCTAGAATAGTGTCACTTAGAACTCAATTTTACCCAATACCTTATCTGTTACCTCGCGAATTATTTTGTGCATCTTCGAAAGTTGAAAGCATTTAGACCGCTAAAATAGAAAGCCATTTCTGGGTTTTAAAATCTTAGCGAACCTACATTTCACATTCAATTCAAGTCGTTATTTTTTAAGTTTCTATATAAGTTCTGTACTTGCTCAGATGGTAACCAATAATGTTGGACAGCTATATGTTTTGGTTTCGATTTAAGCTGATGGCACCCAAGCGATATTTTTATTTATTGAAGTTACTATAATATATTCATTCATTCAAGTGGTGACCTGCCTGGTACAGGCATTGACGGCCATGACACTCCATCCATCTCTTTCCATCGAGGCATTCATTGTTGCTCATCATTTTTATGTTGCTCAGGTATTCAGACTGTCGACGTATATTTCTCGACGTCGTCCTCTGTTTCTTCTGCTCACGACCTTTCCCATTATTCTTTGCTGATTGTCGGAGAGTAGTTTGATGACGATCAGGTGACACCTGTCTATTATGGTAATCCTTACCGAGCGAGGTTTTCTGATTCAGACCCCTAATCACGCCGTTTCTCGAATAAGGAGTTTGATGTATTGCCATAACTTTCTTTGTAGTTGTACAGACAGTTGGTTACAGTTTCTTTCTGTTCGAGCAGTGTCCATACTGGGCGATTGTGCTGACCATTGTACCCAGAGGTATCTTCTGCACAGCACAACGAAATACGAAACCATGTCTCTCCCTCGAGGCATTCATGAATTCATTGTTGCTCATTCTTCCCGAGCGAGCTATTCTGATTCGAAACCCTATTCACGCTGTGTCTCGGATAAGGAGTCTGATGTATTGCAACAGCTTTCTTTGCAGTGGTACAGACAGAAGGTTGCAGTTCCTTTCTGTCCAAACAGTGCTTATACTGTGCGATTGTCCTGACCATTGTACCCAGAGGTATCTTCTGCTCAGCACAACGAAATACGAAACCATGAACAGAATTATTTCTGTTTGCTTCCATATTACATAAGTCACCTGCTTTCCCTGACTTTACATCACCCTAAAAACCGTAAACAGACAGCAATTTTTTTTTTTTTTTTGTTTTTTTGTTTTTTTTTTGTTTGAGAGGAAATAGTTTTAATGATTTTTAATTGATAAAGAGCGACTATAAATGGTGTGGGGGTAATTCGTTTCTCATTAATTAATGTTTGCGATGATGATGTTTTTTTTGGGGGGGGGGTTACATTGGGCGTACGGACAAGTAAATTAATATTTAGATAATTTGGTATTTAAAAAGAGGCGTAGTTAAAAAAGAAAAAGATAAACAGAAATTAATATAAAATTAGACAAAAGATTCTCAGATAGCACAGGGCAAATATAGTTAATAGTACAGAGTGAAATCCTTTCTTTTTCCCCACAAAAAAATCATCAACCTATGGAATCTTTGCTTCTATATAAAAGGCACTATGTCTGTGTGTGTGGGGGGGGGGAGTTTATTCTTATAGGCTCCGAAACGATTTTTTTTTTCAAAATTTTATACAAATGTACTTCAGCTGGGAGTGTTCTTATGTAGGTTTTGTATCGGAATGCCTCCGATAAGTATCGAAAATCGATGATAAAAAAAGTTCAATTAGGAAGGAAGAGTCCAATTATGACGAAATTTGACACACTGATACAGCCCAACATCACAGGTGTATTTAAGAAGTTTATCACCGCACAAACAGAAGAGCCCGACATATAAAATCAACAGTAGGTTCTTTGATAAGACAGACGAGTTTGAAATGAATGTTTCTGTTTAGAGCACAACTGCACTATGATGCACTTTTGCATTTTAAACTTTAATTTAAGCCATTATATAAAAGTAATTTTATAAAATCAACAGTAGGTTCTCTACAGTGCAATGTAGACTACAATGTATTTTGGACTAAGTCACTGCAGGGAGGTATACGAAGCTTTCTCTCAGTGCACCGTGGTGAGTTTCTGACTGGAACAGACAATCAATCGATTTGATTGAAAAACGGGCGATTTTACCGATTTCGATGACAATAAAAATACTGAAAGTGTAGAAGATTCGTTGGTCCTACTTCAGTCGCGGGCAACGTTAGGTTTCCCTGCTAGTCATTAATAAAATTCGCAATCCTTTTTATGATTCAATCATATTTTGGTATAAATAAATTTAAATCTTTGTTTTAGTGTGGACCCCTGCATTACAAACACGCTTGAATACAATTGATTTGAGCTGCGATGTCCTTTTCAGATCAAGAATAGCCTAGGGTTGTTGAGATAGACATTATCTTTGAAGATAACGCCACAAATAAAAGATCTGAGGGATTGTGACTCGGTGAATATGAGGCCAATTCAGAAATCAAACTTCCAACTGATGAGATGATCCCCAAAGTGTTCCCGTATATTATTGGTATTAAAAAAAAAAGAAAAAAGGTATCAGACATTTATGAATGAATCTGGTTGGACAAGATGTAGCAGTTATAAATAATAACGTATTTTCTCTCTCGGAGAACTGTCCCTGTTAGGTGATTTTATCACCTACTAACCAATCGGCTTACAGGGAGTATTTTTTTTCATTAGTCCTTTGAAGAACTACTTCATCTACTTTGGGAATCTCGATTGGTCAACAGAGAAATTCGTGAAAACACACAGGAAAGACGTCAACTTTCTCTCTCCGGCCCCTGTCCTCTGGACGCCCAAAACACCGACTATCTTTGCCTAATTGCTCACAAATTTTCGGTAGCACAAAGGACTTTCTAACTTTTCCTTTCCTCATTCAAACATTGTTCAATTTTTTCTTCAGCCATTACCAAATGGTAAAGGTAATTAAATAAACCCTTCCGTCGTTGTTATATATAAAAAAAAAAAGGTTTTGTTTTTCCTTTCATGCAACGATTTTCATTACTTACAAATGATAGTATAGGAGTTGGTCTTAGTAGTAAGCTTAGAACCAGCATTTATAAACTGTAATATCAGAAGGTTGTATATTGAGATGACGTCGGGGTCACCATTTTGTAGGAGTTATTCTTCACATAAACTGTGAGATCAGAAGGGAGCATATTTAGATAACGGCAGGGTCACCATTTTATAGGAGTTAATTTTCACATAAGCAGTGAGATGAGAAGGGTGCATATTGAGAGAACGTCGGGGTCGCCATTTTATAAGAGCTAACCTTCACATAAACTGTAAGATAAGAAGGTTGCATATTGAGGGGACGTCGAAGTCTCCATTTTATAGAAGCTAATTTTAATTTTGATGTAGCGATATTGGTTGATCTTTCGCACTTACATGTTATTCACACAACGTTTTAGTCCTTGTAATCTACAATCTTCTACGCGTGTATCTTATCGAATTCGGGAATCTGCACTGAATGCTGAACGGAATTCTTTATTTAATCCACCGGTATGACATGCTATCGTTTCGGCAGCTATGACTGAGTAGAAGTCCTAAGTAATTCGCAGTTGTATTTTTGAGAGTTGTCCGCACTGACGTTTGAACCTTCAACTCCTGTGGATTAAATAAAGGGTTCCAATCAAAACTCCGTACATATTCTTGAGTTCGACAGAAAGATTTCTGAATTCGATAAAAAAGATTTCTGAGTTCAACAAAATACACCTGAAGAAGGTCAGCGCTTAAGTTTGAAATAGTTCATTCATTGGTCTGTCACACTTGAATGTAAGAAAAAAAAATTGTTGTTGTTTTATTTTATATCATGGTTAAGTTTGGAATAAATTAATTTTTCTGCTACGTTCGAAATAACATTTGTTGATCTGTCACAGTGAAAATAGCATTTTCATCGATCTTTCATGCTAACATTTGAAATAGAATTTCGTTGAGCTGTCACGCTTCCAGTGAAAATAAAATTTTCGTTGATCTGTCACGCTTGCGTTAAAATCAGAATTTCGTTGGTCTGTCAAGTTTACGGTAAAAATAAAATTTTCGTTAAGTTGTCACGTTTACGTTTGAAATAGAATTTCGTTTTACGATAAAAATAAAAATTTCATTAGTCTGCCGAGTTTACGGTGAAAATAAAGTTTTAATTGATCTGTCATGCTTACGTTTGAAATAGAATTTCGTTGGTCTTTCAGGTTTACGATGAAAATAAAATTTTAATTGGTCTGTCACACTTCCGGTGAAAATAAAGTTTTTGTTGATTTGTCACACTTACATTTAAAATAGAATTTCGCTGGTCAGCTAAGCTCGCTGTGAAAATAAAATCTTCGTTGGTCTATCACGTTTACATTTGAAATAGAATTTCGTTGATCTGTCACGCTTACGGTGAAAATAAAATTTTCATTGATCTGTCACGCTTCTGGTGAAAATAAAATTTTCGTTGGTCTGTCACGCTTACGTAAAATTAGCATTTCGTTAGTCTGTCAAGCTTATTGCGAAAATAAAATTCCCATTGATTTGTCAGGCTTATGTTTGAAATAGAACTTCATTAGTCTGTTACACTTAGGGTGAAAATAAAATTTTCGTTGGTCTGTCATACTTACGTGTGAAATAGAATCTTCGTTGGTCTATTATGCCTTAGTTTAGAATATCAATTTCATCGCTAAGTGCGCAGATTGAACGGACGGATCTTACGCATATCCGTTTATGTTTATCATTTAAAGCAGTTGTTTACATGGGCCCAATCAAAGATAAGCAATGGTTTGAAGTCTAGGCGAACGACGACTTTCGAGATTGTTATCAAGAAACATATTTCAGACATATTCAATGTAAACTGCAAATATAAATATGGATGGACAAACAGAAACACCCGACGTTGCCTGGGAATCAAATTGGGTTTTATATCTTTATCTCTACAATTATATAAAAGAAACTGTTGTGTGTGTGTGTGTGTGTGTGTGTGTGTGTGTTCGTTCACTATAGACTCGAAAACGGCTGGGCCGATTTTTATGAAATTTCACACGAGGACACTGTATGTGCCTAGTAATTTTCTTAGATAGGTTTAGTATCGGAATATCTTCGATAAGTATCGATAATCGATGAAAGAATGAACATGCGATTTTGACCAAAGTTAACACTTTTCACTGCCTAACATCTCAAGTGCATTTGAGAAGTTTTATTACCACACAAGCCAAAAGTCCCGACATATAAAAACAACGATAGGTTCTTTTATATGACAGGGGCGTGTTCGAAATGAATGTTTCTGTTTAAAGTAAAATTGCACCATGTGACTTGACTTTTTCATTTTAAACTTAAATTCAAGCCATTATTACCGCACAATAAGTAATACAAGGCATATAAAATCAACAGTGGGTTCTTTGATATAACAGGAGCGCGTTCGAAATTAATGTTTCTGTTTAAAGCACAATTGAAGCATGATACTTGACTTTTGCATTTTAAACTTTCATTCAAGCCATTATATATATATATATTAATAATTTTATAAAATCAACAGTAGGTTCTCAACAGTGCAATTTAGAATATAATATATTGTTAACTTCTGCGAGAGGCATGTGGGCCTCCTACTGGTGCACCACGATGGATCCCCAACTAGAGCAGACAATCAGTCGATTTGATTGAAAAATAGACGATTTCAGTTTTGATGACAATAAAAATATGGGAGTGTGAAACACTCGTTGATCATCATTCAATCCCGGGCAATGTCGAGTCACCCTGCTAGTATTCGATATTTGAGAGGGGCTATTTTAGGGCGGCGGTGGAATTTATCTTGATCTACGGCTGGGCAGCCTCGATACTAACAGAACAGCAAGCAGCCTAACTTGCATTGGACTGTAGAAGAAAAAATAACCATAGAACGCCTATACGTATGTCTTCCGCCGATCCCGGTCTTGCTAAGAAAGAGAAAGAAGAAAGACTTTGGTTTGCTGTTTACTCCTGTACAAAAAAAAAAAAAAAATGTCAGAACCTGTGAGTGAGAAGTTCATTTGGAATCCATCAAAAGATGAAGACTTCATCACAACTACAACGACCAACTTGTAGAAGACTCTGGATTACATCCGGATGCTGTGCCGACAATGATATCTGATAGATGATTATCCTATCACATGAATCCAAAGATTCTATTGTTGGCATTGGTTTCCCCGATAATTTTCTAGTCAAAATTCTTTCTAGAAAGACGTCGAGTACTTACAGGGAGTGGTCACATGACGGTTCCTAATATCCAAAGTGAAAGTGATTTTTGTGAAATGAACTGGATTCGAACAGGCACGAGGGGATAACAAATGAACACATATCTAACGAAATGGCAAAAATAATAGAGGAAGACCTTCAAATCTGTAATGGAATGGGGACAAAAATGGATGGTCACATACAATGCTGCCAAGACAAAGCTTGTGTCCTTCAATAACTACAAGAAACCTTATAAACTACCAATATCTATGACTACAGATACATTACCCGAAAGTACTTCTTTCAAACTCCTCAGCTTAACGTTCACAGGGAGCATAAGCTGGAACAGATACATTGAGAGCATTGCCAATGGTGGGCTCTCTCTACCATGCTAGAAAGCTACTTATGCCTAAAAGTATCCTGTACCTCTACAAGGCCACTATTCGCCCATGTATGGAGTATTGTTGTCACTTTGGGGCTGGTGCATCTGCTACTAGTCTTTCGCTCCTGGACAGGGTTCAAAAGAAAGTCGCCAACCTGATAGGTCCTGAACTGTCATCAAAGCTTCAGCTTCTGTCCCATCGACGAAATGTTGCATCCCTCTGCGTGTTCTACAAGAATTTTAATGGTAAATGCTCAGGCGAAACACAAGCCCTTGTACCCCTTTGACGTAAATACGCCCGACAAACCCGACAATCAGCAAAATCCCACCTTTACACAGTAGAGATTCCTGGATATAAGAAAGCCTTCT
>NC_136506.1:79285301-79287801 GCF_053919585.1 Euprymna scolopes | reverse complement strand
CTCGATTGAAGGACCTCATCATACTTAGAGAAAGAGAGACAGAAAGAGAGAAAGAAAAGAAAGGAAAGAGAGATAGAGATAGAGAACGAGAAGAAAAGAAAGGAAAAAAGAGGGATAGAGAGAGAGAGAAAGAGAGAAAGAAAAGAAAGGAGAGAGGGAAAGAAAGAGGGGAGAAAGAAGAGAGAAAGAAATAGAGAAGGAAAGAGAGTGAGAGAAGGAGAAGGTGAGGGAGAAAGAGAAAGAAAGAGAGAAAGAAAAGAAGGGAGAGAGAGAGGGGAAGAAAGAAAAAGAGAAAGAAACGGTATGAGAAAGAGAAAGAAAGAGATAGAAAGAAATAGAAAGAAAGAGGGAAAAAAGGAGAGAGAAAAAGAGAGAAAGAAAGAAGGAAAGAAAGAAAGAAAGAAAGAGAGCGATAGAGAAAAAGAGAAAAAAGAGAGAAAAAGAAAGGAGAGATAGAAAGAAGGGAGAAAGAAAAAAGAAGAGAGAGAGAAAGAAAAATGGATACAGAGAGAGAGAGAGAGGAGGAGGAGGAGGAGGAGGAGGAGGAGGAGGAGGAGGCTTCGGTTTGTTAGTTACTTCTGAAGAAGTAAGTCAAAACTTGTGATTGACACCCTCGTATGGGATTCATTACGCGGAAAAAAGTCTACTGGAATATCTTATAACATGTGTCAGTCTCGCTAAGAAAGAAAGAGAGAGAGAGAGAGACAGACAGACAGACAGGCAGACAGACAGAAAGTGTGTGTGTGTGTGTGTGTGTGTGTGTGTGTGTGTGTGTGTGTGTGTGTGTGTGTGTGTGTGTGCGGGAAAGAGAGAGAGAGAGAGGAAGAGAGTGTCTGTGTGAGAGAAGGGAATAGAAAGAGTGTAGGAAAGAAGGAAAGAAAGAGAAAGAGAGGGAGAGAGAGAGTGTGTGAGAGAAAGAAAGAAAGAGAGAGTGAAAGAGAGGGTGTATGTGCGTGTGTGCGTGTGTGTGTGTGAGAGAGAGAGAGAGAGAGAGAAAAAGGGGGGGGTCTTCGGCATGTTGGTCACTCCTGAATAAGTAAGTCCAAACTCATCACTGACATTCTCATATGGGATCCATTACCCGGCAAAAAAATCGGTTGGATAACCTCATCACCCTTATATTGGCTAAAGAGTTTGGATGTCATCTGGATGACCTATTGGCAACGGTCTCTGAGAGAGATTATTAAAAGGAACTTGCCAAAAGAATATGAAAAAATTTCTTGTTTTGACGATTAATCTATATATATACATAAAAGTGACAATGCGTGTGTGGGGACACTTCTCAACCTATATACTCAACGAATTTTTTTATCTACAGACTTGAAATTTGGTATATAGCGTATTCAAACATGCGAAAAACTTTTTAATCGATTTTCATCTAGAAAAAATAACTGCTAAGAGGTCAAATTTGAAAAACAAATGATATGTAGGCGGGGGGGGTCATGGGATTTTTACTTGCTTGTCCATTGTTTCATGAATGCACATGCGTGAATCGTTCAGATGACAGATTACTTATTTTAAGAATAAGTAGGCTTGAAAACACTTTTTAAATCGTGTCAAGCTGGCCTAATGGTTATTATACTTGACTCACTGTCTTTAGGTTTTGATTTTGATCCCAGCTCGAGTATTTTTTTTTACTAGCAAGAAGTGAACTGCTTAGAAAAAAAAAAAAAAAAGATAATACTCGCATGCACATGTCTCAATTTCTTTCCGTTTTCTTTTTTACTTCATATCTTTTTAAAGAATTTAACGTTACGTTTAATACCTACGGTATTTCTGTTTATGATAAAGAGGAATGAATTCTGCATTAATTAAAATATCATATTTATGCGTATTTTACGACCGGGCAACGCCAGACAGCCTTCTAGTATTACAATAAAGAAGCCAATGCCACAGATGATAGCTTGCTTTCCATGTGAAGTCTGAATTCTTTTAACTTGATCCAACTCGGATAGAACTGTTGAGATATTCTTCAACACACGTCAACACACGGATCTCTTCTGACTTTTCGTTCACAGAACTTTCTACATGATCGTTTATGATGCCAGTGTAAATGAAGGACGAACGTTGCAATAATAGATGTTTGGCCAACGGAAGAGGGAGGTGTTAAGAGCTGAAAATATTTCTGACCTGCAAGACCATAGAAGAGATATTTCCTTTGTTTAGAAAATAAGTACCTCGGTGAATGTGAAAAATCCTGCTGAGGTCGCCATTTGCGAGAGAAAAAAAAAAGAAGCAATATCCAGAACATAGCATCAGGTAATTCCCAGGAATTAAGACAGTTTTAGATTTTATCTTCAGTAGCTGTCTGGGGTAACTAACCCTGAGGTAAATACTGATCACCAACAACGAGTCAGAATGAGTCGACAGTGGAGAAATCCAAGGAGTATAGAAAGAGAGGCGGTGATGATCACTGCCTCCACATCGAGAAATAAGAAGAAAGGGTTCAAAAGAGAGTCGCTAACCTAATAAGGTCCCACATTGTCAGCTAGGCTTTAAC
>NC_136506.1:79105301-79280301 GCF_053919585.1 Euprymna scolopes | reverse complement strand
ATTACAAGAAATGGTAAATTCTGATCCGATGGGGAAAGAAGGAAATCGATTGTTCTGATTTTCGGTTATTATTCCGGGGTTTTCGCATCGGTCGAGCGCTATTGATTGGTAAAAGACGGGAAAGGATTTTAAGAAAGTTGAATGGTCGTCTCGTTGTTGAGAATCGTTATAGGGGGGCGTCGTCGTTGTTAACGCTGGTGCCGATGGTGTTGTAAACACGAGCCATAACTTATTTTGTCGCGACACGAATTCAGTCAAAACTTTCTCGTTTTCATCTCTTTCTTCGTCCCCAGAATAGTAAAGTCTGCTACTTTCTTTGAGTGATCGGTTCCGATTTAACGAAGGGTCTTGTTCAAAGATTAAATAAAAGGGCAACTCAGTTCTGTTGTGGAAATGACGAAATTCATCCTCGAAGTCCTGAGTGACATTCGTACTGTTGATATTAGTATTATTATTATTATTATTATTATTATTATTATTATTATTATTATTATTATTATTGTGGTGGTGGTGGTGATGATGATGATGATTATGATGATAATGATGGTGATTACGTAAGGAGACTTTTAACCCCGATTCTGAGGTGGTTGTGAATACTTCCCACACGCAGTCAATTCCCTCGGGGTACATTGGTTCGTTTATTATCGCTGCCTCTGGGTACCGGCTGGTAATATTGACACTTTTAACGTGACAGTTCTCTGTGTAGTTCTTCTGTAAACCCCAAACGGGGACCCAGAAGAAAAAGACGACAACATATTTGACAACGTAACCCATTTCTTTCTTTCTTTTTTCTTCTTTTTTTTTTTTTTAGATAAATAATAAATGTTTTTCTAAAGAAACCAATGAATTATTTGTGTGGGAATTTTCAGACCTGCAAAGAAAGAAGAAAAAAAATATTAACCAACTTAATAATTAAATTAAAATTAAATCAATATATTCTTAGTAGTAGTAGTAGTAGTAGTAGTAGTAGTAGTAGTAGTAGTAGTAGTATACAGGTTTGTATGCTCACTGACATATATACATATGGAATCATCATGTTGATTCGCCGGTTCTCGTTAGATCACCAAAGTTAAGCTATGTCGAGCCTGGTCAGTACCAGACGAGTGACCATTTGAGAATAAAAAACGCTGTGTATAGGAGGACGTCGACACTTCCCTACAAGAACTTCAAAAACCTAACGTCGTCATCTCCCCTAACCAGGATATATGTACGAATGTGGACTGCTTATGAATTAGAGATTCCCATTGATACTTCCTCCTTTGGAAGAAACCTATTCAACCTGCCTACGGTAAATGTGGCTGGCTATATTGCTCACTGATATAAACAAGTGGTTTTCCCTGGATTCTGGGTGACAACATGTCTGCGCAAATTTTCAAGACGCTCCTCTTTTTTTTTTTCTTGTTATTGTTGTTTCTTATAACTGTTGAAGATCACTTTGCATTATCGCACTAAACGTTTACCATTGGATTTTCGTTGATAACGACTGTTGTCTTTCTGTGAAATCTGAGTGACAATAAGCCTCCTCAGGATTCCAGGACCCTCTGTGCTCTTCAAGGGGGAGTCTGGATGATGCTCTTTCTTCAGATGTTGGAGCAATCGCGTTTCCTTGCAGAGAGAGAGGGGGGGGGGTTCTATAGGAATATCAGATTCTGGGATTTTTCTTACATATTTACCTGGACAGTTTAAGTTCCCTTGTGCTCGCATTATTATTATTATTATTATTATTATTATTATTAGTAGTAGTAGTAGTAGTAGTAGTAGTAGTAGTAGTAGTAGTAGTAGTATACTCACTAGGAGTTTTTCACACAGGTCATCATCAAAGATTTTTCTTGGAAAACAATCTGTGGCGTTCCCTGGATTTCCAATACTCACCACCTCTTTCGATATCGTTTGCAGATAAATTTGCGCTATCGCAACAGCTGTTTATCATCGGTAGCGTTCATTGGTCTTCACTTGAATTTGGGTGGCAATAAGCCTTCCCAAGTTCCCAGTCCTCTCTGCATTCATCCAGTGGATGTACAGTTAGTGCTTTCTCTCCTCGCTCTTTCCATCCTCCTTGACCCTTTTCGATTATTTCGAGTATTATTAGTAGTAGTAGTTGCTTTTGTTTTAATTTGTTTATTAATCGCTAGAAGTTATCAGAAAATTCATTATCAGTGATTGCATAATAGCAATAAAAAGTGGTGTTCCCTGGAGTTTGAGTGACAAGCCTCCACAGATTTCCAGCACTTCCTGCTTTTTTCGGTAACTATTACAAATCACTTTGCGTTCTCGCAACAGTTGTTTACCATTGAACAATAAAGTTTCCCAGAATTCCAGTAATCTCCGTGCCCTTCCAGATGAAATCTGAATAATGTTTTTGTTTTTTTAACGTCGGGCTTTTTTTTTTCTTCTTTCCTTTTTTTCTTCTTTTCTTTTTTCTTCTTTTCTTCTTTTCTTCTTTTCTTTTTTTATTCACCCCCCACCCCCAAAAAGCATATGCCACTGAGACGTAAGCGGCTACCGTAATTACGTGACAGATTTATAGAGACATCCTAAGTGGGGAGCTGTGCAGCAATATGTTTGTTCACATTACATTTAAATGTCTGCATTTCAGTACAGCCGGGGAAAAAAGGAAACATGTAAGAAATTCGAAAGGCATGCAATTCGAAGAAAGAAATTATTAGAGTAGAAAGTTTCACGATGTACGAAGACATCTACGATGAAGGGGTGGGATTTTGCTGTTAATCGAGTTGTTCGATGGTATTTACATTGAGGAGGTACAAGTGCTATGAGTTCGTTGGAACCCATTCTCTGGAAGTACTTATGAAACAAGCAAAATGATGCAACGTTTCGGCAATGGGATAGGGGCTGAAGCTTGGGAGACAATGCGGGATCTATTAAGTTAGAGGCACCTTTTTAGATCTTGTCTAAGAGGGATAGACTAGTGGTTAGAACATCAGTCCAGATATGGCAACGATACCTTACGTATGGACGAATGGTGGCTTTGAAATAGGATACTGGTAGATTTGAGACGTTTTCTAACAGCGTAAAGGGAGCCCACTTCTTTGCAGCAGATTTGGCAGTATCTTCTATGCATTTGTTCCAATTCATGTAACGATGGGGCAGGGGCTAGAGCTTGACAGACAGTGCGGGACCTATTAGATTAGATACTCTTTATTGCATCTGGTTTAAGAGGGGGTGACTGATGGTTGGTGCACGAGTCCACATATGACAACCATGCGCCATGCATGGCCGAATGGTAGCTCCTTGACCCTTAATAACCATTTGGTTTCTTGCGGTTTTAATGTAATTTCTTCTTCTTCTTCTTCTTCTTCTTCTTCTTCTTCTTTTTCTTCTTCTTTCAGTAATTAAAAATGTGTGTCAATTCTAACAAACTGTGTTCTATAGCTCCATATTAGCAGTCCTCTCTCGAGAATAGACCCTAACACAAAATCAACTCCCCCATTGTTTTTCTTTTAAAATGGGCCCTTCTTCGTTGGAGTGAGGTATGGTCCGGTACCCTCCCAGGTATTTTCTCCTCCTTCGCGAAGGTGGGAATATTACTGGTGTCGCCTCGGGCGCTTCTACCGGTGAATACCAGCGGATCCGTTTTCGGCTAATTTTTGTAGATTTGCAATGCCTCTTTCATTGGGAGCTGCTTTTTGTCTCCCCCCCCCCCACACACACACCTACACACACACACACACACAGACACACGTTAAATTGTTTTTATGCCTAATTTTGCTGTAGTGTTTTGACGAAAAACTAACAAAAATGAAAAGATAATTACTTTTTAATGAATTATTTAAAAAAATAATAATTTACGACAAACATATTTGACATATTTTTTTTTAAATTACGTCAATTGTTATTGTTTTTAGTCTTCCTGTGGTAATGACGTCAAACATTAAACGAAAAATATTCTATTTCTTTAAAAAATATATATAAAATACTAGACTGTTGCTAGTTAAAAAACGGGCAACAGTTCCTGTGCCTAGAACTATAACAAATATTATTAATCCGTTGTCATAGCCAATGTCCATACAAAATTTTAGGCAGATCAGTCCAGTAGTTTCCGAGAAAAGTGGAACAGACAGACAGACAGACAAACAAACAAATTTGAAATATAGATAAGAATTACAAGAATTAAAAAAAAAACATTAATAAAAATGTTATTTGGGTAAACTAACGTTAAGTTGCCGTGAATATTAGTTGTGAGTAAAGTAACGAGGCGAGGCGTCTGGTACCTTACTTCAAGATGTCTGACTCCTTATTACTTTAAACCAACATTAAATATGTTTTTAATAATAACGCAAATACGTCACAAATAAGTTGATAAATAAAAATTGTTTTCGGCTAATTTTCGAACTGTATTTCCTTAAAAAAAAATTCATGCCGCCGATCGTAACGTTTACCGTTCTCTTTTGTACAACAGGGACGCATGACAAAATGACAACAAATGAATCATAAAACTTGAAGCTTCCCTTTTGTTACAGAAACAAGCCATGAACTTTGTATTTGTCAGTTTAAAGGCTTAAACGTTACTACCGAATTCTTAAGAGTTACGATATAGTAAACAAGTCATCCATTTTAATCTATTATTAATTGATTGAATAATAAGAATCAAAGAGTGGCATTGAAAGTAATTTTGAAGCCTTTAAACTGTTAATTATTAAACACACACACACACACACACACACATATATATATATATATATATATATATATATATATATATATATATATATATATATATATTACATCACCACTTGTCAAGACCCAGCGGCCACTCGAGGATAAGGGTTAAAGGGTGTACAGTAGTCAATTGGACAATATAATAATTGTCAGTAATGGAAATTCAGTAAATTTGTTAACTTAAGGGGAACGGCTTATCAAGAACTTGTTTGTTTACACACACACACACACACACACACACACACACACACACACACACACACACACACATATACATATATATATATATATATATATATATATATATATATATATATATATATATATATATATGAACAAATGATTAATAAAACATGTTAAAAGACATCTTGAAAAAGAGTTAAAAATATATTTAATTTTAAAAAAGGAAGCACAAGATAAGTGGATAGTCCTTAATCCGCGGAGTTTCGAAGAAATACTCCCCTTCTCATCAGAGGGCAGGAATTCAAAATCCGATCTCGCATTTTGCTAATTCCTGCTCCTGCTCTCTGATGAGAAGGAAAGTATTTCTTCGAAACTCCGCGGATTAAGGACTATCCACTTATCTTGTACTTCCTTTTTTTAAAATTAAATATGTTTTTAACTCTTTTTCAAGATGTCTTTTAACATGTTTTTGTTTTATTAATCATTTGTTCATATTATAAGCTCTATTTCCTTTTCGGTTTTATTGAGCTTTTACATCTGGTTGAGATTACTTTACTTGTAAATATTAACTCTTTAATATTTATAATATATTTTAAGTTTACCATTTTGATTACCTTGGTAAACTTATTGTAATTTATATATATATATATATATATATATATATATATATATATATATATATATATATATATATACATACATATACTTATATATATATATATATATATATATATACTTAAATATATATATATATATATATATATATATATATATATATATATATATATATATATATTGCTTGGAACTCAAAGTCAAAATACTCTGAATTCAATGAAAAACATTTATTTTGTTCACGCGCCACTGCTGTATCAAAGAACAAAAACTATCAATGAAAATAAATAAATAAATTTTAATTATATACTACAAAATAAATATAAGGAAGAAAAAGAAATATCGTAAACAAAAAATAACTTACCTCGTGTTAAAGAGAAAAATTGCCCGGAAAATAAAAAATTTAAATAAAAAAAAAAAAAATTTTAAACGAAAAAAAAACAAAAACCTAGGGGGTGTCTGCGAACGAAATTCCACCCACTTTTAAAAGATATGAGTGTTAAAAACTTTTAAAAACCAATAATTCCCTTCTTGGCGATGTTGACACGCAAATCGCAAACCAAATCCAAACTTTGAAAAAAATTTTGAAGTTTTAAGATTTAAAAATCAATTTTTTCTTCTATGGTTTACGGAATCGATTCCTTAAAAAATCCATTGTTCGAGCCATGTTTTTACAGGTCGAACTTAGTTGCAATTAATGAGTTTTTAAATGACAACTGGACTTTATAATTGATATTATCGTCGCCCGTACCTTACACAACAATCTACATACTTTATGGATATGTGACAAGTGCGATGGGACTAGTACCACTACTACTACTACCATTAAGTAAATAAATAAAAGTGGGTGATGCTGATGTAGATCTCACGACAGCTGACAGAAGTTGCTGCAAGTGTCCACCCTCTCTCTCTCTCTCTCTCTCTCTCTCTCTCTCTCTCTCTCTCTCTCTCTCTCTCACACACACACACACACGCAAACACACACTCTCTCTCTTACACACACACACACACACACATATAATCAAAACACACTCACAATACACACGGCACGAACACACACGACACGAACACACACACGACACACACACACACAAACACACACACACACACACACACTTATATATTTAAAGTTTTACAGAAGGTTAGAAAAACATCGCTAGCGCCGGTTTCAAATCCAATACAGAGGGACCAGTTTATGGTCGAGAAATATTACTCTCTTCAGCCCTTTCTCCTTTCTCTCTCTCTCTCTCTCTCTCTCTCTCTCTCTCTCTCTCTCTCTCTCTCTCTTCATATTCATATATATATATATATTAGTGTTGGGACGATTAATCGGAATCGGAATCGGGAATCGCAAAAATCGGAGCTTTTGAGGGTATCGGAATCGGTATTGGAATCGGAAAAATTTTAGCCTAATCTGTGCCTAAGTCAAATCGTGGTGGTTGTTGTTGTTGTTGTTGTTGTTGTTGTTGTTGTTGTTGTTGTAACAATAATAATAATAATAATAATAATAATAATAATAATAATTTATTGATTTCAACTTCCAGTTAGACTAAAATCTCCTCACAAGTGTTTTTACGTTTGAGAAAATATAGACATGTGTTTTTTTTTTGTTTTTTTTTTTTTTTTTTGCAATCAGGACAAAATAACACTTTTTAGTTAAGTATTTAGAGATTTATAAAGAATCGGAATCGGTAATTGTATCGGTATTGGGAAAAATATTGGAAGCGTCCCATCACTAATATATATATATATATATATATATATATATATATATATATATATATATATATATATATATATATATATAGTTTTACGTAACCCTGACCTGTTGGGTCATAACCACATAGCCACTACGTATTCTACTTTAATTTGTGGTTTATGTGTTCAAGAATTGTCCTTGTATAACTAAGCATAATAATTTGCTTTTTATATTATTATTATTATTATTATTATTATTATTATTATTACTATTATTATTATTATTACTATTATTACTATTATTATTATTATTATTATTATTGTTGTTGTTGTTATTGTTATTGTTATTGTTATTATTATTATTATTATTGTTGTTGTTGTTGTTGTTGTTGTTATTATTATTATTATTATCATTATCATTATCATTATCATTATTATTTGTACTCACTAGGAATTCTCACACAGGTTATCATCAAATATTACAACTGATGGTGTCCCCTGGAGTCTGGTTAACAACAGGTCTCCTTAGATTTCTAGTACTCTCCATCTCTTTTGATATGCTTTGTAAATGAATTTGCATTATCGCAACAGCCACTTTCCATTGACATCTTATTGGCAACGTCCATTGGTCTTCACTGGAATTTGAGAGGCAACAAGCTTTCCCAAGGTCCCAGTTCACCTTCCATTTGTCTAGTGGAGGTCTGGTTAGTGATTTCTCTCCTCAACCTTTCCATCCTCCTGGATAGTTTTGAGAGGTGTGTAGTCAACTTATAATTTTGTAGTTTCATTTTTCAAGGTCCCATGTGGTGTCCTTCTATATTTTTTGTTTTACTTTTGTTGCAATTTCCATATATCGAGTTAGCATCGGTAGCTCATGTGAATTAGTTTCTGCACTCAATGATTTTCCTTAAGATTTCAACTGTTTTAGTCATTTTTTTTCCAAGTTATTTGGCTATGTTTCTACAATTATTGGTATTATATTGATTTTCTTCATGTTCTATATTCCTTCCAGTTCTCTAGAAAGTTCCATTTCGTTTTTCCATATGTCGGCTACAAAATCTACAATTTGGTAGTTTCTTTCCTTTTTGTTAATTATTATGACGTCTGGTTTCCTTGCTTGGATAAGTTTATCTCCATATCCTATTATTATTATTATTATTATTGGCGCGCAAGGAGCTTTCACACAGGTCTTCTGTAGCATTGTTTAAAAAACCTGTAGTGTTATAAAAGATGCTGGAAGTGTTCCCTGCTGACATCTGTGCATTTCTGTGCACGTTTAACGACGTTTGCAGATACTGTCTGTTGATATTCTCTGGTGATCTCCTGATAGCGTTGGTAATGGTCTCCTTTAGTTGGTCTTGATTGTGAGGATTATTTGCATAAACTTTTTTTTTAAGTCCCCCAAAGATAAAATTCACATGATGACAAGTCCGTGGAACGTGGTGGCCATAACCCTTTGCCTATTGTTCTCTCTTCCGTAAACATGTCATGAACTCGTGTCAGTGATCTGTGAGACGTGTGGCATGTAACGCCATCTTGTTGGAAAAAGAATTGCATTTTGTCTTATGGTGTCAGTTGGTCCGTAAGAGAAAGATTAGACGGATCGGGCTACTTTTAAGTGGATCACCCTGTATAAAACTTTGTATAAAAAAGGTTATATCAAAATATATAGTATAAAAAAATACAAGCTCTTCTGTAAGCAATAGCTATAGCTATAGCTTTGAAATATTGAAATATTTGTAATTTTTAGTGTGAGAGATGTTATCGTTTTATGACGTCATAGTTAGAACCTTTGTGGTGATCAGATTTTGTATGTTGTTCCCCACATATAATAAGAATAAATTTGTTCAGGATAAAGGGTGTTTTTGTTTTTTTTTGGGGGGGGGGTTCTTTTTCGTATTTTGGCTGGACTAAATGTTAGATATCATGAGAAAAATTCAAAAAATATAAAAAGGAATAATTAAGCAGACGATTTATGTTTATTATTATTGGCTCACACGGAGCTTTCACACAAGTCAACAAACGATCTGATTGGAAACCTGTGATGTTCTCTGGAAGCTGAGTGACAACAAGTCTCCCCAGACGTCCAGCTCTCTCCACCTCTTTTGATAGCATTTGCAAATGAATTTGCGTCATCACAACAGCCTCTTACCATTGCTTTCTCGCTTATTGTTTCGTCTCTTTGTCCACAGTCTGCATTTGCTGTTTTCTTGTGTTTTATCGATCCTTGCTTTGATATGGTTGGTTCTTATCGAGTTATCTTGTGCTGCAGGTGTGTTCGTTATTCTCATCTTTTGTCATTCTTATGGAGTTGTTTCTCTTCCCATTTCTCTTTTCTCATTTTGTTCTGTTTTCTGTGTTTTTGTTTTTGTTTTTTTCAGTGTCTCTCGCTGCCATAATTATCCTTTCAGTGTTTTGCATTATGTATTTTTCTAGTTCTTATTTTGTGTCCTTCACACAGTCTTCTATGCAGACCAGTCCTCTCCCGCCGTCTTTCCTTTTCACGTAGAGTCTGTCCTTTGGGTGTAGTGCATTATGCATGGTCATGAGTTTCCTGGTTTTCTGGGCGAGTTGTCTCAGTTCTTCTTTTGTCCATCCTATAAATGGTCCAGAGTAACTTACTAGTGATACTGCCCATGTATTTATAACTCTTATTAGGTTTCTGCTATATAATTTCGTTTCCAGGAGTTTTCTTGTTCTCCGGAGGTATTCCTTTCCAATTTTCTCTTTAATTTCTGTTGTTCTGATGGTGTCCGCTTCCAGAATTCCTAAGTATTTATAGTCGTCTTGTTTCCCTAGTGTCCTCATTTCTGTTTGGTTGGGTAGTTCTATGCCTTCTGTCGTTTCCAGTTTTCCCTTTCTTATAACTAGTTGTGCGCACTTTTCCATTCCAAATTACATTTGGATATCTTATTGGCTGAAGATCCTGATAGTGTTAATTAGTGTCTCTAGCTCCTTTTCGGTCCTTGCAAAAAGTTTCAGTATTATTATTATTATTATTATTATTATTATTATTATTATTATTATTATTATTATTATTATTATTCATAAAAAAAATCATTTAAAAAATTACGGCAGTAATTTAATCTTTTTATAAGTAAAATAGTAGATGTATGTCTATGTGTGTGTCTGTGTGAAAATATTTAACCGATAAACCCTTAAATGCTGGTTACATGGCACTGAAATTACCAGGAAATAGTAATCATACACCTGTGGGGATTCGTAAACTCCCAACTTGATGTTTACCCGTCGGCTGTCACAGACAAAATGTGTAAACACACCATTACGCATAGGCTCGGCGCACCCATCTGGTCAAAAAGAGAAAAATAATAAAAAAAATTAATTAGCCAATGGGAGCAGGGCCCGCTAAAAATAAATGTAATAACTAACGTGTCTGTAGGAGCCGGTTAAAATGGATTAAAAAGAAGAAGAAAAAAAACAGCATTTTTGTAAACGAAGAGAAGGGAAACAAACACAAAAAGGATAATATGCAGGAGCAGTCAGGAGAGAATTTAGTCCACTTCCGATGTTAAAGCCAGCCAACACTTTGCTTTATAACCGCTACTAAACCAACAAAAAGGAATAAGTACACCTTACGAACATTCTTTTTCTTTTAGGTCCCCCGATAAAAGGAGGGCAGACCTGTAACTTCACCCTTGTCCGTTCGTCTGTGGCACTTTTCTCAATAACTACGCTTTGGAATTTTTAAATATTTTGCACAAACATTAAACATGATATAAGTAAAAAAGTAACAGAACGGGTTTCCCGGAAAAACTCTGGTTGCCCCCTAATTTTGTTTGTCTATACTTCGCATTAACTCTTAGGTATGCCCTAGGGGCTCTTTTAGGGCTAATAAAAACACTCCATTTTGGAAACTATTTTACAAGATTTGTCTAAAATTGTCTGTGTACGTCTATTTAGCAGTTTTGCATGGTGCTGAACTCAAATTTAAATATGTTAAGGCCTTTATGCACTTTTGTAGCTGAATGGGGGAGGAGGCAAATGATCGACTTAGTCATTTCTTTTTTTTGCATGGTGCAGAACTTAAATTTACATAGGATAAGGCCTAAAACTGCACCGTTTGTTAATTTTCACCATTATTTGACGTCCCTGGGGATAATTGGGGGTAAATAGGAAGGTGGGGGAGTGCTGAACTTAGCCATTTTTTTGTCCCATCACTGTGCATCCATGGGGGCACATGCATGCTTCACTTGTTCTCTGTTAATTCTACCAAATTTTGTAGAAGCCTTTTGAACATACATAAAAATGAACCTTTTTGAACACACGCATAAAAATGAACCTTTTTAAACACACGCATAAAAATGAACCTTTTTGAACACACGCATAAAAATGAACCTTTTTGAACACACGCATAAAAATGAACCTTTTTGAACACACGCATAAAAATTAATCTTTTTGAACACACACATAAAAATGAACCTTTTTGAACACACACATAAAAATGAACCTTTTTGAACACACGCATAAAAATGAACCTTTTGAGAACACACACATAAAATGAACCTTTTTGAACACACGCATATAAATTAACCTTTTTAAACACACATAAAAATGAAACTTTTTGAACACACACATGAAAATGAACCTTTTTGAACACACTCAGAAAAATGAACCTTTTTGAACACACGCATAAAAATGAACCTTTTTAAACACAAACATGAAATGAACCTTTTTAAACACACACATAAAAATGAACAGTTTTTAAACGCACACATAAAGAATGAACCTTTTTAAACAAACACATAAAATAAACCTTTTCAAACACACACATCTAAAAATGAACCTTTTTAAACACACACATAAAAATGAACCTTTTTGAACTCACGCATATAAATGAACCTTTTTAAACACACATATAAAAATGAAACTTTTTGGACAGACATATAAAAATAAACTTTTTTGAACAGACACATAAAAATGAACCTTTTTAAACACACACATAAAAAATTAACCTTTGTTGACACACACATAAAAATGAACCTTTATAAACACACACATAAAATGAATCTTTTTAAACACACACATGAAAATTAACCTTTTTAAACACACGCATAAAAATGAACCTTTCTAAACACACACATATAAAAATGAACCTTTTTAAACACACATAAAAAATGAACCTTTTTGAACACACGCATAAAATTAGCCTTTTTGAACACACACAGAAAAATGAACCTTTTTGAACACACACATAAAAATGAACCTTTTTGAACACACACATAAAAATGAACCTTTTTGAACAAACACATAAAAATGAACCTTTTTGAACACACACATAAAAAATTCACTTTTGTGGACACACACATAAAAGTGAACCTTTTTTAACACACACATTGAATGAATCTTTTTAAACACACACATGAAAATTAACCTTTTTAAGCACACGCATAAAAATGAACCTTTATAAGCACACACATATAAAAATGAACCTTTTTAAACACACATAAAAAATGAAACTTTTTGAAGACACGCATAAAAATGAACAGTTTTGAACAAACGCATAAAATTAGCCTATTTGAACACACACAGAAAAATGAACCTTCTTGAACACAAGCATAAAGAATGAACCTTTTTGGACACACTCATAAGAATGAACCTTTTTAAACACACACATAACAATGAAACTTTTTAAACACACACATAAAAATGAACCTTTTTGAACACGCACATAAAAATGAACCTTTTTGAACACACACAGAAAAATTAACCTTCTTGAACACAAGCATAAAGAATTAACCTTTTTGGACACACTACAAAAAATGAACCTTTTTAAACACACACATAAAAATTAACCTTTTTGAACACACACATAAAAATGACCCTTTTTGAACACACACATTGAATGAATCTTTGTGAGTACGCACATAAAATGAACCTTTTTTAACACACGCATGAAAAATGAACCTTTTTGAACACACATAAAAATGAACCTTTTTGAACACACACATAAAAATTAACCTTTTTGAACACACACATAAAAATGAACCTTGTTGAACACACACATAAAAATTAACCTTTTCGAACACACACATAAATGAAACTTTTTAAACACACACATATAAAAATGAACCTTTTTGAACACACACATAAAAATGAACCTTTTTGAACACACACATAAAAATGAACCTTTTTGAACACACACATAAAAATGAACCTTTTTGAACACACTCATAAAAATGAACCTTTTTGAACACACACATAAAAATGAACCTTTTTGAACACACACATAAATGTGAACCTTTTCGAACACACGTATAAAAAATGAACCTTTTTGAACACACATATAAAAATGAACCTTTTTGAACACACACATAAAAATGAACCTTTTTAAGCACACACATAAAAGTGAACCTTTTTAAACACACGTATAAAAAATGAACCTTGTTGAACACACACATAAAAATTAACCTTTTTGAACACACACACAAAATTAACCTTTTTAAACACACACATAAAAAATTAACCTTTTTGAACACACACATAAAAATTAACCTTTTCGAACACACATAAAATGAACCTTTTTAAACACACACATATAAAAATGAACCATTTTGAACACACACATAAAAATGAACCTTTTTGAACACACACATAAAAATTAACCTTTTTGAACACACACATAAAATGAACCTTTTTGAACAAACTCATAAAAATGAACCTTGTTGAACACACATATAAAAATAAACCGTTTTGAACACACTCATAAAAATGAACCTTTTTGAACACACACATAAAATGAACCTTTTTGAACACATACATAAAATTAACCTTTTTGAACACACTCAGAAAAATTAACCTTTTTGAAAACACTCATAAAAATGAACCTTTTTGAACACACTCATAAAAATGAATCTTTTCGAACACACTCAGAAAAATGAAGCTTTTTGAACACACTCATAAAAATTTACCTTTTTGAACACACACATAAAGTGAACCTTTTTGAACACACTCATAAAAATGAACCTTTTTGAACACACTCATAAAAATGAACCTTTTTGAACACACTCATAAAAATGAACCTTTTCGAACACACTCATAAAAATGAACCTTTTGGAACACACTCATAAAAATTAACCTTTTTTTAATCTTTCTTATCTATCCGTCGATAGCTTGAGCTATCGAAAAAAATGTGTCTTGAGCGCTAAATGTTTTAGTTTCGATTCTAGCTGATATATACGGCATAATCCCGTTGACACATCACTTCCCATTAGATCACCAAAGGTAAACGACGTTGAACCTGGTTAGTACGAAATGGGTGACCATTTGGGAATACCAGGCATATATGTGCTCAGAGCCTAGAGAGGGATGGCCACCGCCTGGCTATTCTGGCCTAAGATACAATGCATTAAATAATGCACCCCCCCACACACACACACACAACCCCGGATGGCTAAGTGACTCATCATCAATATCTTGTAGCAGTTACAAATAGAAAACTATTATTTTTTGCAAATCAATGTTACTACGGAACAATTAGCAGGCGGGGCGCGTTGATTTTTTCTCTTCCATAAGGAACTATTTTAGCCTCCTTATGGTACGAGCGTTGATGAACAGAGAGAAACCGACCATCAGCAAAAACGGACTCTCTCTCTCTCTCTCTCTCTCTCTCTCTCTCTCTCTCTCTCTCTCTCTCTCTCTTTTACCTCGTCTTCCGGCATCGGCGATTTCACTAGAAATAACTGCCGATTGACACCACAAAGGAACCACATGCTTAACTCCATACAGCTAAACATTCTGTTCCTTCAAACATTTCAACCTGTTTCTGGTCGGAATAAATCCTTCCGTTGTTTCGTTTATAAAACAAGTTTTGTTTTTTTATTCGGTGCTTCGTGTTTAACAATTACTTATTTAATTGCAAGCATTTCCTAAAATCTGGTGGCACCCAAGTAAATTTTTAAAATCTGTACTGCATATTAGGTACAATAACATATTCAAAAGAGACTTGGCTCTGTAATAATAATAACGAAATTTGCATGAATTAAAATATATTTAAACGCATTTTACGACCGGGTTCCCCCTACTATTCTTCTATAATATAAAATGTGTGTGTGTGTGTGTGTGTGTGTGTGTGTGTGCGTGCGTGTGTGTGTGTGTGTGTGTGTGTGTGTGTGTGTGTGTGTGTGTGTGTGTGTGTGTGTGCGCGCGCGCGCATTTTTTTCGTATGTCCGCCGGTGGTTGTGGGAAGCGCTCGGGGGGGGGGGGGCTCGGGGGGAGGGTCACTGTTTCTTAAAACTTTTTCTACACTCTCTAAATTATAATATGTCCGATTTACGGACGGAGCGGGGTCGCGTCTCTCTTTTTTCATTTTATTTCAGCGAATTTTATATTACAAAATTCGCCCTGTGATTTCATTTTCTCACTACTACTACTACTACTACTACTACTACTATGGCGTGATGGTTGGCCAAGAAAACCACACGTTCACGTTCGTTTAAACACCTGCTTTTTTAAACGTTGAATTTCACCCTTCCTCAATTCTCTGCCCGCGTAGCATCATAGTAAGTCATAAGGCTATTTGAGCCTACCTTCCCAAAACTTTTTTTGTACACCCGGACAACGCCAGGCACCCCCGCTAGTCTATAATATAAATCTCAATCGTCGGTTTGTATGTATGTATGTATGTATGTATGTATGTATGTATGTATGTATGCCAAAAACTTTTGACAAATGCGACAGATCCTGACGAGATTGGTATCGTTTCAAGCTCCACATCTCGGGCGACAAATATCGAAAAATTGGCCAAAAACATTAATTTCTTCACCTTCAACTGGGCAGGGGTCGGTTTTTGCGTCGACATTTTCGCAGTCATCGTCTCGGTAGGATTGACTACGCTTAATTCCAACGCTCAGGAAGGACTTCCGGTCGCGCGTTCGAGACATCGGCTAAGACGTCACGTTTCCTTTTTTTTTATCTTCTTTTCGTTCTTCGCCTTACGGGTTCGAGCCTGCCTACTACAACGTTTTTTAACCCCTCTCAATTCAAACTGCCTACTGTTGTTTTGATTCCCCCTACCACATTTTGCACCCCTAGGTGCCTTATTATACCACCTACACACACTCGTCCAATGCTGGGCACTTCCGCTATTGTTGTTTTGATTTACCCCACCCTGGGATTCTTTACTACACCACCTCCACACACCTAGCAACGCCTAGCAACGCCTAGCAACGCCGGACAACGCCGGGCACCCCAGCTAGTCATATATAAATTATTATCATTTTTGATGGCCTAAAATAATAATTTAAAAAAAAAAACGCCGTTGACTTTTTATCATAGAATGGTGTATTTCTTGTCGAATTCATTTTGCTCACCCCCCCCCCTCTCCCTTTATTGAAAGCGTGTCGGGCGAAGCGCCTCCAACTGGTCGAATAACATCAACGGGTCTTTTTATTTCTTTGTTGTGTCTATCTCGTCGGCTTGAAATGTATTCGATTGTGAATTTGCTATAAAAATAGAAACTGAATCTCTCAGTTGAAATTGCTGACATAAACAATACTCAAAGAAAAAGAAAAGAAAAAACTAGAGTTTCGATTTGGTTCCAATCACACGAAGAAGATGAAGACGCAGAATAATTGGACACAGTTTTTCGCATGCTATGTTCATTTTTATTTAGTTACCAGCCTGGGTGCCCGGCGTTGTCCGGGTGTTTGGAGGTGTGTGTTGAGCAAAAAAAAAAAGTGGTAGCAGGCAGGCTTTCTCATACCTTGAAGGAGGAAAAAAAAACGAGAAAAAAAAGTGACGCCTTTGCCGTTGCGTCCATCATAAAATCGGAAGTGGCGAAGGTTTAAATTAAGGCTAGTCAATCGAAAAGAGAGGATAACTTTCGAAAATATCAGCGAAAAAAGCGACCCCTCTCTGTAGAAAAGTGCCCAGTTAAGGGTGGAGGAATTAATGTTTTTAGCCAATTTTTCGATATTTGTCGTTCGAAGGGTCGAGCTTTAAAACGATACTGATATCGTGAAAATCTGTCGCCTCTGTCGAAAGTTTTAGGCATACATACATACATACATACATACATACATACATTTAAACAGACAGGTGAGATTTATATTATAGAAGATTCCTCATCCCACCCCCTCTATCTGCGCACAAATCTTTTTTTCTTTTTTTTTTTTTTACTTACATTCACCCCTAACGAAGCATATCGCCACTTGAATGTAAGGGACTACTATTTGGGACCATACCTAGGAAATATTACCAAGATATTGGTTTACATTACATCTAAACTTCTACATATTAGTACGGTTAGGGAAGCAGGAAAGGAATTCCAAAGTCTAGCTGTCCAAGGGAAGAAACTATCACAGTAGAAAGCTTTCTGGCATGTAGTAAAAGGGTGTGGTTTTGCTGCTAAGCGAGTTTGTCAGGGATGTGTACGCCGAGGGGGCACAAGGGCAACAACTTCATCAGAGCACATTCCATTAAAATATTTGTAAAGATAGAGCCGTCCCACTTGTTAACAAATTTATCGAATTTCCATTACTAACGATTACTATATTGTCCAATTTCTACTGTACACTCTTTACCCCTTATCCTCGAGTGGCCTCTTGGCCTTGATAAGTGGTGCTGCCTATGTAAAAAAAAAAAAACAGGCACACAGATGCAACATTGTGGCGATGGGACAGGAGTTGGAGCTTAATTGACAAAGTGGAACCTATGAGATTGATTTGGGGGGAGGGAGCTGTCCAAGAGGGATAGACTAGGGAAGATGCACCAGGCCAAACGTGGCAACAATACTGTATGCGTGAGCGAATGGCGGCCTTGTAGAGGTACAGAATACTCTCAGATGTGAGTAGTCTTCTAGCACGATAGAGAGAACCCACCTTCTTTGCAGCAGCCTTCGCAATGTCCCTAATGTATTTGTTCCAGTTCATATTGCCCGTGAATGTTAAGCCGAGGAGTTTGAAGGAAGAATTCTAAGGTAGGGTCTTATTTGTCATGAATATCGATGGCTGGAGAGGCTTCTTGTAATTGTTAAAGGAGAGCAGCTTATTCTTACTAGCATTAAGTGTTGCAATCCATTTACGTCCCCATTCCACTACGGTCTGGAGGTCATTTTCTAAAGATTCTGCCATTGTCTTAAATTTATGTACACCTGTTCTTCTCTTGTACATGTTAAAGAGCGTTGTATCATCAGCAAATATACCCATCTCGAACACAATATTGTACAGGTGGTCGTTAATGAATATTAGGAATAATAGTGGTCCAAGGATCGGCCCATGAGGCACTCCCACATTAATGGTATGCTGTTTAAACGCATATTTCATGAACAAAACTTCTTTCCAAGAACTGCCTGCCTGTGGTACACTGTTATGTTGTCCTGCTTTCTGATCGATTACAGTATGGTAGCCTTGAAGTCCAATGTAAACAATTTCTTGTTGAACCATCCCCTTAAATAATCAAATTCTACCGATTGCTACACTACCGTCTTACATTCATTAACCCTTATCCTGGAGTGGCTTTCGAGCCTTGATAAGTGGTGACTCTGTAAGGTGTGGTGATCGATGGTGTAACCAATCCATAATCGGGATTTATCAATTTATAGAACCGAGGTTGTGTGTTGCTATTTTTTATTAAAGTCGGGAATCAGCAATTGTGTGAGTGTTATTAACAAGACTAATAACGAGATCGCCGATTAATAGAAAGGTTTCACCAATACACATCCTTGCATTAAGAAATAAAAATGAAATCCGGAAAATAACGATACTCGTAAAAAAAAAACAAAAAAAAACAGGAAATCGCAGTATTAACATGAAATAAACAACATTTATTTACATGTTAGGAATTCTAATTTATATTGTTTCTACAAGTGTTTTTTTGTGTGGAATGTTCATAATGAAGGATTAGTGGAGTGAGAATTTTGTATGTTCGCTTTTTGTGTATGTCTACAGAAGGCTTCTTTCCTAGCCTTCTCGGTCAGCTCGCTCCTTCTTAAAACTTTTTATATCACGTCTAAATCATAATAACTACGACTTAACAACGGGGATCGCGTGTGTATTTAATTTGCCCGACTTTTACCAGCTCGCCACGTCTTCGAAAAGCGAATGATCTGGCTTGCAGCGCAAAACTAGGTCAGACATCACGCCACTTCCTCGCACCTGTTTATTTCGCTTTATAACCCTTCACATAACGTGCTTATCAGTTCCTCTCCCTTCGTAGCCGAGATGGTTAGGTATCTGGCCTTTTCCCTTTCGTTTCCACCTTCGCGTCAAGGCTTCGGGGTGCAATCCTCCTCTCCTACTAAAACTTTTTTTCTTTTACTCAACCAACGTTTTTTTTTTAACACACACACCTCCAAACACCCGGGCAACGTCGGGTACCCCCCCCCCCGCTAGTATGAAATAAACAACATTTATTTATGTTAGGAATATAAGTTCAAATCATTCCAACGTAAGTGTTTTTTCTTGTGTGAAATGTTCATTATGCTAAATGAGGATTTTGTGAGAACAGAATGGAGTTTAAAATTACTGATTTTTATGTGTCCAGAGTGTCGCACGTGGCTTGAAATAAATGTGATTATTTTCTGAGAGAAAAATGAACAGTCCATAATCACAAAGGCGGAAGCATACGTTGTTGTATTATGTGGCCTGTATCAGTAAAGGGTCAGAAAGAACATCGAGAGAATAGAGAGACACGCGTGTGAACGTAACAGAAGCCTTATTAACACTAAGAAGGAGTAGTAGTTTTTGTTACTACGACATACCACGTGATTGTGTGGTGGGAGGTTGACGGCAATGGTGATGGAGTGAGAATTTTGGGAGAATAGCACGTGGCTTGAAATTATTGATTTTTGTATGATAAGTGTGCCACACGGGGGCTTAAAGTCCATGTGGCTATTTTTGAGGAGCATAGTCCATAAATCATATAAGCGTTTATATGTGTGTGTGCGCGCGCGCGCGTGTGTGTGTGTGTGTGTGTGTGTGTGTGTGTGTGTGTGTGCGTGTGCGCACGCGCGTTAATATTATAAGAACAGTAGTTCGAAATAAAATTGTTTTAAAAGAAATTTAAATCCTCGCTCGATGTGGTAAATTTCCACGCTGGATATTAAAGTCCATGCCTGTCGCGCGTAAAACCATGATGAGGGTTTTAACGTCTCCCGCGAACGGAATTTTCTCAACACTTGTTGAACTGGAGAAATTGAAGAGAAAACTGATTTGATTTTGTGCCATTCTCGGCGATGTTGTTTTACGACTAAATAGACGAAGTTTCCTCGAACACGTGCTGTTGTTGAGAATTTGGAGGGAAAACTGATTTAATTTTGGCGGGCAAATCTTTATATACAGGTTTTCTCGAGCGTTCAAACCGTGTTTACTGTATTCATACACGGGGGAGCGTAACGTAGTTCCTTTTGTTTTATGTGTGTGGTGGTTGCATCACAACGTCATGTTCCTACGCGTTCTTCATAGGCGTGGGTGTATCAAAGCGGTGATTACTGTGAAATGTTCCTGCCAGGCATTCAATCTGGCCGCGTATAGCGTTTGCTACAACTTCCTCGTAAAAAAGAAAAAACATCTTATTTTTAATACGGGTATTATGTTCCTTTATTTATTTATTTATTTATTTATTTATTTTTAACGAATCTACAGCATCTGCCAAAAATGTCGGGAAAAATATCCTTCGCCAGCGTTCGTACTAATATTCATATATTTATAAAATAAGATGTTATGTTCTGAAATACCTAAATTAATCAAGTAATTGCTTTTATATAGAGTAAATAATATTTTTACGATTTTTAGGATTTAATCTTGTAGTTGAAAGCACATTTTTTCGTCAAAAATTTGAATTCTTGACCAATCAGGGCTTCATTTAAAAAACTTGTTTTTTTGGCAAGCCTCTGGGAATATATATATATATATATATATATATATATATATATATATATATATATATATATATATATATATATATATATATAAAGGCAAAAAAAAATATATCTATAAATATAAAAGCGAAAATGTATGTATGTATGTATGTATGTATGTATGTATGTGTGTGTGTTCGCTTTTTCTGTATGTCTACAAAAGGTTTCTTTCAGAGAAGCGGTCGGTCGGTTCACAACTTTTTAAAACTTTTTTATATCACATATACATCGTAATATCTCACAGTTAACAACGAAGCTCGCCTGTCTATTTAATTTGCTCGATTTCGGGAAGATAAATATTCAACATTTGTTGCTCGCCACATGTGGGTTAGTCTTTTTCCTATAACATCTTGGGGAAATAAAAATCCCGCAGTCAAACTTGACCTTATTAACTCATTAAAACGGGCACCTGCCAAATCCAAGTAATTAAATAAATTCAAACGTGCTTCCGTTAGCATCTCGCGGTGGGACAATGGTTAACGTCGCACTTTTTTTCTTTTTTTTTTTTTTACACACTTTAATTTACAACTTTGCCTCAACGGTTCGGGTTCGATCCTCATACTTACTTTTTTTTACACCACCACCACCCCCACACACACCTCCAAACACCCGGGCAACGCCGGGTACCCCTCGCTAGTATATATATATATATATATATATATATATATATATATATATATATATATATATATATATATATATATATAAAGGCAAGAAGAACTTCTCTCGTAGAGAGGGACAACAGAAACCAACAGGAACGCTCGCCGAGTGAAATTCAGTAGCTGAGATGACAGCTTGTCTCGTACGTCAAGGAATATTGACTCTCTCCACAACACGTAGTCGGACTCTTTCTCTCACGCTCTCAAGTCTTCACTTTCTGCCTCCGTTCATTCTTTCATAGAGACTGCCACCTTTGCGCACACACAAAAAAAATGATTTCTTTTCTTTTTTTTAACGAAAATAAACAAAAGTTTATTTTACATTATTTGGCGGTGTATTTCTTTTTATTTATTTGTTTCGGAGGTGGGGGGGGAACTTATGCAACTCCGCAACGATATAGAGTAAATAATATTTTTACATTTTTAGGGGTTTTTTAACAGGAAATTACACCCATTATGAGGCTAATTTTAATCTCGGCAGTTCATATTGAGTTGTCTCCTCATTATTGATGGACCCAAATGTGACGTACAGATTGCTCATAAAATTTGATTATCGTAGTTAAAAAATAAAAACTACGAGATTTTTGGAATATGACATCTTCGTTTTGTCACGAGTACGAACATTATGAGCTTTTAAAAAAAAATTTTTATGCATTTTTGTTTGAAAATGGGACTCTTCTGTATTACGCTGGCGGTGCCATTGTTAGGGGACGATAACTCCAATTTCTTCTTGGCCAAATAAAATGGCAAATAGATAACAAACAATTTTTTTTTTCCAAACTCAAAATATTTGAAAACCAAAACATAAAAATGTATCAATATAAAATTGTAAAAACATTTATTGAAAAGTCTGCGTGAGAAAATATAATTTTAATAAAACATTTTTTTAATGTAAGTAAAATTGGATTTTTCCTCCAAACAATGAAAAAAAAATTTTTTCGACTTATAGCAACTTTGGATTTTTTTTTTCTTTCTTTTTTTTTTCCGAAACATTTTTTTGAATTAAAGTAAAGTTTTCACTGTAAGAAAATATAGTTTTTTTTTGTTTGTTTTTTGTTTGTTTTTTTTTAATTTTTATTTTATTTTTTGTGGCACCCGTTGAAGGATCAATAAAGTTATATATGTTATATATTATGGGGTAATTCTTTTTTGGGATGCCAGGACGCCAAAAAGTACGCTAGTGCGGCAAATTTCATTCCGTCATAAAAACAATTTTCTACAGAAAAAAAAACAACTTATTTTTACATTTTTATCTAGTGAATAAACATAAAATTATATATGAAAAAAAAACACGTTTATTATTTTTAATATCCAATAACGAATCTGAAGTCGATGTTGTAAGAAATTCTGCGGAAATAAGCAGGATCCTCATTGGTTGGTGTGGCCGCCCACGATTTTGTTTGAAAGTATCAGATTGATAACTGACGAGAGTATTCTTGGCGTTAAATTTATGTTTTTAACCCGCCAGTTTTCACACAGACAACAGGTCGAAATGGACGTAGAAAACTCACTCGAGGCTTGTAGCCTCAAAACCCTTTTGTCTCATTGAGGCGCATTAATGCCCTAATGTGGACCGAAATGTTATTATCATTTGCTAATACCAATGCCGTTATGTTGGGCGAAATATTATATTCATCACACACTGTTGTGCTCTTCAATTTGATTGACTTTCATCTTTACTTATAATGTCTCTCAGAGACAAAATTAAGATCTACATTTTGACCTAACCTTTGTCCGTCGTTCGGATGATTATTCACGGTAAACTCCATAATGACTACCGGATTCTCAGCATTCGTCCTAGGAAAGCATCACTAACTCATCGAACCTGTTGCAACTATTTTTCGAACAGTGTAGATTATTTAATCCTGCAACCACGGAGATAAAACATGAACTATTACCCTTTCTGGGTGTTACCAGCCCTGCACATCTTTTGCAATTTGGTATTTTTACTTTAATTAAATCTACGTTGAAATTTAAAGGTGAGCCTGTTGTGATTTCTGATTGTTTTCTTTCATTCTGGGCAAAACAGAGGTGAGAAAATATCTCACAATGTTTTCGATTGTAAAACAAAACTAACTTCTTTTTTATTTATTTTTTTTTATATATGATAAACCTGTTTTTTTTTGTTTTTTTTTTTTCATGTATATTTTTATGTTTATTCGCTGGATAAATGTATAAAGATCATTGTAAAAATAAATTTTATTCATTTTTATTCTTTAGAATAAATAATTCAGCTATACGTCACACACAATTTTATCAAAACAAGTCAGTTTCGTTTAAGAAAAGAAAAGGCAACTTAATCCCCGTTGCATAATTTGGATTTTTTTTTTAATAATAAGCGTGTTTTTTTTTCATATATATTTTTCTATTTATTCGCTAAAAAAATGTATAAACATTTTTGTAAAAATAAACTTTATTCAATTTTATTCTTTAGAAAACGAATATTTTAGCCACACAGAGATTTATCAAAAAAAACTAGTTTTGTTTTACAATCGAGGACATCGACTTCAGCTCATTTGTTGGATTTTAAAAATAATAAATGTGGGTTTTCATATATAATTTTATGTTTATTCGCTAGATAAAAATGTAAAAATAAGTTTTTTTTCTGTAGAAAATTGTTTTTATGGTGGAATGAAATCTGGCGCAAAATCTCTTCTAACATGGATTTCAATTCAGAAGTTTTGTATCTATAAACAACTGCACGCCACTTGGCAGCCATCAATGTGAGAAATGACAACACGGCCAGAAGAGAAGACGAAGAAGAAATCCACGGCATAAAAAGTTGTGTTTGCTGTTGAGCAGGGTAACACGTACAAGAACTAAAACACCAGGTTTAGAAAGTGGGTTTGAGAAGCCAGCACCAAGGAGGAGGGACACTCTGACCCACAAAAAGTGACCGTGCAGCCCCGTCGGCATTCCCTGGTAAGGATACCCCAGGCAATTAGCAATAAACTAACTCTTTCTCAAAGAGAAAAGATAAAGCCTCGGAGGGTGAACCTCCTAGAACTGCACAGAACTTTATTCCCACCATAACATCAACAGAGACTGGATCATTACTGAAATGCTCTGATCTCTGTTGATTTTGTGGGCCCAGGATAAAAATCCCTTATCAGTTGAATGATGAGAATATTATGAGAGGATTAAAATTGAATGAAAAAGAACAAATGTAAATATATATGTAGATTTCAGGGTAGTGTAGTAGATGTTCGTGATGATAATAATCTCTCAGGCATTATCTCCTCCTGTTTTTGGAGAAAAGGTTAGTGTAGTACATGTTCTTCATTATACTATTCTCCCAGGATTTACCTTCTCCTTTGAGCAGTATATTTTCATTCGGCATATTGCAAAAATATGCGAACGGATATTTTACAAATTGATTCAAAGTAACCGTAGTGGTGTTTAGCAATGTGCTTTTTTCTTTGTTTTCTTCATTGAACTCATAAGTCAGCACACATCAAGGCAGAAAGACACTTGAGGATAAGGGTTAATAAGATGAAGGGATCGTCAGTTGAATGATGAAAAATATTATGAGAGGATTGAAAATGAATTTTAAAAAAGACAAAATTCGAATACCTATGAGGATTGCGGTTAAGGTAGAAAATTACTTTTTGCTGTGATTGTCTTGCAAGGAGAAAACGGAGATTGGAGCTCAGTCGAGCATCTTTCTATTAATATTCATTATGCTGATGACATCAAACTGATTGTTGTTTTCTTTGATAAGTTAAAGCTTTCTACTTATAAGCTGAGAAGCCGCTTCTGAGAAAATGGGGATGAAAATAAACGCAATCGGATATAAAATTATTTCTTGCTTTGTAGATAAAATAACGGTTGAAAAAAAAAAACAAGATTTTGTGTTTCTTGGTTCAGTAGTTTCAAGATCTTCATCTGATCTTAGCAGAAAGACAAGAATAACAACTTCTGCATTTGGACGTCTAGGTCGAAAGGAAACCTTTACAGTTGTGGGTTAAATTAATAACATATGCCCTGGAGTCTGATTGTTTACATGTGACCAAACCACCTCGCAGGGACTGTTCGTCACAAGAAGAAAGAAATTTCAATGTTTATAACCGCTACATACCTGCAATTGACTACCATTGTGTAAGATTTTTATTCATTTATTTATTTATTTATTTTGTTTATTTACTAGCATTTCAGCCCGGCGTTGCCCGGGTGTTTGGAGGTGTATGTTGAGCAAAAGAAAAAAAAAGCGGTCAATTTTTTTAAATTTGATCCCTATTATGACCCCTTAACATTTATTGTTTTGCGCTCAAATCAAGTTATTAAGTTAGATCCATGTCCAAGGAACCTATATCTAAAATTTCAAGTGTTTAGACTCAAAATTGTCGTAGGAGTTTGGTAGAGTTCTCAATGGTCAAATCGTTGAACTTTGACCCCTTAACAGCCGAATTTCTGGTCGAAAATGGATCACATAGATTTTCCCAAATCTCAGTACCCTGTATATCAAATTTCAAGTCTGTAGACTTGAAATTGACGGAGTTATTGCGTAGGAAAATGTACACCGACACACACACGCGCGTGCGCGCGCGTTCACTTTTATATATATATAATAGATTTATTTTTGTCGTATTTGCTTTCTTAAACATTTTGTGAGAAAATGGGGTATGCAAATATATGGCGGTCATGTGCGGAAGCACTCAAGAATTGTATGCCAATGTCTAAGTCGGGCCTACCTACGGCGAAAATGAGTTCGTCCAAAGGCTATAAAAAAAAAGTCTGATAGTCCTGGTAACGTGTCATGTTGAATGATTGCGGTTGGGATCATGTCGAATTGTTGGAGGTGTTCAGATTTGAATCAACAGAGTTGCTTGGGATTGTGTCATGTCAAATCATCATGTCAAGTCGTCGGAGGTGTTTCGGTTCTAATCGACAGAGTTGTTTAGGATCGTGTTGTGTCGAATCGACAGAATTGTTTGGGATTGTGTCGTATCAAATCATTGGAGGTGTTCGAACTCGAATTGATGGTGTTGTTCCAGATCATATCGTGTTGAACCAACGGAGGTGTTTGGGTTCGAATTGACGGAGTTGTTCAGGATTGTGTCGGGTCGTGTGGATGAAATTGTTCAGGACCGTTCTGCCACGTGTGATTTTTTTTTGTTCCTTTTTCCCTCGTGAAGCCACAAAATAAACGCAGGCAAATATAAAATTATTTCTCCCTTTGTAGATAATATTTCAATAGATAACAGGATGGTCGAAAAAAAAACAAGTTTTTATGCTTCTTGGTTCAGTAGTTTCAGGATTTTCATCTGATCTTAGCAGAAGAACAAGAATAGCAACTTCTGCATTTGGACATCTAAATCGGAAAAAGTCCTTCAAAGTTCCGGTTTCAATTAATAAAATACACCCTGGAGTCTGATTGTTCTTGTGTGACCAAACCACCTCACAGGGACTGTTCTCCATAAGAAGAGTTTAAATGTTTATGACTTCTAGATATTTGCAATTGAGTATTGTTACAGAAGATTAAAATAATTTTTTTACATTATATTAAATATTTTCTTTGAATTTGTGGTGAAAAAAAAAACTGGACAATCCACACTCAAACTCATGGTTGTGGTCTTTGGTAAGTTGAATCAGTTGAGAAGCCGCTTCTGATGACGTCAAACTCATTGCTGTTTTCTTTGATGAGTTAAATCTTTCTACTTATGAGCTGAGAAGCCGCTTCTGAGAAAACGGGGATGAAAATAAACGCAGTCAAATATAAAATTATTTCTCCCTTTGTTGATAATATTTCAATAGATAAAAGAGCGGTTGAAAAACAACAAAAAACAAAAACAAGATTTTGTGTTTCTTGGTTCAGTAGTTTCAGGATCTTTCATCTGATTTTAGCAGAAGCACTAGAATAGCAACTTCTGAAGACGTCCTTCAAAGTTCCGGTTTAAATTAATACACCCAGGAGTCTGTTTTTTGTTTTTTTACAAGGAAGTCACCACTTATCAAGGCCCGGAGGCCACTCAAGGATAAAAGTTATTGCATGTACAGTAATCAATGGGATAATATCGTAGTAATCGCTAGTACTGGAGATCTGATGAAGTGTCTTATTAAGGGGGTGGTTCATCAGGAATTTGTTTATGTTGGACTTGAAGACATTCAAGTTGTAATCAGGTGGGAAACAGGCAAATGGAAGATAATTCTACAGGCGTGCACTTCTAAGAAAGAAGCTTTGTTCATGGAATCTACATTTTTATTTAGGCACAGATAAGGAGTGGGGAAAATTACTGACAGTGGTTTCAGCTAGACGGGTGTTTCTCATGAAAGATTTGCGAGGGGGGACCAGAGATTGGAGCTAGAAAATAACGATAAAACAAAGACAGACTCGCAACGTCCCTTCTGTGGGAGAGAGGCTGCAGGGAAGAGAAAAGGGCATCTTCCATTAGGCTATGAAGTCTATTTTGTACTCTGTCAAGGCAGGATAGGCTGTTTTTAGCAGCTCCTGCCCAGATGTGGCAGCAGTACTCCATCCTTGGACTGACTTGACTTTTATATAGATAGAGAATTGCATGAATGAGATATCTACTGGAGTGGTAGAAGGATCCCAGCACTTTTCCAGCAACCTTGGCGACAGATTTGATGTACATGTTCCATTTCAGATCAGGAGTAAAGGTCAATCCCAGAAGCTTGTCAAAACATGGGGACGAGATCTATCTATTTCAATTGATGCCAGATGGGGATCAGAGTGTCAATAATGTAAAGCTTATCGTGTTCTTGGTTTTAGATGCATTAAAAGTAACCAGCCCCTTCCCCCATTGTATCATGCACTCAAGATCAGAGGAGAGAGAATCAGAGAGAACTTTGTCATTTACGGCCTTTGATGTGTTGCCATAGATGGTCATGTCATCAGCATAGATGTCAACGAATGATTTAAGTATGTGCTTTGGGAGATCATTGATGTAGATCAGGAAGCGAATTGGGCCCAGGATTGACCCTTGAGGGACACCAGCATTAACACTGTGGGATTCTGATTTCTGCCCATCAACCATTACTCTTATGAGTCTATCAGAGAGAAACGATTTAATAATTGAGAAAACATTTCCAGTTATACCGTAGCTGGAAATCTTGTGAAGTAGGCCTTTATGCCATACCTTATCAAAGGCCTTTGATATGTCAAGAGCAATTGCCCTAGAAAGGAAACCTTTGTTGAGAGATTCACTAATCCTATGAAATATAGCCGTTAGCACATCTGCTGTAGATCTAGCAGAACGGAAACTATATTGCATGTCACTAAGAAGATTATTTCTGCTGAGGTGGTTGACTACTTCTTTATTTAATCTGGATTCCAGCAACTTACTCATGACACACAGGAGACTTATTGGTCTGTACTGAGAGCGAGATGACCTGTCACCTGAATTCTTAAATACAGGGCATACTGATGAGGTTTTGCAGGGTGTTGAGAAGCAATTCTCCTTAAGACAACACTTAAACAGTTTTGTAAGTATGGGGCAAGTTCTGGTTGAAGCTTTTTCAACACTATAATTGGAATGCCGTCAGGGCCAGTTACTTTACTGGAATCAAAATTCTTGATTAGCTTGGTGACATCACGCACAGATATTTGTATATTGCATAGTATGTTGTCTGTTATAGGAGGAAATACAGGGAGGTGATGGCCTTCGTTGCATAGGGTAGAATTAGCTGCAAAGTTCTGTTTGTTCTAATGTAACCAAACCACAAACAGGGACTGTTCTCCGCAAGAAGAAAGAAGTTTCAATGTTCATAACTGCTACATACCTGCAATTGAGTATCATTGTGCAAGACTTTTAAAATTTCTTTTTCATTGTATTTGTCCTCTTTGACGTTTTCTTGGAGTTTGTCATCACAAACTCCAAGAAAACGTCAAAGAGGACAAATACAAAAAAAAATGGAAAATTTTCACTCAACACTTATGCTTAGCAATGATCTATATGACTAATATTCGTTATGCTGATGACACCATGCTCGTTGCCACTGTCCTCAATAAGTTGAAGATCTCTACTTGGCATTCCTTAGCTCAGTGGTTTCAGTATCATCATCCAACATTAATCGAAGAATATGACTAGCAATTTCAGCTTTTGGAAATCTATCATATCCTGTGGGTTGCCCAGACCAAATTGACTCTTTCCCTTTACAGGTCTCTATCTTCCATGGTCTTAATAAGATCTTCAAGTTGTAATTTTGCGTACCTCTTCACACGTCTTCCTGCTGCATTGTCATTCACTAAATCGTATATTATACATTCTTAGCTAATGGGCCATATATATGTATCTATGTACGTTGTGTTCGATATATAACTGTTGACTGTTATCCTCGTGTCCTGAATGTCTATCTTAACGGCCCACGACTCATCTAGTGTTGTGGGTATGTGCATATCAAACATATAATACATGTAAAGAAGGTGACACAGGACGACATACCTGTCTGCTGCTGGCTGCTCTGTGAGATTTGGCAATCATCTTTGGTGGAGTCGGGCCTATTTAAAGGAAACTCTTCAAGACAGGGACTCAAGACGATGTGTGTTTTATATATATTTTATTCACTCCTCAGGCATCTCGTCACAGCAGAAATGGAGTGACCAATGATCTTTGGCTTGAGGGTTCTCTATTTGAGACCGTCACCTCCCGCATGGGGAGACCCTCTTAACCCATCTTGCTTGTTTGGCGTTTAGGATCCAACTCAACTAAAACTTACTAAGCTTACTTAAACAGGAACACCTGACATGTCACATCTGGTCTTCCGCTCGCATACTTCCGGTGCAACAGAGTTTGATACTTGTCAAAACATGTCATGATTCAAATCTCTGTTGTTTACTCGGCTAGCAAGCTAGCTAGATAGACAGCTAGATAGATAGATAGATAGATAGATAGATAGATAGATAGATAGATAGATAGATAGATAGATAATTAAATGCTTCTACATGACTATTATCTAACATTCCTACTTTAGCGATTTTGTGTTTAGGTATCACAGTATCAGATTACTGACAACCTCATCTTTTCTTCTGCGGCAATGTCCAGCTTATCGTGTTCTTCTTTCTCTTATTACTGAAGAGATCCTGGGCAACCGACCATACAGACGGCTAATGGTTGGATGTATTTTCCAGTTTAAGTTTAACACTGCCTGGAGCATTGTAGTATAAGTTCCATCTAACTTACTTTCAAGTTTTTTACTATGGCTCTAAAAACGTTTTTTTTTTATCTGTTCTGAGAGGGTAGATTTTCAGCAGGAAATTCAGTTGGAAATCTAAAAGAAAAAATATGGAGGAGGAAAGTCTGAAGTTAAGACTGTACAATGTATTGACAGTTCTTCCTATTGCTGCATATGCAAGTGAAACATTGAGAATCCAGAATGAATTGAATGAAAAAGAAGACAGTGAGAATAATTTGTCCTAGTTATTGAACTTGCAAGTGAAACATGCACTATGCTAGCAGAGCGTGGGAGGAAGCTCAAAGTGAAAGGTTTATGAACTATCCTTGGAGTAACTTTGCAAGATAAACTAAGAGATGCAGACACCAAAAAGAGATTTAATATTAACAGCTCCATCAATAATTTGCGTTATTTGGATTATTCAGATTACCGTTCTCATCTTCGGTGTCATTTTCACAATGTTCCAATCGGTGTAACCTCCAAACTTCTTTGGGTGTATCTTACCTAACACTAGAATCTTTCTGTTAAACTCGGGAATCTGCATGGAACTTCAAACATAACCTTTTATTTAATTCATGAGAGTAGTATGTTCTCCTTCCATCAGTCAAGTCGAAATCTTAAGTCTTTGATAAGATGAAACTCTTTATTTTTGTACTTAAAACCTATTGTAACAAGAAATAGGACATGAAGATGAACTTAGGCAAATGCAAAATCATATCTTCTTCTGAAGATAATATCTTAATACGTTAGATAATCAAGGTCGGGTGTACCCAAACATTGAGAATCCAAAATGAATTGGAAAAAGAAAACAATGAGAATGATTTGTCCTGGTTATTGAACTTATTTTCAAATGAGAGGCGAATCTATTGTCAAAAAAGTTCCCAGCAAATTACATAACATAGGTTGGAATTGAGTTGACAACAATTTGCTTCATTTTGGCGACAGAGAGACAGAGACCAGCAGTACACCATCAGCAAGCATCCAAGCCCAAACCAGATTTTTTTCCATTATCGAGTTTTGATACTTATCAGATGCATTCCGATACAAAACCTACGTAAGAACATTCCAAGACACATAACATACTTTTGTGTGAAATTTCAAAGCAATCGGCCCAGCTGTTTCCGAGTCCGTAGGAAATGAACACACACACACACACACACACACACGCACACACACACACACACACACACCCACACACACACACACACACACACACACACACAGTTCCTTTTATATAATAGTAGAGATCTGTTGCAAAGGTTACTGGAAAACTTGTTAGATCATTCCACTGCTCCAGGATATAACTTACTCCTAATACAGTCCTCTACCTGTATAAGAACTAGAAATGTCCTAAGATGGAGTACTGTCGCCACATCTGAGGAGGTGCCATTTAGAGGACTCTCTCCTGTTTTGACAAAATACAAAATTGGCTATGAAATCTAGTGGGGAATGTATTCTTCTTGTCCCTACAACCTCTCTCTCTCTCTCTCTCGCAGAAGAGACGTTCCTAGTTTCTCTCTACTCTATCGTTATTTTTATGGTAGATGCTCGACTGAGCTTTAATCTCTAGTTCCTCTGTGTAAAACATTCACAGTCAAAACTCGTCAGCAACAACCACTGTAAGAAATTTTGTTTTCTTTCTCTGTGTACCAGGATTAAGCTTCCATGAGCAGAGTTTCTTTCCAAGAACTGTCTGTCTATAGAATGTAATACCTGGAATTGGTTCTAAGGCGACTATAAACAAGTCGTTTTCAAGTCTAATTGCAACAAATTTTTGTTGAGTAAATAAATTCTGCCAAGACTCAATCCATCGTTTGCAATTGCTGAAGTGTTAGTCTCACGATCCACCTGACATAAGCACATTGATCCATGTCTTCGAGTTTTGGGCCTTGATAAGTGGTAACTTGTTGATGAAACAGAAAAAAAAATTAGAAAAGCATTATCTCACAAAACAAAGAATTGCCCCACTAAAATGAAGAATTAACCCATTAAAATAAAGAATTACCTCATGAAAATAAAAAATTACCTCTTTAAAATAAAGAATTATCCCATGAAAATAAAGAATTACCCCATGAAAATAAAGAATTACTCCATGAAAATAAAGAATTACTCCACTAAAATGAAGAATTAGCGCATAAAAAATAAAGAATTACCCCATAAAAATAAAGAATTACTCCATGAAAATAAAGAGGCACCCCATAAAAAGAAAGAATTACCCCATGAAAAAAAAAAGAATTATCCCATAAAAATAAAGAATTACTCCATGAAAATAAAGAATTACCCCATAAAAAAGAATTACTCCATGAAAGTAAAGAATTATCTCTTGAAAATAAAAAATTATCCCATGAAAATACAGAGTTACCACATAAAAATAAAGAATTACTCCATGAAAATAAAGAATTTCCTCACTAAACTGAAGAATTATCCCATGAAAATAAAGAATTACCACATAAACATTAAGAATTACTCCATGAAAATAAAGAATTACCCCACAAAAATAAAGAATTACCCCATAAAAATAAAAATTACCCCACTAAAATAAAGAATTACTAACAAAAGCAAAGAATTACCCCATGAAAATAAAGAATTACTCCACTAAAATTAAGAATTATCCCATAAAAAATAAAGAATTATCCCATGAAAATGAAGAATTACTCCGTGAAAATAAAGGATTATTCCATGAAAATAAAGAATTACTCCATGTAAAAAAGAATTACTCCATGAAAATAAAGAATTACCCCACGAAAATAAAGAATTACCTCATGAGAATAAAGAATTACTCCATGAAAATAAAAAATTGCCCCATGAAAATAAAGAATTATTCCATGAAAATGAAGAATTACCCAATGAAAATAAAGAATTACCCAATAAAAAGAAAGAATTTCTCCACAAAAATAAAGAATTACCCCACAAAAATAAAGAATTACTCCATAAAAATAAAAAAAATTACCCCACTAAAATAAAGAATTACCAATAAATGCAAAGAATTACCCCATGAAAATAAAGAATTAATCCATGAAAATAAAGAATTGCCCCATGAAAATAAAGAATTACCCAATGAAAATTTACTTCATGAAAATAAAGAATTATTCCATGAAAATAAAGAATTATTCCATGTAAAAAAGAATTACGCCATGAAAATAAAGAATTACCCCATGAAAATAAAAAATTACCCCATGAAAATAAAGAATTACTCCATGAAAATAAAGAATTACCCCATTAAAATAAAGAATTACCCCATAAAAATAAAGAATGAACTCTTGAAAATAAAGAATTACTCAATAAAAATAAAAAATTACCCCATGAAAATAAAGAATTACCCCATGAAAATGAAGAATTGTTCCATGAAAAAAAAGAATTACTCCATGAAAATAAAGAATTACCTCATGAAAATAAAGAATTACCTCTTGAAAATAAAAATTACCCCATGAAAATAAAGAATTACCTCTTGAAAATAAAGAATTACTCCATGAAAAAAAAGAATTACCGCATAAAAATAAAGAATTACTCCATGAAAAAAAGAATTATCCCATAAAAATAAAGAATTACCCCATAAAAATAAAGAATTACTTTATTAAAATAAAGAATTACCCCATGAAAATAAAGAATTACCTCTTGAAAATAAAGAATTATCCCATGAAAATACAGAGTTACCCCATAAAAATAAAGAATTACTCCATGAAAATAAAGAATTACCTCATAGATATAAAGAATTACTCCATGAAAATAAAGAATTACCCCACAAAAATAAAGAATTACTCCATAAAAATAAAGTATTACCCCATGAAAATAAAGAATTACCCCACTAAAATAAAGAATTACCCCACAAAAATAAAGAATTACCCCATAAAAATAAAAAATTACCCCACTAAAATAAAGAATTACCCTATAAAAATAAAAAAATTACCCCACTAAAATAAAAAATTACAAACAAAAATAAAGAATCACCCATTAAAATGAAGAATTATCCCATTAAAATGAAGATTCAGTATTTTTACATTACTTTTACTATGAAATAACTAATAAATTATTTTGGACAGTTTTGTTTGCTCTAACTAGATCCCTACTTGGAGCAAAGTGTAGTATCTGGTCTGATATTGATGGATAAATAAGGACAGTAGAAAGTGGATTTTAGGTTTACTTTCAGCAACCACTTGACTCTCGCTTCCACTATCTATTTTCTTCTTTATTTCTCACATTCCATGAGCGACGTTTCTGACTAAGAAGGAAAAATTGCTGTTTTCTAGATCATAATCTATTTAAACACTGATTATTGGAAAGTTTTTTTAACCTTGAAGTAGTAATTTTTTAGCTCTTTACATTAAATGGCTTCATGCCTTGTCTGAAGCGATTTCCATAAAATAAAAATAAATTAAAAAAACATATTTTTCCTCCAAGAGATTCCAAAAGATTTAAGAAATTCCATAAGATTCCAAATGATTTTAACAATTATAAACGGATACTAAAAATTGGGTAAAACATATCTTTAGTGTTTTTAGAAATACAAGTGTCGTTCCAAAAGTAAAGCCTCCTATTTTTTTTTTAATTCAAAAAGTTGAAGAGCTATGAAAATCGAAGTGGTAACATTAAAATGAGCAATCTTTTGTACTCCAGAATTTATTTTTCTACATAGTCACCAGCATTCTCAATGCACTTTTGCCAGTGATGAACGATGGCTGTGCACAAACATCTAGAGCATGTTTTGTCATACGAGTGTCGTTCAAAAGGTAAAGCCTCCTATTTTTTTTTAACTCAAAAAGTTGAAGAGCTACAAAGACAGGAGCGGTGTCATTAAAACCAGCGATTTTTTGTGCTCCAGAATTTTTTTTTTTTTTATATACATACATTTCTCCCCATTCTCAATGCGCCTTTGCCAAAAACTTCAATGACACATCTCTGCTTCTGACGCACGTCCATGACAGGGGTTGCTTTCTTAGAGTGTCACACCATCAACAACATTTGCAACAGAGAGATAAAACTTTCAGGTCATGAATGCGTAAGTTCAGTCATTCATAACAATGCAATTTGCAATCTCCTCTAATGCATTCTGGCAGAATAAAAAATAGGAGGCATTACTTTTGGAACGCCCCTCATAATTTATCTGTGATGAAGTTGGTTCCCACCAATTTAATGAAGTAGAATTTATTCACTCATCACCAAAGCAAAATGTCGCACAGGACTGGAAAGGGGAGATAATCAGCTGCCCCCCTACCCCACCCCTAAAATAGTATTCAGGCTGGGTAGAAAAATAGCCAAGAACGTACCTGTCGGTATTCCCCAGCAGGGGCATCTCAGGCGATCTGTTATAATTCAACCTTCTACTCAAAGAGAGGAGCTCCTGTCTGGGAATGAGGACCTCCTAAGACTATGATAAATTACGACCCTTTCCGATAATCGATCACTAAGAAAATTAGAATTATCTCTTAATGATGCAATTAATGTTTTTTCCCCTCCAAAATTTCTTTATGAATGCACTGCTTTATAAGAGATTCAAAAGATACTTCTTTTTTTTTTAACAAGTGAGTCACCACATATCAAGGCTCAAACACCAAGGTTAAAGGTTAATAAATGTAAGATGATAGTGTAGTAACCGTTAATGGTGTAGATTGGGTATACAGAATAAGAGAAATGGAGTTACATTCTATTTTCACAAGCAACTTTATTGGTCATCTTCGTTAGTAGCGTGTACACGAGAAAAACAGGGTTAGTAGCTGGAAGTGTGCCTGTGTGTAAAGGTAGATTGAATATTATACTCGCTTGTTGACGGAGAAAATAGTTCAGTTTATACCTGTTATAGCCAGTAGTCATCGGGACGAAGGAGGTCAGTTAAAGGAGAAAGAAAGAGCAAAGTCTTCCGTGTGTTTACTTGTTATAGTAGGTACTAGGAGAATGTATCAGCATATTGACGAGAACAGTTCTGTTGCATGATAAAGAAAGTGTGTGGGTACCGCACGTGAAAAGAAGTGGGTGTTTGAAGATAGCTATGTTGGCTTGTTGTATTCACGTTAGCCTGGGGCCAAAGGCCCAGGAAAATGTCGTCTGCCAGCAAAAGCCAGGGAGAAAGAGGGAGAGCGTTGTCGGTTTTATCTTTTATACACTTGGTCACGTGACTAGGATTGGGCAAGCCAGTAAGACGGGAGATTTAAATCTCGAGCCACAAGATTTCACCTCTGCCAGTTATTGTAGCAAGTATTGACTGCTACAAGTAGAATTTGGATTATTTAAGGGGACAGGTCATCAAGAACTTGTTTACATTGGACTTGAAGGCTACCATATTGCAATTGGCCAGGAAGCAGCCCAGTGGAACAGTGTTTCACAGCTGGGCAGTTCTAGGAAAGAAGCTTTGTTTGTGGACTCTGCGTTTAGATTTAGGCACAGATAGAGAGTGGGGGAGGGGGAATTGTTGATAGTGGTTGTTGCTAGTCGAGTGGTTTTTGTGAAAGGGGGGAACCATAGATTGGAGCTCAGATGAGCACTTGCCATGAAAATAACAATAAAGCAGAGACAGGGTCGCAACATCTCTTCTGTGGGAAAGAGGTTGCAGAGAAGAGAAAAGGGCATCATCTACTAGGTTTCAAAGCTGGTTTTAAACTTTATCAAGACAAGATAGAGCATGCCAAGCAGATCCTGCCCAGATTTGGCAACAGTACTCCATTATAGGGCACATTTGGCTCTTATACAGATAGAGGATTGCATCTTCTTCCAAAAGATTTCATGCCAAAATTACACAAGATTCCCAAGTTATGCACATCTTGTCTGATACGATACTTTGCTTGTCCTCCGTCAGTGCAGATGGAATTCTTATAAACAGTGATTTTATTTTCATTCTAATCCAGAAAACTCCTTTCTAAGAGCTTGATTTTCCGCATATCAAAAACCGGCCTTGCCCCTTCAATGATCTATTCTCAATATTTTTTTTTTTTTTTTAGAAGGGGAGTCAGCACTTATCAAGGCCCGAAAGCCACTCGAGGATAAGTGTTAATGAATGTTAGGTGATAGTGTAGCAGTCGTTAATGATGTAAATTGGGTATAATTTGATTATTTAAGATGATGGCTCAACAAGAACTTGTTTACATTGAGCTTGAAGGTTACAGTATTGTAGTCAACCAAGAAGCACCCCAGCAGAACAGTGTTCCACAGGCGGGAGGAAAGAAACTCTGTTCATGAAATCTGTGTTTAGATTTAAGCACAGATAGAGAGTGAGGGGGATCTTATATAGTGGTTGTAGCTAGTCAAGTGTTTTTTTGCGAAAGCTTGGCAAGAGAGGGAACCATAGATTGGAGCTCAGTCGAGCACAACAGAGTCAGGACTGCCTTGGCAGTCCCAAACCCTACCTTGTCGAAATGAGATGTGCTCCAGTTCAGTCTTCATAGGTGCACACTTTCAAACAGTACCTCCTCTCTTTGAGTAGCGGGTTGGTTTATTACATATCGCCTGAGACGCCCCTGCTGGGACATACTGACAGGTACGTTTTGGGGCTAATTTTCTATCCAGCCAGAGTACTATTTTGGTGGGAGAAGGGGGGGGCAGCTCAGCTGGTTATCTCTCCCTTCCAGTCTTGCGCGACATTTTGCTTTGGCGGTGGTAAGCGAGTAAATGCAACTACATTAAACTGATGGGAACCAACCGAGGGGCCAGCTAAAGTGCCCTCTCCCTTAGGAATGCTATTGATCGTCATATGTGTCCTTATCCCACCACCACCACCACCACAACTAAAGTTAAAGGTATTTGCAACGTTGCAAGAACTTCAGGAAATGGGTTGGGGGCGGAGGTAGGGGTGTCTTAAAGAAACAGTTTTACATCCTGGGAAAAAAGCTTTTCTTTTTTTTTCTTTTTCTTCTTTTTTTTTTTTTTTTGGTGTTGATATAAAATTTCGAAACACAGAAAGATAAATAATTTTTTTTTAACTTATCTTTCGATCTACTTCTCAATGTCAACTTGCGTCTCTCGTACCCGTTTTATTTTTTGTGTTTTTTTTTACAGCTTTCTTTTTTGTTGCTTATATTTTTATTTATTTATTTATTTATATGAATTTTCTCATCTTCTAATCGCTCATTATGTAAAACTCATTTTATTATGACCATTTTACTTACACTACTAGCTACTAGTCTTAATATTCGTTCAACGGCGGATTGTTCAAGATTATGATTTTTTTTTTTTCGGTTCTTGTACAGAATTCCCCCCATATTAAAAAAAAATAAAGAAAAATCTGTATGATGTACGTACCCATGACGAAACGAAAATATCACATTCCAAAAATCGGGTGAATTGATCAAGTAGTTTTATTTTTATAAACAAAATCATTCTTAAGCGATTAATGGGAATTCGTAGGTATTACAACATAAATATTGCGAGTTTGAATCATGTTGAGTTATTTTCCTTTGTTTTGTTTTTTTTCTTTAGATTGTTTGGAAAATGGCAAACAAGATGGTCGCTCTTCGATTATTCATAGCATTTGATTTTTTATTTAAAAATAAAACTACAGTATAACCCGGATATAAGAGACTCGAATATAAGAAAAACGGATACAAGGGAGATTTTCTCTGGTCTAAAATTAGAACCTGTGTCAATATACAGTGTAACCCCGATATAAGAACCTCCGGATATAGGGATAACCCAGATATAAGAGACCTTGTGGGCCGGAGAATTAGTCTCTTATATCCGGTTTACACTGTACTTGATTAATTTATATGATCTTGGGCATATGATATTTTCGTTTTGTCACGGCTACGTACATGGTACAGATTTTTCTATATTTTTGTTTTTTAATAAAAGATTAATTCTGATGTCATCAGCAAATATACCCATCTCAGAGACAATTTTATCAGAGAGGTCATTTATGAATATCAGGAATAATAAAGGTCCAAGGTCAACCCTTGAGGTACATCTGCATTTATATCATATTGTTTTGATGCACGGCTATCTAGGATAATCTGGATTCTTCTCTTATTTAAGAAAAAAATGACAGTACAATCAAAAATTACGCTTAAACCAGGTTTAGGTTCAAGAAAACCAAATTGCCTCCACACTTGAAGCTTGCATTTACGAACATCCGTGGGCTTAGAATTAATTTAGATGATGTTGAAGCATTTCTCCTAACGAACACCCCGGATATCTTAGCACTAAGTGAGACTAACCTACACTCCTGCATCCCATCTAACCACTTTAACATGCCTGGATATCTCCCACTCTGCCATAAGAACTCTGACAGAGATATGCACGGACTTGGAGTCTATATTCGTAATATCCTCCCCTGGACTAGAAAAACAAACCTAGAATTGGACGATCAAGCCTTTATGTGCTTTAGACTTAACATGCAGCATAACATTAGCTACTTTTATTTTCTCTACCGCTCTCCCTCGACCCAGGACTGCACCCTAATAAACAAAGTCTTCGACAGCATAGATACAGCACTCTCCCTCGATACTAGTGCACAAGTACATGTATTTGGTGACTTCAATGTCCACCACAGCAACTGGCTTGGATTCTCTACTCACACAGACACAGTTTGTAGCATAACACATAGCTTCTCTATATCTCACTCCCTATCACAGATGGTTACGTTTCCAACCTGTTTCCCAGACCAACAAGAACAACATGCATCACTTCTAGATCTGTTTGTGACCACAGTTCCTGATGATTGTATAACGAATGCCCACAGTCCACTTGGGAATGCTTATCATGCAGCGATAATACTCGCTATAAAAAGGCTGACTGCGAAGCCATCAGAGATCTCATCAGAGATGCCCCATGGGGAAATATCTTTTCTCTTCCTGCTGAACAGTGCGCAAATGAGACCACTGAATGGTTCAAAACGGCAATTGAAGCACATGTTCCCACGCGGAAATTTTATAGCAAGCCCCACTCTCCCCAGTGGTTTACTTCTACTTGTGCAACTGCCATTGCACAAAGGCAGCATGCGTACTGCAGATTTAACCGATATAAGTCCAGTTCAAACAGACAGAAGTATATAGGAGCTAGAAAAATAACTGTAAGAAAGAAATAGCAAGAACTAAGAGAGAATTTACTGAAACCACCCAAAAACGCATCGAAGCACAAAAATTAGGAACCCGTGACTTCTGGAAAATCTACAATAGTGTAGTAAATAATGGGCAATCAACAATTCCCCCACTAATCAACAATCATGAGGTTGTTTGCTCAACAACTGAGAAGGCTAACATGCTCGCCAGTCGGTTTGCCTCCAACTCCACACTGGACCCTGCTAACCACCTCCTCCCTGACTTTCCTTTGCGGACAGACGCCATGCTAGATGATCTAAAAATCACCCCTTCTCAGATGCATGCTATCATAAATGACTTAGACACTTCAAAAGCATGTGGGCCTGATCTCATCCCAGCTATGCTATTAAAAAAATGCTCAGCCGAAGTAGCTCCAGTTCTCTCTGACAACAAATGTCTAAATGAATCTTGCTTTCCGAACTGCTGTAAAACTGCTTCTGTGGTACCAGTTTTCAAGAATTCTGCATGTTAGCCTTCTTGGTTGCTGTACAAACAACCTCATGATTGCTGGATAGTGAGGGAATTGTTGATTGCATATTATTTACTACACTGTTATAGATTTTCAGAAGTCACGAGTTCCTAACTTCTGTGCTTCAATGCGTTTTCTGATGGTTTCAGTATATTCTCTCTTAGCTGTTGCTATTTCTTTCTTACAATTACTTCTAGTTTCTATTAACTTTTATCTATTGGTACTGGACTTATGCCAGATAAATCTGCGGTATGCATGTTGCCTTTGAGCAATGGCAGCTGCGCAAGAAGAAGTAACCATTGGGGAGAGTGAGGTTTGCTATAGAACTTCCATGTGGGAACATGTGCTTCAATTGTTGCTTTGAACCATTCAGTGGTCTCATTTGCGCACTGTTCCGCAGGAAGAGAAAAGATATTTCCTCATGAGGCATCTTTGATGTGATCTCTGTTGGCTTCCCAGTCAGCCTTATTGCAGTACCTTGTCATCTTGAGAAATGGCTCTTCAACCTGGGGTCGAGAGTTTAGAGTGATGTCTATTATTATCACAGCATGATCAGCATTCCCAAGTCGGCAATGGGCATTCGTTACACAATCCTCAGAAACTGTTGTCAGAAATAGGTCCAATATGGGGCTTGCTGGTCCTGATGATCTGGAAGATGGGTTGGAAACCTTACTGTCTGTGTCAAGGAATGGGATATAGAAAAGTTATGAGTGATGCTACCAGCTGTGTCTGTGTCAGTAGAGATGTCAACCAATTTCTATGGTGGACATAAAAGTCACCAAATACATGTATTTGGGTGCTAGTGTCAAGGGAGAGTGCTACATCTATGCTGTCAGAGATATGATTGATTAGAGTACAGTCCTGGGTCAAGGGAGAGTAATAAATAAAATATAAGTAGCTAACGCTATGTTGTAAAGTTAGTCTGAAACACATGAAACACATCTGATTCTCATTTCGATTCCATAGTTATGGGAAGGGTGTTACAAATATAGACTCCAAGTCCATGCATGTGTCTGTAAGAGTCCTTACAACAAAATGGAAGATAACCAGACATGTTAAAGTAGTTAGAGGAGATGGATGAGTGCAAGTTAGCTTCACTTAGCACTGAGATATCTGGGGAGTTTGCTAGGAGAAATGATTCTACATCGTCTAAGTTAGTTCTAAGTCTACGGATATTTATAAATGCAAGTCTCAAAGAAAGGAGGTGGGTCGTTGTGCTCGTGATCGTTAGTTTCTCTATTGTTCTTGAGTTATTGGATGCATAGCATGTGTTTAGCAGAACATATAACAAACATGGACGATACAAATGGACAGAGCACAGTTCTGTGGGGTTTTACATTTGACCAGCAGGGAAAACATATCTTGTCCATTTTGTTCCCAGAATGTTTTCATACTTACAAAGTTTCCCGCTTATCTTATTCTACATTTTTTACTATATCATATGCCCGACACCTTTGCCCGCATACAGAGGCCATAGCCGCCAGAGCTGAATCCAATCGTCTGTTCAGCTCGACTGCCTTACTTCAATTCTGATTCCCAACTAACTAAACTCTATGTATATATATTATTCCTTAATTGGAATTTTTATTTTGAGATGAGCATTTTTATGTTAATTTTATTTTTATTTCGGACTATTAGTCTCATCTTTTATTAGTTGTTGTGTTTTGTTTTGTTTTTTTTTAATCTTTTTATTGGTTCACAACGTTTCGGCCAACTTCCTCTGGCCTTCGTCAGGTGGTAACCGCGACGGATAGGAACTTCGAATCTCCTAACTGCATTCTCAGCCATCATTGCCATCCGTAGTTGTTGTCGTCTCACCACATTTTTGACCAATTACCTCTGGCACGCTTTGGGTGGGATTGAAAGTTCCTATCCGTCGCGGTTACCACCTGACGAAGGCCAGAGGAAGTTGGCCGAAACGTTGTGAACCAATAAAAAGATTTAGAAAAAAAAAAAAAAAAAAAAAAACACAACAACTAATAAAAGATGAGACTAATAGTCCGAAATAAAAATAAAATTAACATAAACTCTATGTGTATAAAAAATAATTTTCCTTTCTAATTACGTCATCAATATATGTAGCCTAAAGGATCATCAGCTAATGTTTTGTCACATAATCTATTTGTTATGATTTTGTCAGTTAAAATTTTTAACTTTCTTGTTTAACTAAAAATTCTATTTCCAAATTATTATTTATCCAGACTAAAATTATTAACTTGTTTCTAAATTCCATTCTATCAAGTTAACATTCCTGATACATCTCGGCTGCTAAACAATCATAATAATAATCGCCCACTTTACTTTCTGTCGTTTTCCTAGACCAGCAATACAACACTATTGTCCTTAGTATTTTTGCAATGTTGGTATTTTTATTTATTTATATGAAAAAAAAATTTTTTTTAGTAAAATGAAAATCTGTAAATTTTATTTGTTCTTTTGTTGGACGATTTTTTATTTTTCATTTCTGAAGAATTCCTTTCAAGGAGAGACAATTCAAGAATTAAAAACACCCTCTCCAAAAATATTGAAGTTTCATTTAACTTTTATTTAAAAAAACAAAAAACAAAAAAAAAAAACAAATACACCAACGTAATACGATAATACAGCAAAAACTTTAATCATCTGAATATTTATTGAAGTAAAATAAGATTAAGGAAATTCTGAAATAAATGGAAGTTATCATTATATGTAAATTTATGACTTGAAATTTATAAATATCAGGTTGACAAGAAAGTTCTTGTGGTTTAACTTTTAAATTCAGATTAACATATCTCGGCTCAAATAAAATTTATTGATCGAAATATGCACCGTCAGAATTAATACACTTTCACCAATGCAAAACAAGTGTATTTATGCCAGTAACAAAAATCTTGTGTTCTAATGGCGATGAAGTTGATGAAGGAGCTTTTGATATCACTTAGGTTTTTTAAGCATTTCTCATGCAGAAAGTTTTTGAGATGCTTGAAAAAGTAGTAGTCGTAGCTGAGAAGTCTGGAGAGTATGGCGGATGAGGCAGAGTTTTGTAGTCCAATTAATTCAACTTCTGTAGTCTGTAGTAACATTTTAGCAATGTGCGGTTGGCCGTTGTCATGGAGGAGAATTGGGCCTTTTCTGTTGACTATGCAAGTTTGGCTTCAATTAAGGCTCTTAATTGATCAATTTCAACATCCGATGGCCAATCACTATGCTCATCATCTTCAAAACTCTTGTTGCCGCCACAAAATTTCTTAAACCACCATTGTGCTGTTCATTCAGTAGTGGTTCCTGTGCCAAACGCTTCATTGATATCGCAAGCTGATTCAAAAGCTTTTCGGCCTAGTTTGAATTGAAATAACAAAATTGTGTAAATTCGCTTTTTTTTCCATCTTGTATTCAACGTTCTGAAAAGAAGACATAATTGTTTTAAAACTATTGTAATTTAAACAGTTAAATAGAGCAAACACGCTCTTTAAAATGATATATAAAGTAAAGGTATTATAACGGAACTTATTTGAAAATATATCATTTGAAATCAAAATAAAAAATTCTGCAAGCACATTCTTCTCAATCTAATAGTTTTGATCAGTCATTATTGAAATGCCTGTGACATTTTTTTTTTTTTTTTTTTGCATCTCACCACGTTTTGGCTAACTAATCCTGGGGGCCTGTGGCACAGTGAATATAGACATTGAGTCTCTACAGTTCTAGATGAGCACTGTCTGAAGATAGCGGTTTCAATTCTACCCAAAGTAGGCCAGAGGATTAGTTAGCCAAAAACGTGGTGACACAACAACTATGGAAGGCAGTAATTGTTGGGGATAGAGTTAAAAATACTCAGCATTCCTATCCCGTCACAGTTAATCACCTAAAGAAGGCTAGAGGATGAGTCGGCCGAAACAGGGCCAGATAACTGATAAATGAATGCTAACATAAAATATTTATTTTATTTAAAAACAAAATACAGAGAGATTTTCGAGTCAGCTAAAAGATTATAGATTTTTAAGTCATTTAAAATAATTTATCCTCCGCATTCATTTCAAGGATAGGCATTTCGGCATATTTCTTGAGACATTTCATTATTGCATTACTTCCCCTGTTTTCTAGACGGTGATAGATGATTTGGTGTCCCCGACGAAACATCTTCAAACAGATATTTTAACTGAGAAATTTATCATATTCTTAGACGAATTATTATTATCATTATTGTTGGTGTTGGTTCATGAAATTTGGACATATTTAAAATGTAATTTTCTTCACTTAAAATAAAATAATTTTTAAGTCGAAATGACTTCTCATGTCATAATATTTAACAAAAACACATTTTTACTGCCGACACAGAATTATTTTTTATGCTAGATAATTATCACGATTACTTTGAAGATAACCCTGGATCATTGCCTGGGATCGTACAATTGTGCCTCCATTTTTTTTTTTCATTGAACCTAACTACACCATGGAATCTTTTTTAATCTTGGCTTCTTTTAGGCTTTTCATGCAAGCTTTTTTGTTTTTCAATCTATGTGCTAAATAGCAAAATTTATGACTGTCTATAAACATTATTTTGCTAAAAAAAAACATTTCCTCTGATGAGATGGGCCATTTATTGCAAATCCAAGGATTAAGGAAAAAATTTTAATTTTTGTATTCTTTGTTGAATAATAAATTTGTTGAAAATATTTTTAATTTACTTAACTTAATTCCAAATTTTCATTTATACTATTGTTCTATCTTGTATATTGAGCTTTTTTTTCTGCTTGGGATTGTCTTATAAATATTGATACTAATATTTATATAGATTTTAATTTTATAGTATTATACAACCTGTAATCTGAAAGCATTTCAAAATTTCAGATAATTGCCATTCAACATTTCGTGCAGATTCTTGAGCTCAACTGATAGATCCTGGAGTTTGACAAAATGCATCTAGAAGAAGGTTGGAGGTTACATCGGCCACAATGTTGTGCGAATAGCGCTTAAGATAAGAACAGTAGTCCAAATGATGCAAGTAATATTAACTGACGCCATGTTTAATTTTGTTGCAGTGAGTATCAGTTAAATATGCTGCAGCAAAGTATGGGCATATTTATATTATAAAGACGTCAGATTATAGTGGGGAATTCAACTACCTCTTCCCTTAAAAGCGTACTCTGCATGGTTATAAAAATAATTTGGATCGAACTCTTAAGCCTGGGAACTTTAAGCAACCAGCAATGAATAAAGGGGGTAATTCCTGGGATGATGATTTTCTGAAACCGAGCTGAACAGTTCGTTTGCAGCTTAAACCCTTTGTGCCCACAATTGGATTTTATAAACCTACTACTAGCCGTGAAAATCAAATCCAAGGGAGAGCAATGCAAAAGATTCGAAAAGAATTACCTCCCTCAACAGGGTATGTGTGGGAGGGTAAACCGATAAATAAATAGCTTCTATTTATTGTGTAATTATTGAAGAAACATACGTTAACATTTATTTCATGGTTCTTTTCTTGATTTTTACGTTTTTATCTGTCATTTTTAATTACAATTTAACCCATCGATAATTGATGTAGTAAAAGTTTATTTCCGCCAACAATTGGATTTTGTAAACCAACTACTATCAAATCCAAGGGAGAGCAATACAAAAGATTCGAAAGGAAAATGTTGTTGCAGTTCACACACACAAAAAAAAAAATAAATAAATAAATAAATAAATAAATAACGTAAGAATGTGCAAGTAATAAATTAAACTTAAACTGATTTATTTATTTATTTGTTATTTATACAAATATAAAATAACTAAATATTTAAAATATTTAAAGGAAAACGAGTTTTTTTTTATATAACACGCAGCGCCACCTGTCGGTCATGCTCGTTAGTGACGTCAGTAACATGGCGGCCAGTTTGAATATTTCTTCCGTTCGTCATTTCAAATTAATTATATAAACTATTATTAAAATTTATATTTATTTCTAACTTTTTTTTTTATACCGAGCTTGTTTTCAATCGGACTATTATTTATGCTATCGGAGTTTACTTCTTTTCTTTGATTTTTATCCAATAAGCAACGCTTAAAAAGTCCCCGACTGTTGAGTTTCGGTAAGTTTAAAAACATTCAAAAGTTGAAGTACTTTTTTTTTTATTTACTTGGTGATTGTTGCGAGCAGATTTCTTCCTTGATGATCGAAAAATTAATTTTAAAAAATAATAATTGTTGTTTAAGATAGAATCGACCGATCGATTTTATTTTTTTTTTTTTAAATGTCGCTAAACAAAGACAATATTACATATTAAATTGTCATGTCGAAAACAGTAATATATCTAAAAATTAGAGTAGAAAATTATTTAGTAAGATAATTTAGTACTAGTCCTGCAGAGAGTGATCCGTGCTGAAATAATAAGGTTATTATTTAAAAAGCCATTCTTAACATGGGGAGGGTGTTTTGTATCTATTCTGTACAATTGAATAAAAAGACATAAAACTTCAATTAAACCTGGAAATACGATTTTAAAAAAAAATAGCGCGGATCAGATCACTCTGCATTAGCACCGATAATTTTTACGGGAAATTTGGTAAAATTGCATTTTTCTTGTACGTTATAAACTAGACTGAAGAGTTGGTGCTAATAGGTACAAAACACCCTCCCCTCCCCATTTTAAGAATGTTTTTTTAACCTTATTTCAGCACGGATCAGTGAGTGCACTCTCTGCATGAATACCGAAGAGTTTGTACACAGGGACATAATTCGGAACGAATATTTTCGATTACTTGTTCATGACGTGAAATATATATAACGGTAGCCTTTTTTTTTCTTTTACAAAAAACACAATATTCGTTGTTCTACTCGATGAATTTTTGTAATTTTGGGATATGTTACTATTTTCGACACGGCAATTAAGTACGTAATTTTCTTTTTGCCCAAAACGACATACTTAAAAACAAAACAAAAAACGTCAATCTGTCGACTGGAGTTAATTGTTATTATACTTTCATTGTAAAATAAACACTGACTTTGTAGAAACTGAAATTTGGGTTATGCAGATGCACTTATTGTACCGGGCTATTTTTTTAAATAGTGTTTTCAAATTATATATTTGGGCCGACGTACATGAAGTGATATCCTACTAGCGAAATACGCATCGGCTCCGATGGTGAACGTTGTTCGATTGAGGGAGACATTATTTTTATAAGGAAAGAATTTTTGCGTGTTTTTTTTGTTTTTTGTTTTTTTTTGTCGGAGTTTATGTAATTATTAACAGGAAAATTGGTGAATATTAAGTTTAATTAAAGTTTTATGATACCTGCGGCATTTTTTTTTTCTTCTTTTTTTTATCTTGGGGGTGGTTGGATTTAACTAACAAGTCCTCATTTCTAATGAGTGATGTTTCTGACAAAGGGTGAAGAAAAAGCTGCTTTCCAGGTCGGCAATACTTCGTTAACAGTAGCCTGAGATGTCGGAAATTTTTCTGTTTCTATGTCTATCCTTGTGGCCACGTCACTTGTTTACCGATGTATTGGAAAATTCAAAATGGCGCCCGACTAGGTAAACGTTTCATCTAGGCTGACGTTATCCGCCTGATAGTCAGGGACCCGAACCACTAAGGAGGCTGTCCTATCAGCAGGTGTAAAGTACTGGGGCTGCTGTATTGCCATTTGGTGAATGGATTCTGGACCATGCAGAAGTTTCTAGTGGGGCCTCTCGATGCCATACTAGTGGGTAATTGTTACGGCTTTACCTTATCATGTGCTACAAAAAAAAATTCCTCTCTTTCTCTCTCTCTCTGTCCTACTCTAACCAAGTCTGTCGACCTGTTCCACAAGCCCCAAAAACTCAACATGAAATATCTCAAAAAAAAAAAAAAAAACACGAATAAACCTAGAACCCCATCCTCCAATGTAGACCCCTACTATCATGTCTCCTTCTCCAACATCAGGGGTCTACGTTCCAACCTTCCAGAGGTTGAAACCCAATTACAGGAGACAAAACCAGACTTACTCTTTGTAAGCGAAACTGGAATAGGGCCGACCACTTCCCTAGATGAGTTCATAATTAAAGGATACTCTAACTTAACATCTAAATCTGACCCCCAAGATCACCATGGGCATGGAATATGCGTCTACATTAAAGATGGCTTCCCATGTGGTAGAGATATCTCCAGAGAAGACCCTAATTTACCTTATATGTGCTTCCGGGTTGCACTTGCTTACACCACCGCATTCATATTTGTTCTCTATCGTCCCCACAACAGCAGGGTTACTGTCCTTAAGAGTATATCTGAGAAAATTGACCTCATCCTGTCTGCTCATCCTTCGGCTACCATTCACATTTGCGGTGACTTCGATGTCCATAATGTGGAATGGCTGACCCACTCAAATAAGACGGATGACAAGGGGAGGTTCTGTCATGATTTTGCCATTGCCTATGACCTCACTCAGATTGTTCATGAACCCACCTGTATGTCCGATACTACTGGTCAGTATGCAAGCCTTCTAGACCTTTTTCTCACAACTTCCCCTGAGCTATGTTCATGTTCCGTCCTATCTCCCCTGGGATCCTCCGATCACACAGTTGTATCAGTTAAGATAAAAATGAAATGTAATAAGTCTTTAGATATACTTCTCCACTGTACTGTATATCGATACTCTATGGCTGACTGAGATAGCTTCCGTCCATTCATATCTGATCTACCTCTGCATTCCATGTTTAAAAAGGATGTATCCTCTATAGTATCAGACCTGACCGAATGGTTAATTGTAGGCATAGACCAATTCATACCATCCAAAAAATTCCAACAAAAACCTAACAGCCAGCCATGGTTCTCCCCAGAATGTGCCGCTGCCATTGCGCACAGAAATCACTTTTTCCATAGCTACCAACGTAATAGATGTACTGAGACTAAAGCTGCCTTCAGGACTGCCAGCAACCACTGCAAAAGAGTAATAAAAAATGCAAGAGAGCTATATGCTCATTCCGTCAAATCCAAAGTAGCTGAGCAGCGGCTTGGTTCCCACCAGTTTTTGGCAAATAGCAAACAGGATCCTGAACAGAAGCGTGTGTTCTATCCCAACCATCATCAATGGACCAGAGGTCATCTCATCAGCATCAGACAAGGCCAAACTATTCGCCAAGAACTTTGCAGCTAACTCTACCCTCTGCGACGAAGGGCATCAACTCCCCGTATTTCCTGCTACAACAGACAACACTCTATCCAACATATAAATATCTATGCACGAGGTCACCAAGCTAATCAAGAACCTTGATTCCAGTAAAGCAACTGGCCCTGACGGCATTCCAATTATAGTCTTGAAAAAGCTTTGACCAGAACTTGTCTCCATACTTACAAAACTGTTTAAGCATTGCCTTAAGGAGAAGTGCTTTCCAACACCCTGAAAAACCTTGTCAGTATGCCCTGTATTTAAGAACTCGGGTGATAAATCATCCCCCTCTCAGTACAGACCAATAAGTCTTGTGTGTCATGAGTAAGTTACTGGAATCCATATTAAATACAGAAGTAGTCAACCACCTCAGCAGAAATAACCTCCTTAGTGACATGCAATATGGTTTCCGTCCTGCTAGATCTACAGCTGATGTGCTAACAGTTATATCCCATAGGATTAGTGAATCTCTCGACAAAGGGCTTCCTTTCTAGGGCAATTGCTCTTGACATATCAAAGGCCTTCGATAAGGTATGGCATAAGGGCCTACTTCACAAGATTTCCAGCTACGGTATAACTGGAAATGTTTTCTCAATCATTAAATCGTTTCTCTCTGATAGGTTCATAAGAGTAGTGGTTGATGGGCAGAAATCTGAGGCCCAGAGTATTAATGCTGGAGTCCCTCAGGGGTCCATCCTAGGCCCAACTCTCTTCCTGATCTACATCAATGATCTCCCAAAACACATACTAAAATCATTCGTTGACATCTATGCTGATGACACGACCATCTACGGCAACACATCAAAGGCCGTAAATGACAAAGTTCTCTCTGATTCCCTTGATCTTGAGCGCGTGGTTCAGTGAGGGAAGAGATAGCTGGTTACTTTTAATGCATCTAAAACCAAGCTCCTAACTTCATCAACGCCCTGTTCCTCATCTAGCATCAATTGAAATGGATGGCTCTCGTCTTGGGGAGGCTTCATGTTTTGACAAGCTCCTGGCTTTGACCTTTACTTTTATCTGAAATGGAACACGTATATAAAGTCTGTTGCCCGGGCCGCTGGGAAAATGGTAGGATCCTTCTACCGCTCCAGAAGATATCTCACTACTGATGCAATTCTCTATCTCTATCTCTATAAAAGCCAAGTACGTCCAAAGATGGAGTACTGCTGCCACATCTGGGCTGGAGCTTCAAAAAACAGCCTATCCTGCCCTGACAAAGTACAAAATAGACTTCATGGCTTAGTGGGGGATGCTCTCTTCTCTTCCTTGCAACCTCTCTCCCACAGAAGAGACGTTGTGAGCCTGTCTTTGTTTTATCGTTATTTCCATGGCAAGTGCTCGTCTAAGCTCCAATCTCTGTTCCCCCTCGCCAATCCTTCATGATAAACACCTGTCTAGCTAAAACCACTGTCAGTAATTTCCTCCACTCTTTATCTGTGCCTAAATCAAAACGTAGATTCCATGAACAAAGCTTATTTCTGAAAAGTGCACGCCTGTGGAATTCTCTTCCGTTTGCTTGTTTCCCACCTGACTACCACTTGGACGTCTTCAAGTCCAACATAAACAAATTCTTGATTAATCGCCCCCTTAAGTAAGACGCTTTATCAAATTTCCAATCCCAACTATTACTACGATATTATCCCATTGATTATTGTACACAAAATAACCCTTATCCCCGAGTGGCTTTCGGGCCTTGATAAGAGGTGATCCACATGTAAAAAAAAAACAATCAAACAAACAAAATAAAATCAAAACAAAACAAATTTGGTGCGTATGCACTTATGTTACCGTTATTTTTATTTTATTTATTTTTTTTAATGGTTTAAGTGCCTCCCCCAATGTTTGAATTGTTTTTTAAAGGAAAATTGAAAGTCAAAATTAGCACTTGTGGCGATAAACAAAAATAAACAAAAAGCTTTAGCGTGTACGTACCTCTCATGGAATGTCGTCGATCGAAACACAGTGAAATGTTATTTGGTGCTAGTGCACTTATTGATCCGTGCTATTTTAAAATTGTATTTTCAAGTTTAATTAAAGTTTTACGATACCTGTTTTTCATTAAATTGTTAGGTGAAAGTACAGAATAGGTACACAAATCCCTCCCGTCCCCATGTTAAGAATGGCTTTCTAAATGTCATTATTTCAGCACGGCTCAATAAGTGCACGATTTTCTTGAATAAAATAAAAACTACTCGACGAGAACACTACTGTTTTTGTTTTAATAATTATTTTTTTATTCAAAAATAAAAATTTCAATTGTTCAAAATATGTTTTTTCCTCAAAGTTTATTTATGATTTATTTATTTATTTTTTATTTACCATATTTTTCATGAACATGCGCTAAAAATGTTTCAAAATTATATAAACTCCGTCTCTCCCCCACCCCCCCAAAACAGATAAAACATGGGTCGGGAGGGTGCTTTTTGTGGCTGCTGTGTTGTGTACCTATTCTGTACTTTCACCTAACAATTTAATAAAAACAGATATCGTAAAACTTTAATTAAACTTGAAAATACAATTTAAAAATAGCCTGGGTACTTTCACCTAACAATTTAATAAGTACAGGTATTTTTTAACATTGGGGAGGAAGGCACTTATAAGCACTAAATTTTTGTTTTGCTTTGCTTTGTTTTCATTTTGTTTGTTTATTAAATCCGCGCCGCCCCCCCCCTCCAAAAAAAAGTAAAGTTTTTTTCAACAATTTTCCTCTTAATTACATAAACTCCGGTAAAGAAAAATATATATATATCCATCTCAAAAAAAAAAAAAAAAAAAAAAAATCATAGCAAAAATCATGCGCAAATTTCAAGCCAAAATAACTAAATAAATAAGCCAAGTCACACACGCAAAAATTCTTTCCTTGTAAAAATAAGGTGCAAGTGCACTTACTGAGTGATCGCGCTATTTTTTAAATCGTATTTCCAAGTTTAATTAAAGTTTTGTGATATGTTTTTTTATTCAATTGTAAGGTTAAAGTATAGAATAGTTACAAAACATTCTCCCCCATGTTAAGAATGGCTTTTTAAATAATAACGTTATTTCAGCACGGATCAATAAGTGCACTATTACCAAAAATAATGATGTCTCCCTCAATCGAACAATGTTCAACATCGGAGCCGATGCGTTAGCACCCGTGTACGTCGACCTATATTTGTTTTGTTTTTGTTTGTTTGTTTGTTTGTTTGTTTGGGGTTTTTTTTTTTTTGACAACTTTTTCGAATCTATGTGTATAGTAAAACCAGAAATTTAGAACGGCAACAAGATATGACCTGAGACTCTCATTAGGACTTAGGTTAATAAAATGCGTGCTTACCAAGGTTACTTTCATGTTTTAATTTTAAAAATGTTTAACAATTACACTCCAATTTACAGATGTAGTAAGAAAGTAAAACATATTCATGGAGAATGAAGATTTTATTTAATATCGATTCTTAGTGCTTCTACAGAATTTAGTTTCAGGTTAAAAACAAAACAGTTTAGTTCAAATTCTGTAAAAGTGTCCTTTTTTTTTTTTTTTTTTTCTTAATGAACGTGGATGAAATTGGCTTTTAACGATCTTTAAAAATTTATTGTAATGTTTCTGATCAAGTTTATATATATATATTGATGACATTTAATAGATGTGTTTCTACCAGTATTTTGTTTAATTTTCGTCTTTTGAGTTATTATTGAGGCTAGATATTGCTGTAGTGAAACCACCATTGTTTTGTGTGTGTGTGTGTTTTTGTTTTAACTCCATAGACTTGATACTACTTTTAGTTCGAAGTAAATAAACACTTTAAAATAAGTTAAAACACAAACGTAATCTAGTGTATAGAAGAATCATGGTTATGATTGCAATATTCACCCTGGATCGATTGGACCGGCTCTTTTGAACAAGTTTCCAAACACTGGCTAACTAGGCACAATAATCCAAAGCTGCTTCTGCTATGAGTGCAAGCTATTCATGGTTCTGGTCCCATAAAGGTGATGGCCCAGAATCAGGTCAGGATCCTGCTTCATTTTCTTGAACCAGGTTTTGAGTTTAAAACGTCACTTGGGAGATACTGCTTTGAGAAACTTCCATTTTGGTCTGGCTATATCTCAAAATCTGTTTCATTAGAGAGTGGACTCTATCCCAGATTAGTGCGTTGGAGCTGATGGCATCACAAATGATGTACGAACTGAACAGGAACATGACCAAAGTCTGGTGCAGTTAATGAAGGTTGCAGAAAGAAATGGTAACATGTTCAATTCCAAAATATGCTTTATCAAACCGAAGCAAATCTCATTAGCGTGATATACGATAAGCAGGGCATACATTTGATCCAAGGAAAATTGTTGATGTCCATAAAATGTCAGTCCCAAGGCACAAGAAAAAGTTCCAGGAATTTCTCGTTCTAATTCAATACCTCTCCCCACTCATACCAAACCTGTCAGAAAAGGCAGTACCACTAAACACTACATGTGATGAGATGGGCATGTATTTTGATTGAAAGAAAATTGACATCCATAAAATGCCAACCCCAAGGAAGAGCTCTAGGAATTTCTTGGTGCAATTAAATACCTCTCCTTATTTATACCAAATCTGGTGGAAAAAGCAGTACCAAACGTTCCTTGGCCATGAGATCCCGGTTCTGTCTTGTTTTTTGGTGCTAGAGAGCCTCTGAGGATGCCCAACCCCCACATTTTTCATTCCCCCCCGATCTTATTGTTTCTCAGGGGTCACCTTCCAACCCTCCCTCCTGTTTGTCCATTCCCAATTTTTTCATACCCCTCTATTAACCCCCCCCACTTCCAATTAGAGAACGTCCTGCTTGTTTTTGGTTTCCCAGAAAACAGTGGAAGTTTTAATACCTAGACAAGGGTGGGAAGGGGCCCTACTAACATAGCCGAATGGGCATTTTATTTGGTTTATACATTTATTTTTTGAGAAATTTTTCTAGATCTCCCCACTCCCCATCTTTCATTGTACATACATTCATCAGACTTTATTCCATCAAATTTAAGACTTTATTTACCAATAAAATTTTTTCACATCACATATTTGATTTATGTTATATAATAAAAAAATGTGATTATACATGCACATATATATATACACATATTTATTATATTTGGGAGGGGGGGATTCATTTAGTAGGATTATTATTACATGGTGTAAATGCGGTATTGTGATGAACGATGCTGACTATAAGTAATCACAGGATTCGTAGACAATAGAAAGACCCTCGACCCCCCCCCCATCCCCTATTCTTATTAGGGTTTCATGCCTAAGTTTGTTGTTATTGTAAATTACAGATTATTGTATTCTTACTTTAAAATTGTATTTTTTCAAGGCACAATAAACTAAATATACAAGATCACAGTGTAGTATCTGTTCTGATACTACACTTCACCTTTTCTGTCCTCTATCAGTGGAGGAGAAATCCTTCATGACTGAAACAATCTTTATTTTTGTTCCTACTCAAAGTGCTCTTTTTGGGGGAGTTATATTCCCCCACCCCACCCCACATTAAAAACTTTGTGTCTAACTTTATTTGATGCCGAAAGATATCTGGTCATTGCTGATTACTACAGTAAATACATAATGGTATGGAAGCCTTCAGAACGTAGTCCAAGTTCAAAAATTGAGGTCCCATTTGTTGTAAGATTTATTTATCGCAACTGCTTTTTGATCCATGACTGGCAAAATAAGACAAACACAACAAACACTTACCTTAAAATTCAATACAAATTTTATAAGATCCTCGATTGCAAAAAGGAATGCCCATTTTGCCTCTGTAAGCAGAGCTGTTAACAACCTCGAAAGGTGATAGTCTTTCATCTTCAATAGGAACTAGAAGCAGGTTCATCTGTCTTCGAAGAAAGATTCAGTTCTCGCATTGAGCAGATATTACAGAAGTTCATAATTAATGTTCATATAAGGAAAAGTCCTTGATAACAGGTTGACAATGCAGACCTAAAAGTCTCCAACGAACTTAAATAATAATTATTGAGCCTAATTATTTAGGCTTAAATAAAAGTCTCAAGGAGACGAACAGGAGGAGGTGCAAAATGATCCACATTCAGAGCGTTGGCGTTCCAGTCCTTCATCATGGCTGTTTCTTGTGGAACTCTGTTCCATCTGTATTGTACAGTTGCTTGAGTGAAACTGAAAAAGAAGAGGCATGCAATGCAAAAAGCCCGCCAAGGCCAACCTCGCAGCAAATACAATCGGCCAATTTGATTGGTCCAAAACAAATACAATGGGATGCATGATGTAATTGTCAACATTCTAACAATGTCCAAGAAGAAATGTCTTGTTTGGGATGAACGTGAGTAAAAAAAAAAATATGTGGAATATGGCATACTGTCCACAGTGGTGTCTGATAATGATTCTCACTACAGCACCACTGATTACCAGAAAATTGACATTCGATTGGAGTTTCAGACATGTAACATAATCACCACATTACCCAGATCCAACAGATTTATTGAGAGGCAAATCGAAACAAGCACATTCAGGAAAGCTAAAAGAGCCAATGAGGATATTGAACTGGCTTTACTAGCACTCAGAATAAGATCAATTGACCAGAAACTGCTTAGTTCTGAACTACTCTTCAATAGAAGGATAAAGAAGACATTGCCTGTACACACAAGCAACAGGACCCAAAGTCAAGACGATGTCATCAATTGGTTAAATAAAAAGCAGGAATCACAGAAAGCTCGACATGACAAGGCTACTAGAGATCTACCTCCGTTATACAAAGAATAGCAGATCCTCATACAAGACTAGAGCATCAATAGGTGGAAGTCTGGCTAAGTACAAAATGTCTGCAAAGAACACAGTTTACATGGTGAAATGGGACAAAGGTGTGTGGTTAGGTGTAACCAACACCAACTCCGTGAGAAATCAGCATCTTTTGAAATTGATGACGAAACTTCTGATAAAAAAAGAGAATCATGCCTGTGAACCACCTGCAGGGGCATCAGATAACCCTTGCATGACCTGAAAGGGAAGTTAGCAATGTCGGATCTTTATGCTTATTTATTTTTTAAAATTCCATTTTCACCCCAAACAAGGCACAGTGTCACTTTGATGTCTGGAACATAAGTTGCAGGAATACTATGTAGGGAGTTGAGCAGCAAGATGTCTGTTTGCATTACACTTGAACTGCTGCATGTCAGTACAGTTTGGGAAGCAGGAACCCGGAAGATTTTCCAGAAATCACGGGTCCTGGATATGATCTAAAACTATATCCGATGGTGAGGCCCCACCTTGCGGGCCTTGGGGAGTGTGGAGCCACCCTTTAATTGCCATTGCTCCCAGGTCCACTGACCCCGGAGTGGTAGTACCTGTTAGGGTCTCAACTATTGGTTAAATAGAATCTGACTTAAAAAATATATATATACTCCATTAAAAATCGTTCCTCAAAATAACTAAATTCGGCATTAAATAACCTGAAAAAGGTTGATATGCCGTAAAACAACCAACCAACCAGAAATCACGAGTTCCTAATTTCTGCACTTCAATGTGTTTTCTGATGGTTTCAGCATGTTCTTTCTTAGCTGTCACTATTTCTTTCTTACAATCACTTCTAGTTTCTATTAACTTTTATCTGTTTGTACTGGCTTTGGCGGATAAATCTGCAGTATGCATGTTGCCTTTGAGCTATGGCAGCTGCGCAAGTGGAAGTAGTAAGCCATTGGGGAGAGCGGGGTTTGCTATAGAACTTACATGTGGGAACATGTGCTTCAATTGTTGCTTTGAACCATTCAGTGTTCTCATTTGCGCACTGTTCCGCAGAAAGAGAAAAGATATTTCCCCATAGGGCATCACTAATGTGATCTCTAATGGCATCCCAGTCAGCCTTATGTAGTACCTTGTCGTTTTGAGCAATGGCTCTTCAACTTGGGGTCGAGAGTTTATAGTGATGTCTATCATTGTCACAGCATGATCAGCATTCCCGAGTGGACAATGGGCATTTGTTACACAATCCTCAGGAACTGTTGTCAGAAACAGATCCAGAAGTGAGGCTTGCTGGTTCTGACGATCTGAGAGACTGGTCGAGAACGTTGCTGTCTGTATCAAGAAATGGGATATAGAAAAGTTATGGATGATGTTACTAGCTGTGTGTGTATTTGGGCGCTAGTGTAAATAGTGTTACATCTATGTTGTTAGAGACCTGATCGATTAGAGTACAGTCAAGGGAGAGCGATAAAGAAAAACTAAATATAATCAGATAATTGGCCTCAAATCGGGGTGGGGGGGGTGGGGGTGATACACACAAAAAAAATAAACGTAGAGAGATAGCCCCCAAAACGGTGCATATTCTCTCCTGACGACCAGAAATGATCTGTATACGAGAATGGATTACCCCACAAAGGAAAAACACAAATTTTATTATATATAAGTCTGGAGGGTGAGGTAGGCTCTGAAATAGTGCATATTCTCTCCTAATTACGTGACATTATCTGGAGACTGGAATGAAATACTGAACAAGTTAAAACATCTGATAAACTTGATTATATACATGTCTGACAGGCAAGTTATTTCTTTTAAACAACAATATCTTCTGTTATTCGCTCGCTTCATTACATGTTTCTGCTACTGTTTCGGCCGTCCCTGCTAGCTTAGATAAATACTTTTGCAGTTTTAACAAAAGAGCTACAATAATATCAGAACGTCTCCATTTATGCTGAACATCTACAGAATGCCAACATCAATATATTACAGGTCCTGCTAATATATATATATATATATATATATATATATATATATATATATATATATGTTATAAATATTCATAAACTGATTTTTTTTTTCAAATAACTATGTTGACTTCATCTAATTACATTCCATTATTGTTTCTTTATTCCATATTATTTTCGTACAATTTTTAAAATGAAAATATTGATGTTAAATATAATAAATAAGAATATTCGTAAACTGCTTCTTTTCTCTCCTGATGACCCAACATTATCTGGAGACCGAAATGGATTACCCCACGAGTGGGGAAGAAAAAAAAAAGAAAAACCCACCAGTAAACTTTATTACATAGAAGTCTACAGGGAGAGGTTGGTTCCGAAATAGCTCATATTCTCTCCTGATTATTCAACATTATCTGGAGATCGAAATGAAATTCCCCACAAGTTAAAACAGCTAATAAACTTGATTACATACATGTCTGCAAGGTAAGTTGTTTCTTCTAAACATCTTCTGTTGATCGGTTGCTTCATTGCAAGTTTCTGCTACTTTTCCAGTAGCAAATATCATTCTAACATAAAGTTAGTTTAAATCAAATAAAGGTCTGATCATCTGGTTTAGTTTAGATTCCCTAGTCGGGGAGAGTGTTACGAATTTAGACTCCAAGTCCGTGCATGTGTCTATCAATCCTTACGACAAAGTGGAAGATAACCAGACGTGTTAAAGTGGTTAGAGGGGATGGAGGAGTGCAAGTTAATTTTACTTAGTGCCAGGGTTGCGGAATCTGAGTCGGAGTTTTTAGTTGGAGTCGGATTTCTAAGAGTACTAGGAGTCGGAGTTGGAATTTTTTTATCCGACTCCCAAAGTCCAATACATTTATTTTTTTTACATAGTTTTTCTGTTTGGTTTTACCGGTTACACAATTTAGCAGTTTTTTTTGTTTTTTATGGCTTTACTTTTATTTGGGGATATATCATATTTTGTACCATACTGCAATGCTTCTACTTCAACATATGTCGGTTGATCGGATCACTGCTAATCCTGTTTAGACAACTGTTTTGGTTGTGATGTCACACCGGATCAATGAAAATTCCATCTTTGAGTTAGATCACTGTGGATTACATAGGATAACAATCAGATTGTAATTCAAAAGTTATCCAGTTCCTCAATCAAATGGAATTTGGCAATTGGATCAGTCTAGAATTACAATCTTATCCGAAAAAAATGGGGGGGGGGGTCGGACCCGAAGCCCTGAGGCGAAGTTTGAAAATAAAATCGGCCAGCCAGAATGAGTTAGTGAAAGATGCTTGAATTTATTTAAGTAAGAATCAAATTGACAGGTGCGCGCTCAGAAGTCATCGAGCATTATGATGATGACGTAGGTTTGTTATAAGCGAAGTAAAAAAAGAAAACGTTTTAATTAAAACATCAAAAAAAAACTAACGTAAGACAAACGAACGATGAAAACAGAAAAACGAACACGTGAAAAATGGCTTAAATAAACCTGTTTCAATATTAAAATTTAAAAAATCGGTGGGTACCCGGGTATTTTTGGGTGTGTGGTCGGGGGTGGATAAAAAAAACTGAAAAACGAACGTTACGTGAAAAATGACTTAAATAACACTGGTTCAATATTTAAATTTAAACAATCGAAGAAAAAAAAAAGACATCTCACACCATGATTCAAACCCAAAACGTTTAGATAATGAACCAACGCGCTAATCGACTGAGCTAACGCAACGTACATGAAATTTGTTCAGTTTTTCAACTATTTAAAGTAAATCAGGTCATGACGTCATCTGGCGCATGCGTAGAACCGCTCCTTGTCACGAGAAGACCGTTTTGTTTGACCCCCCCCCCCCCCCGGTCGTCAATTGTTGATTTCGGGGGGAAAAAAATCAACGTTTTTGGCCAATTTTTCGAGCAAAGGATGGGGCTTTACCGAGTTTGTGAATTTTCATCGTGTCTGTAACAGACACACAAACATACACACATACATACATTTTTGCTTTTATATATATAGATAACCATGGATCTGACTTTGTTATTTTTATATTATATAACCATGGATCTGTCTTTGTTATTTTTATACTATGTAACCATGGATCTGTCATTGTTATTTTTATACTATGTAACCATGGATCTGTCATTGTTATTTTTATACTATATAACCATCGATCTGTCATTGTTATTTTTATACTATGTAACCATTGATCTGTCATCGTTATTTTTATACAATGTTACCATGGTGGAGGTATATACTCTATTAGATGCTACTCTTTGTTCTTTTATGAAAGAGGTAAAAAAAAAAAAAAATCCTTTCTTGCTAAGATGATTTTACACTTTTTTTAAAATATTTCCTGTCGCTATTTATTTCTTTTATGTTATTTTCGTTTTAGCCGTGACATGGATGGAAAGAAGCAGTCATTTTTTTCAGAGCTTCGCAAACTTGCAGCTGATTTGGACCGTGGTGTAACCTGGTGCAAAAATCCAACATTCGATTATCACGATCAAGCAAAATGTTTGACTTATTTAAAAGCATACGAAGAAGAAATTCAAGAAAAATTGGTTAGTATAGCAGTGGAAGAATGGGACTTATTTTTTTTTTGTGCTTATTCAAATTGGCACTTATGGCAGCAATTAAAGTACAGAAAATACGGAAAAGTCTGTATGATGTATTTACTCTGTACAGAACGAAAATGTCATATTCCAAAAATTATGTACATCGATCAAGTAGTTTTTTTTTTTTTTTTTTTTTTTTTTCAACGAAGAAAATCAAAATTTACAATTTTCAGCAATTTTACTACTAACCTGTATTGCATATAAGACTGATTTTTGACTGCAACACTTCGATTTGAGTTGTCTTCCCCTTATTTATTTCATTGGATTTTCTCGAGTAAAAAAAAAACTACTTGATCAAATTAAGTGATTTTTTTTTAAATATTTCATCTTCATTTCGTAACTTGTACATACATGATACAGACTTTTATGCATTTTTTTTTATTTTTAATTCCCAATTTGAATAACCATCATTTTTTATATCAAGATTTGGACATTTGCATTATTGAATTCTTTGGACTACTGTTCTTATCTTGAGTGTCATTTTAACAAAGTTTTGGTCAATATAATCTCTGACTTTCAAGATGAGAACAGTAGTCGGAAGAATCCAACTAATACTAACCAATCCTCATCTCAAAAATTCAGTGACCAAAATACAAAAAAAATAAACCTTGGATGAGTTTTTCAATGTTAAAGCAAACACGTGTGATAATATGTTAAGGCTCCATGTTAGTCTTTGATCAAATTCCATATGCTTTGACAATTTTTACAGTAACAAATCTTGGGGGGGGGGGGTATGTATGTATCAATAGTAGTGATAATTGCTGCTTTTTGACAGAAGTTTGCCATCTCTTTAAGTGTCTTTGCGTCCGTGTGCACGTAGATGACTCCTCAATCTAGCTTTAGACAGACAGAAAAGTTCACAAATGTGGCGTAAAAGCTGTCCTTCTTGTAAAGGTGATCGCATGATGATATTGTGAATCCTCAAATGCCGTGTCAGGCCACTTTTAGATTTGCAGATTAGACCATAAATATGACAACAGGTGTGTTGTCGAAGCTTCCTCATAAGACTGTCGTCCATGTCTTTGATTGTGTGATTTCATATGATTAACAAAACCAGCTTTTGACAGAAAGTACCTGCCACATACAGTGCACTTCACTTCCTGTTACAATTTCTCTGACAGTACACTATCATCCTGCTTTCTTAAAACGCATTTTAAGACGGCAAGCGCTACACGCCGCTCTTCAAAAATCTTACAACTTTCTCTGATGGTTTTCCTCCACAGTGATTGATGTTCCACTTGAGCCTCCCAGTTATGTACATCCATCTCAAGTATTTTCAGAGAATCCTTATACCTTTTCCTTGGTTTGTGCTGTGATCTTTTACCTCCATCTATCTCGCCATAAAACAGTTGTTTAGGAAGTCTTTCATCCTCCATCCTAACCAAGTGTCCAGTCCAGCGTATTTGATTTTGAATTATTTTCATTTCAATACTGTTACTACTTGATCGCTCAAGAACCACAATGTCACGTGTTAAAGTCCTCCAGTTAATATTAAGTATTCTCCGAATACAACTTTAGTGAAACCTTTTCCAATAACTTGAGATGCCTTCTATCTGTTGTCCAGGTCTCTGACTCATATAGCAACGTAGTGATAACACATGCTTCGTAAACACTTAGCTTTGTTTTTGAAGAGATTCCCCGATCAGACCATACATGTTTCTCCAATTTACCAAAAGCAGAACTGGCTTTGGCTATTCTGTGATTTATCTCAGCATCAAGCATACAGTCCTTACTCAGCATACTACTCAGATAAACAAAATTGTCCGTGACTTTAACTTCTTACCATTGTAACACTAAAGAGAGGCCACATCAGACCTGTAGGGTTGATGTGACGTTTCTTTTGGTTAAAAGTAATTTTTTGCTCCCGGACGATGATCGGGTTGAAGGAATAAAAATTATTATTAATTTTTTTTTTTGTGAATAAATTCTGAGCTAAGTCTGTTGTTGAGATGGCGGCGGCAAGAGTGCCTTTGTAGCGAGAGGTTAAATCACATTCTAGACTTCAAAAGCGAAAAAGAATGCATAAAATATTTTAGCCAAAATACACAGGCGTTTGATCTATAATGGCCAAAATCATAGTTGTACAGGAGCCGGAGGGGTGGGGATTTCACACCCGCAATTGGCAAAACTATGAGCCAAGTTGATCTGTGAATTTGACAAGTAGAAAAGTCGGGTTGTTTTTGATCTGAGAGAAATACACGCAGTGACTCGGCATTATGTTTTAGAACAAAGAATAGGAAAAAATGAATTGTCCGAAATTTCAAAACAATAATATGACGTATCGAGAATTGTCATTTGGTGAATCGGGTCGAACGAAAATTGAAGTTATGGAATATTTTTGCTCGGATGGGAAAATGTGTTGTCCGATAAGTTCAAAGCGACAAATGCATTCTTGGTCTTTTGACGTAAACAAAATGTCTGATATAATGGAATGGCCGACAACCAGAACTTAATTCAAAGATAAACTAAAATTCCTTTGAATTATCAAAGCGAAAAATAAAACAAATAAAATTGCGTGATTTGCTTTAAGTCAAAGGAAAAATAATTTTCCTGGATATGAAAAAAATTCCATTAGTAAGCCAGGGAGGAGTTAAATAATACAACGTGTAAGTTGGGCGTTAATTAAAGGAGGAGTCAATCCAATTTTGGAAATTGACCAATGAAAAAGGGCCCTGTCGAAGTATAATCAACCAATGAGAAAAGGCACCGTCGAATTATAATCAAGCAATTTGATTGGTCGATGACGAACATGGGTGTCGTCCTCATTCCATAATTGTATTATAAAAGAAATGAAAAATCAGATTAAGTCAGAACGGAAGAAGAGAACAGAAGAGAAGAAGAGAGAGTCCGGAATCAGAGTCAAAGAGAGCTAAGTCTCGGCAGAATAACCTCTCCTCTCTCTCTCCCCCTCGCTTGTTGCCTGATAACTCAACGCTTATAACGTGTCGATCACTTAACGAGAATTACGCAAAGTCCGCAATACCGACCAGGTATTTCAACAACAGAAGCTCAGTTGTAGAACTAACTGCTTGCTTGAATTAATTGTCAACTAACTGCTTGCTTGAATTAATTGTCAACTATATGTATATGCTGTAAATACTTCTTTTATGAATTTCCGAAATATATATTATATTAACCAACCTCCGGAGTTTTGTTGTTGATGTGCGTTGATCCCTATATATGTACATTCTTTATTTGCCATTTGTGACACCATATCCGTCAACGAACACCCAGAATAACTAGACGATCGTCGGAGAACAGGCCTTGAGGACCGAGCATCCGAGAAGAATCCCCAACACCTTAACGAAGAACTCGCTGGGTGACGTGACGTACTAACGGTTGGCAGACCTGGTTGCCCAGTCGACATAACATAACTGTACCGACCAGGGTGCAGATCATAACTGGGCCGCGATCAGGGGTTAAGGACGTGTAAGGTCACACGTTTAAAGGTCACACCATCAACCAAGACGTTTGGTTCAACATATGGCATTTCTATAGGAGGGGAATACATAACATGTTTTCTTGAGGCTGATAGTAAGTCTAAAAGCTTTGCAAGCTTCTGATAACTTGTCCATAATCGTCTGTGTGTCTGTTTCTGAATGTGAACCAAGGTCTGCATCATATGCATATAAAAGTTCAAGGTTCTGAAAAGTCTTCGACTTTGCATTGAGACGTCTAAGGTTAAAAAGTTTACCTGATGTGCGAAACCGAAACTTCACACCCCAACATCACAATTGTTAAAAGCATGCATGAGCATCACAGCAAAATATGTGGAAAATGATGCAGGAGCAAGTATGTCACCTTGTTTCACTACGTTCTCAACTGAAATTGGATCAAACGGAGATCCATTAAAGTTCATGCGGGCTTTCATATTATGGTGTAACTGCTGAAGCAACTCCATAAAACTAGTAGGACAGCCTAGTTTCCTAAGAATCTTTCAGAGTGCATTGCGATTAATGGTATCAAAAGATTTTGTCAGATCGACAAGAACTTGATACAAAGGCACTTGCTGCTCCATACATCTCTCCATTAGCTGTCGTGCAGAGAATAACATGTCTATTGTGCCGCAGCCAGATCTAAAACCATATTGGGTTTCTTTTTTTTTTTTTTATTCAATCTTCACCCCAAACAAAGCAAGTGCCACTTTGAAGTAGGGGGCTACTATCGGGGACAATTTGCGGGGACATTATGAAGGGAGATGAGTAGAAAGATGTTTGTTCACATTACACTTGAACTTCTGCATATCAGTACAGTTGGGAAAGTAGAATCCCGGAAGGGAGTTCCAAAGACTTGCAGTTCTGGGGAAGAAACTATTGGAGTAAAAGACTTTCTTACACTTAGGGATCTCTACTGTAAAGGGGTAGGACTTAGTTGTTTGTCGGGGGTAGTCATGTCGAGGAGGTACAAGTGCTTGCAGTTCGTCAGAGCAGCAACCATTAAAGTATTTGTAGAACAGGCAGAGGGATGCAACATTTCATCGATGGGACAGAGGCTGAAGCTTAGATGACAGTTCAGGACCTATCAGGTTGGCGACTCTTTTGAACCCTGTCCAGGAGTGAGAAACAAGCAGCAGATGCACCAGCCCAAATGTGACAGCAATACTCCATACATGGGTGAATGGTGGCCTTATAGAGGTACTTTCAGGCGTAAGTAATTTTCTGGCACGGTAGAGGGAGCCCACCTTCTTTGCAGCAGCCTTGGCAATGCTCTCAATGTATATATTCCAGTTCATGTTCCCTGTAAACGTTAGGCCGAGAAGTTTAAAGGAAGTACTTTCAGGCAGTGTATTCTTAGCCCTAGCTATTGGTGGTAGAAAAGGTTTCTTGTAGTTATTGAAGGAAACAAGCTTAGTCTTGGCAGCATTGAATGTGACCATCCATTTTTGTCCCCATTCCACTACAGATTGGAGGTCATCCTCTAGTGATTCTGCCATTTCCTTAAGCATGTGTTCATTTGTTTTCCCCTCATGCCTGTTATAGAGGGTGGTGTCATCGGCAAATATACCTATCTCCGAAACAATTTTATCAGGGAGGTCATTTATGAATATGAGGAACAACAAAGGTCCAAGGATAGACCCCTGGGGTACTCCCGCATTTATATCATATTGTTTAGATTGTTTAGATGTACAACCATCAAGGACAACTTGGATTTTTCTCTTACTTAAGAAGGATTTAATTACATTATGTATTCTTCCAGTGATACCATATGATCTAATTTTCCTTAGAAGACCATCGTGCCATACCCTGTCAAAAGCCTTAGATATATCAAGGGCTACCACTCTACCCTCCCCTGTTTTGTCCAGTGAACGGAGTTTCTGGGATGATAGTGACAAATCCATTTTAGCAGTCAATTTAGCATAATCGTTGCTAAAACCTTTCTCTCTGCTTCAAGCAAGCTAATGCCTCTATAATCACCACACTCAAATTTTGACTACTTTCTTTTATAAATTGGGATTAATATTGCATCAATCCAATCTTGAAGGATAACATTACCATGCCAAACAGCGAGGATGAGTGTATGGACTGCGTTGATAATGCTATCGCCCCAAATAGCAGTAACTCAACAGGTATACCATCAAGTCCGGGTGTTTTTTCCCTTATTAATCTCTATTAATGTGCTTTTGGTCTCATCAATATTGGGATCAATCATCATTTCATCAACGAACTCCTTTTGAGAGAGACTATCAATAACTATATCGTTTACTTCAGACAGATTATCAAAAAGATCCCGAAAATGTTCGATCCAATGTTCCATGATCCCCTGCACATTCTTTAAAAGGGCAGAACCATCTTTGGATTTCACAGGTACCAATGTTGGAGGCTGTGCTCTAAAAGCTTGTCTAATCTTGTAGTATATATATTTTAAATTTTTGCGATCATAGTCTGTCTGGATGTCTGCTGACAGATTGGCCCACCACTTGTTCTTCAATTTGTGTGTCTCATGTCGTACGTTTAATTTTGCTTCTTTATACGCTTTTTCTGCATTTAATTTAGCTGCTCCATTAGAACACAGCCATCTCCCTTGAGCTTTTTTCTTCAGTCCTTATGCTTGGATTTCTTAAAGCCAAGAATTTCAGCTCCTTTGCTATATACTTGTGATTTGAACTGTTCCCAAGTTCCATCAAATAATATATCAAGAAATGAGGTCCTAAGAGCTTCACACACTTTATTTTGTAGCCTTGAGACATCGATGCGTTTAGGCACTTTTACTCTGATGGCGCTGACCCTTTTTTTTATACACAATTTAAGTTTAGCATGCACAAAATTGTGGTCAGTATCACAGTCTGCACCCCGCATAACTCTTACAGTGCAAATATCCTGAAGATCACGCTTGCACATGATAACATAATCAAGAATATGACCATATTTTGATCTAGGGTGTATCCAAGTTATCTTGTGAATGGGTTTTTGTTGGTAGGTGTTACATACTGCAAGATTATGTTCAGTGCAGAGCTGCGAAAGCATAATCCCATCATCATTTGCTTTACCAAGACCATATTTTCCTAAGACATCCCAGGTGTTGTGATCACTTCCAAACCGTGCATTAAAATCTCCGAGCAACAAAATCTTATCTGCTTTTGGTATCCCTTTGATACAGTTCCCTAGATCCTGTTAAAACCTCACCTTGACATCCTGCCTACTATCCAAAGTAGGGGCATATACCAAGATAACTGACACGTAACAATCAGAAGGTAAAGGTACTCTTAGTAACATGATTCGATCACTAATAGTCAACCACCTCAGCAGGAATAACCTTCTTAGTGACACACAATATGGTTTCCGCTCTGCAAGATCTACCGCAGATGTGCTGACGGTTATATCCCACAGGATTAGTGAATCTCTTGACAAAGGCTTCCTTTCTAGGGCAATTGGTCTTGACATATCAAAGGCCTTCGACAAGGTATGGCATAAGGGTCTACTTCTCAAGATTTCCAGCTACGGTATAACTGGAAATGTTTTCTCAATCATTAAATCATTTCTCTCCGATAGGTTCATAAGAGTAGTGGTAGATGGACAAAAATCGGAGGCCTGCAATATAAATGCTGGAGTCCCTCAGGGATCAATCCTGGGCCCAACTCTCTTCCTGATCTACATTAATGACTTCCCTAAACACATACTTAAATCATTCGTTGACATCTATGCTGATGACACGACCATCTACGGCAACACATCAAAGGCTGTAAATGACAAAGTTCTCTCTGATTCTCTCTCCTCTGATCTCGAGCGCGTGGTTCAGTGGGGGAAGATTTGGCTGGTTACCTTTAATGCATCCAAAACCAAACTCCTATCCTTACATCATCAACGCTCTGATCCCCAGCTGGCATCAATTGTGATGGATGGCTCTCGTCTGGGTTTTGACAAGCTTCTGGGTTTGACCTTTACTCCTTATCTGAAATGGAACACGTACATCAAGTCTGTTGCCAAGGTCGCTGGTAAGATGGTGGGATCCTTCTACCGCTCCAGAAGATATCTCACTACTGATGCAATTCTCTATCTATATAAAAGCCAAGTACGTCCAAAGATGGAATACTGTTGCCATATCTGGGCAGGAGCGGCCAAAAACAGCCTATCATGCCTTGACAGAGTACAAAATAGACTTCGTGGCTTAGTGGGGGATGCCCTTTTCTCTACCCTGCAACCCCTCTCCCACAGAAGAGACGTTGCGAGCCTATCCTTGTTTTATCGTTATTTTCATGGCAGGTGCTCGTCTGAACTCCAATCTCTGGTCCCCCCTCGCCAATCTTTCACAAAAAACACCCGTCTAGCTGAATCCACTGTGAAAAATTTCCCCCACTCTATATCTGTGCCTAAATCAAAACGCGGATTCCATGAACAAAGCTTCTTTCTTAGAACTGCACGCCTGTGGAACTCTGTTCCGTCTGCCTGCTTCCCTCCGGACTACAACTTGGATGTGTTCAAGTCCAATGTTAACAAATTCCTAATGAACCACCCCCTTAATTAAACACTTCATCAAATCTCCACACTAACGTAATGTACTTGCAACAACCCTTATCCCTGAGTGGCTTCCGGGCCTTGATAAGTGATGATCACTGTGTAAAAAAAAAAAAAAATTCCACAAGGTTGGTCTGACTGAGATGTGATCTTTGTCTTGATAGCAAAACCAACTCCTCCTTCCCTTTTTACTCCCTTGGGTTTACCTTTCCTGAAAAACGTATATCCTGCACCCTTTTTCAGTAAGTTGATCTTCATCACTAAAATGGGTTTCAGATAAAGCGTCAATATCCACATATCTAGCTAATTCTCAGGCAACAATAGCTGTTCTTCGCTCTGGATTCAGACTCTTTCATATTGAGAAGTGTCCTTACATTTCAGGTAGCAATATTCAATTTAGTTTTCTTTTTAGAATAAATCACATATCATCAGTATATATATATATATATATATATATATATATATATATATATATATATATATATACTAGCATGGGTGCCCGAGTGTTTGAAGGTGTGTTGAGCAAAAAAAAATAAAAAGTGGTAGTAGGAAGGCAGGCTCGAACCCGTACCACGAAGGAGGAAAAGAACAGAAAAAAAAACCTGATGTCTTTTGCTGTTACAACCACCACCAAACCGGAAATGACATAGATTTAAACTAAGGCTAGACAATCGAAAAGAGGGGATGACTTTCGAAAATATCGGCAAAATGCAACCCCTCCCTGTAGAAAGGTACCCAGTTGAGAGTGAAGAAATTAATTTTTTTAGCCGATTTTTCGATATTTGTCGTCTGAAGGGTCGAGCTTCAAAACGATACTGATCTTGTGGAAATTTATCACCTCTTGAAAGTTTTAGGCAGACATGCAAACATACATACATACATATATTGGTAGCTCAAATCTTTGACCCAAACTGATTAAAAAGCTTGCCCTATCCCTGAATACCCTTTATGTAAAATTTCAAAAGTTTAGACCAGAAATTGTCTGAGTAATTTGGTAGAGACCGCAGAGGTCAAACTTTTTTTAAATTTGACCCCCTATTATGACCCCTTAACATTTATGAATTTAGGCTCAAATCAAGTTATTAAGTTAGATCCATGTCCAAGGAACCTACATCTAAAATTTCAAGTGTGTAGATCCAAAATTGGCAGAGGAGTTTGGTAGAGTTCTCAAAGGTCAAATTGTTGAACTTTGACCCCTTAACAGCCAAATTTCTGGGCGAAAACAGATTACAAAGATTTTCCCAAATCTCAGTACCCTGTATATTAAATTTCGAGTCTGTAGACTGAAAATTGACAGTCATTGCATAGGAAAATGTACACAGACACTTTCACTTTATATATACAGTAGCGTTCAAAAGTTAAGGAACGATCGATCATTTTTTTTAATGGCTTCTAACTTTATCTATGAAAAAGAAAAGAAAATTTTTTGGTGAATTTTCCAATGTTTAATAATGGTAGTTAAAGAAAAAAATTTTTTTTATTTTTGATTTTAATACATATTAGTTTTTTTACATATAAATAAATTTAATTAAATTACCAGCGTCCAAAAGTTAAGGAACGAGGAAAATTCATTATGAAAAAATAAAGAATCCTTTCAGTATTTAGTGAAAAGCCCCTTGTTTTCAATCACACTATGGCATCTTTTGCTGCAAGACAGAACCAATCATTCACATGTTATAGGTAAAATATTATTCCAGGATGTTTTTATACATTCCCATAAATCATCAAGATTTTTGGGGTTTTTTTCTGTGATCTTATCACCAATAATTTTCCAAACATTTTCAATTGGATTCACGTCTGGGCTCTGAGCTGGCCAATCCATAGTGCAAATATTGGATCTATTTAGCTCTTCTAAAACTATTTTTGCTTTATGGCACAGTGCGTTGTCTTGCATAAAGATATCAGAATTAGAAAGATTAGGTACCACATGTTCTCTAATCAATTCTCTGTACATTCGGGCATTAACATTTCCATGAATTCTCACAAGGGGGCCAGTTCCTTTTGAAGATATCATGCCCCATACCATTATACTGCCACCTCCAAATTTTACTGTACTTTTAACGCACTTAGGGGACAGTCTTTCTCCATTTTTTTCTTCTGACAGGTGGTCTTTTGTCTGATCCGAAAAGATTAAATTTAGATTCATCAGTAAAATGAACCTTTAAAGACCAATCATGTAGATGATTCGTCGCTGGAATCTAGAGTTGTTTCCTCATGCCGAGAATTCTGATGCTGACCAACATGGATGAACCACATTTTTTAAAAAAATTTTATTACATTTTCACCCCAAACAAGGCAAAGTTCCACTTTGATATAGGGAGCTACTATCAGGGACATAAGTTGCAGGGATACTATGTAGGGAGTTGAGCAGCAAGATGTCTGTTTACATTACACTTGAACTTCTGCATGTCAGTACAGTTGGGGAAGCAGGAGCCCAGAAGGAAATTCTAAAGTCTAGCAGTTCTGGGAAAGAAACTATTAGAGTAGAAAACTTTCTTACATCTAGGCATCTCTGTGAAGAGGTGGGATTTTGCTTTTTATCAGGTGTATATCCATCATGGGAGTATAAGGGCTTGTAGTTTGTTGCTATGAGATGTTGTGAATTCGTCTGGAGGCAGCTCAACTTACATCAGATGAATACCAATACAGACACGTGGTGGGACTGTCTAAGATTGATACCAAAGTGATTAAAAACTTTAACGATGACCACGATGATTTATAAACACTTCTGAGGACTGCCTGTGAATTTAACATTCTTTTGACACTTCCTCCTTTGGTAGGAAGCTGAAGATGAATGTCCTACAAGGACAACAACATTCAATATTTACAAGATATACAAAATAAAATCTCTGTTCTCTTAAGAATGTGGTGAAAATAAAAGGTAGAATAACCTGTTAAGTGTTGAAACATTATGTTGAACAAAGATGGCTGTGGAGAAGATGGCAATGCAGTCCCGATACTGAGTGTAAAGTAATTGCCAGTAACAAAGATGGCGGCCAAGAATCAAATGCGTTCTGTGACATAGTTAACGGCGAACTGATTGAATCCAAAATACGACAATTTTTATAGTAACTTTGAAAGATTTTCATTGTTTTCATTGGTTGGTTAGCACAGCCGGTGGTTATAAAAACGATCGTCGAAATCATTGATGTCATACCCCCATTAGGAGTCAAAAACATTTAACAGTTTTTAAATGCTGTGCTTACATAATCACTTATGTTTTCCTTTGATCTTTCGTGTGCAGGTTGAATCGAAATCATTGTATGAAGAACAAGAATCTTCTTTATTGAAATATGAAAGATTATTCAGTTTGGTGGATACAATCATTGATCAACAAAAGGAAATCTTGGAAACACAAGAAAATTATATGGAACAATACGGTTATATTCCATATGGTAAGTATTTTTTTTATCTTTTGTATTTAACCATCACAGATGAAGAGTCTGAGTTGAGTCTAGGAGTCTTTTGGGTAGGGGGGACAGTTTGGAGTCAGGATTCGTTTGTGGAGTTCAGAGTTGGGGGGTTTAAGATTATTTTGCAGAGGTTGGTTGTTGGCAGAAGTCTAGGATTATTATTTGGCCAGGGGATGAGGGGAGAGTTATGGGGGCTTAGGATTATTTTTCCAGAGAGGGGATGCATAGTCAGAAGTCTAGGACTCTTTGAGGATAGGGGGCTACTATCAGGGGAGCGGTTCTGGGATTATTTTGCAGGGTCTTCTAATCAGTAATTATTCTGCAATTGTTCACATAATGTTTTTTTAAGAATTTGAAAAAATCTCTTTGCACAATGAAAAATCTTGATGTGAGCCTTAAAGACATGCATAGATCTGATGACCTCAGAGGAAGTCTTGATATTATAGGGAGATGCATTCCAAATAGAAGACTTCAATGATATAGCCATGTGATTAAAACGGACTTGAGGGATAAATAAAGACCTGGACTGAGACAGGTTGATTTTAAAGTAAATTTCTTAAAGCTGTCCAACATATGCCAGCGTGTAATTCGAAGGTTAAACCGAATATGATGATGATACGACTCGCACTTTCTGATCATCATCATCATCATCTTAATGTGAACCAACCAAATCCACCTCTTAACAATCAAATCGATGGTTTTCACGATCCATTTTCATTACAGTGTGAATCACTTTCAAATTGTCTCTTCTCCATGACAATCATCTAACTTATTCTGATTATACGACTCCCACCCTTCCTGCTAACGTCACATTCACAGTTTAGCAATCGTTATGTTGCTTTCAGTATTTTGCAGCGGCTATAGCTTTTGTGAGCTTAAAACTAATATATATATATATATATATTAGTGTATATAAAATTCTTTTCCTTTTGTAAAACTCAATCATGTTCTGCAAAGTGAAAAACAACACATTTGCTCTACAAAACAACTAAACCAAGCATGAACTATACATCCAGCGCGGCCGTAGCCAAGATTGAACTACCTACACGAGTGTTTAGTGTGATTCAAGTCTTGTCAGTTGCTGAATACTTAATGCTTTGCCAGGGCTATCAAGGGTATTTTTTATCGTGACGCCATCGCTAGACAGGGTGCCTACCATGGCTTAAGAGAGTCCCATCTACCCTCGAGAGAAGGATAGACCATGCCAGTTTCTCAACCTGGTATTTTACTTTGCGGTACATACAGCACCTCGCCTTCCTAAATGGTCACTCATCTGGTACTGGCCAAGCTTAATGTTGCTTAACTTTGGTGATCTAGTGAGAACTGGTGTGTCAACGTGATTGTGTTGTATTGTGTTGTGAAGCATGAACACTTTTTCCAAAATCACTGGATTCAGCATCAAATAACCCGAAAAGAGTTGATATGCCGTAAAACAAAACAGTTAAATCACACAAATGTGCTGCATATTTAAAAAAAAAGTCTTTTGTCAGAGATATACAGGGTGCAGCAGAAATATCTCCCACATTTTAAAAGTTGACAAAAGGAATAAAAGGAACATTTATGAGAGCTTTGCAATTTCTTTGCAATATGGATGGTATTAAGTTTTGAGACATTGTGTTGAACAAAGATGGCGGCGTAGTTCAGATCAGTAACCAAGATGCCGATCAAGAATCAAATGCGGTCCGTGGCGTAGTTAACCTCTTAAGTTCTGAGATATTATGTTGAACAAAGATGGCGGTGTAGTTCAGATCAGTAACCAAGATGACGGCGAAGAATTAAATGCAGTCCGTGACGTAGCAAACAGCGAACTTATTGAATCCAAAATTCAACAATTTTTATAATAATTTTGCGACGTTTTCATTGGTTGTTTAGCACAGCCATTGGTTATGAAAATGATTGGCGAATCCATTCGTTTCATACCCCCATCAAAAACATTTTACAGATGGAACTGCATATTTAGGAGCTGAACGTATAGGAGACTGAGTAACAGAAAGTCTCACAGCTTGAATACTGTTGTGTGTTGAAGTGCATGCACGCATGACAGCTGGTAGCAAATGCACTGAACGATGGGGTCAGATTGATATTGTCGGTGGTGAAAGATCAACTATTCAAGGCACGCACCTATCGAAGGTGAGTGCAGCTGCAAAAAGCAGGTCACATATATAGCCCAGAAAAAAAGGAAAAAGGGGAGAAGTCCAATATCAGCTCGCAAATCAACATTGCACAAGCAAATTAACATTGCGACGGTCTCTGGATAGGTGCACGCATTATGAGGCAGTAACAAAAGGTTTGGTTTGGTTGTTTTGTTTTACGGCATATCAATCCTTTTCGGGTTTTTTGATGCCGAATCCAGTTATTTTGGAAACAGTTTTTATGCTTCAAGTTCTTTATATCTTTAAATATTTATTTGTAAAGTTTGGTTTGGTTGTTTTATGGCATATCAAACCTTTTTGGGTTATGTCGAATCCATTTATTTTGGAAATAGTATTCATGTTGCATCCAGTTATTTTGTAGAAGGTTTTTATTCTTCAAACTCTTTGTATCTTCAATTACTAGTTTGTAGTTAGTTTGGTTGTGTTTATAGTGAATTTTATCGTTTTTGTTCCCTGCTCTGCAGAACGTGAGTTTTGCAATGGGAGAGAGAAAAGGATTACAGTACTAATGTTTGGTACATTTTAAGTTAGGAAACCAGTCAGGAAGTAGGAAAGATTGAAAGAAAAAGGGGAAATGGGAAGAAGGAAAAGGAGGGGCTGTTGTTTTTGGTTTAGGTTTTGCAGAACATAATTAAGTTTCGCAAAAGGAAGTTAGAAAACAAAGCATCAATGAATTTCATCTCAGAAAGCCAATATCTTCAGACAGCCTGATCTGGTAGCATCAGAGTAACGAAAGAAACAGCAAATAAGTTTTTATATTTTTATACAAAAACGAAGTGTACAAGTTTTTCTTTTTGGCTGACAAAAAAATCGACTATGCAACGTACATTACAATACTGTCTGACGTTCGAGCGCTTCGAGGCCTTCTTTTAAGTGCTACACCTGTAGCTCTGAAACTTGCAACCTATAGATATATTGATTTTCTATCTGGAACAGCATCATTACGTCCTAACTTGTAATGAACTCGGAAAGCTCTCACTGTTGGAGTTACAGATTCACAATGTGCACTAAATCCAAACCGTATTGCTTAAGGAGGGTTACTGAAAAAAAAATAGCAAGTCATTAGGTAAATAAAAACATCATTGGTGCTTGCATAAGTTCATTAGCGACATATAGTTGAAAGTTTAAAATGTGGAAAGTATTTCTGCCGCACCCTGTATGATGAATTGATCTCATTGTCTTAATAAAATACGGTTTGAGTTCATTTCTATTATGGTTACCTGATACAAAATGGTACAACACTGTCTCGTTCTGGTTTACCATGTGGAGAGTTACTTTGCCATGTACACCCAAAATAAACTACACAAACACCAGTCTACAATTAAAAGGGAAAACAGAACAATAATAAAAGGATAGAAAAGGAAACCTTGTTCTGAACAGGATTAGAATTAAACACGCTAAACTAATGCACTTGTACTTGCTTGAAGTTACAGAAAAACCGAAATGCACATTCTGTGACGAGCAAATGACGATAAAACATATACTAATGGAACACTGGAAATACAGAAATATTTTTTTTAAATTCAATTTTCACTACAAACAAGGCACAGTGCCACTTTGAAGTAGGGGGCTACTATCGGGGACATGTTGCAGGGATATTATGAAGGGAGATGAGCAGTAAGATGTCTGTTCATATTGCACTTGAACTTCTGCATGTCAGTATAGCTGGAAAAGCAGAATCCCAGAAGAGAGTTCCAAAGTCTAGCAGTTCTGGGGAAGAAACTATTGGGAGTAAAAGGCTTTCTTAAATCTAGGGATCTCTACTGTGTAGAGGTGGGATTTAGCTGCTTGTCGGGTTTGCCGGGGGTATCTACGTCGAGGGGGCACAAGTGCTTGTAACTCGTCAGAGCATTCACCATTAAAATTCTTGTAGAACAGGTAGAGGGATGCAACATTTCGTCGACGGGACAGAGGCTGAAGCTTAGATGACAGTTCAGGACCTATCAGGTTGGTGACTCTCTTTTGAAGCCTGTCCAGGAGAGAGAGACTCGTAACAGATGCACCAGCTCAAATGTGACAACAGTTCTCCATACATGGGTGAATAGTAGCCTTATAGAGGTTCAGGATACTTTTATATTACAAAGAAATTGGGATCGAGGAATTATTTCATAAGGTGGCACCACACGAGATTATCAAGTATTTAAAAAAAAACACAGCTATTTAAATTAAATTACAATGCTGATAAAACCTTGATTGCAACCAAAGGTTAATGATATATAACTTTAATAGTAATTAAAAATGTGTGAAACCCAAAAATTTATGAAAAAAACAAAACTATCCCAATTCAATAGATGATTAGGCATTAAATGACCCATAATGGTTGAAATGCCATAAAACACGGATAAACCAACCAACATTGCGTTACGCTTCAGTTTGAAATGAAATAAAAATGCAGATTGAATATTTCTATCTCTGTTATATAAAAGGAACATTGTGTGTGCAAGTTCATTCCCTATTGACTCTGAAATGGCTGGGTCGGTTTTTTTGTTTTTTTTATTTCACATAAAGGTACTTGATGTGTCTGGGAGTGTTCTTACATAACTTTTGTATCAGAATGCGTCCGATAAGTATTGAAAATCAATAATCGAAAAAATCCGATTAAAGAAGGAAGTCTGATTTTGACCAAAGTTAACACTTTTATACAACCTAACATAAGTGCATTTGAGAAGTTTTATCACCACACAAGCAGAAAGGCTCAGCCTATAAAATCAACTGTAGATTCTTTTATAAGACAGGGGTGCATTCGAAATGAATGTTTCTGTTTAGAGCACAATTGAACCATGATACTTTTGCATTTTAAACTTTAATTCAAGCCATTTTATAAAAATAATTTTATGAAATCAACAGTAGGTTCTCTACAGTGCAATGCCGACTACAATTTATTATGGACTGTTAGTGCGACTGAGGCTTATGAAGCTTTCTCCCGGTACACTGTGATGGGTCATCAACAGGAGCAGGCAGTTAATCGATTTGATTGAAAACGAGTCGATTTCACCAATTTTGATGACAATAAAAGTATGGGAAGGTGAACATTTCTTGATCCTCATTAGATCCCGGGCAACGTCAGGTCTCCCTGCTATTACTTATATAAGCATTTTTTTTTTTTTTTTTTAATTCTTAATTTTGTGTCCAAATTTTCTGTTAGTTTTTTTTTTTTTTTTTTTTTTTTTTTTTTTTTTGTATTTAAACCTTCTAAAATGTTTTTTGTAGAAAAATGTTTTCCAGCAAAAGAAGAAAACGCTGAAGAGGAACCGGAACTTGAAGCCGAAGCTGCATCCACACCAGAAAAGAATCTGTATCCTTTAAGATTTTTTAAATTCAAAAATGAAAAAATAAAAGTCTGCTTGAATGATTGTTGCATTTCCGCAGATACACCCCTCGACTTTTTTTATACTTTGTCTTACTTCCCCACTAGTCTCTATCATTGTCGGATATTAGTGGGTATGTTAGCTAGTAAATATATTAGTTAAAAAAATATTTTGCAGGTGTAAGTTGTAAACAGAATGTGTTTTAGACAAGGGGTAAGCAAAGATCAATCAGTTGATCTTTCAGAAAATGGGGTATGTATGGGAATAAGTTATGGAGGAATAATGTCATAGGATGATTCTTTGAGATGGGAGCAGTTACAGTCAAACAATAGGGTTAGGATTAAATCGGTAGTCAAACTTTAGACTAACACGGTCGATGATAAAATGCACTAGGCAGATTTGGAAATAATTAAAACCATGGGCTTATGTATAAATAGTATCTTTCTTTCCGTTACCTTCTTCCTACTACCACCTTTTGACTTTGCAACACTAGATCAACACTCTATAACAGGCACGACAGGAAAATAAATGAACACATAACTAAAGAAATGGCAAAAACACTAGAGGATGATCTCCAATCTGTAGTGGAATGGGGACATAAATGGATGGTCACATTCAATGCTGCCAAGACTAAACTGGTTTCCTTCAATAATTACAAGAAACCTTCTCTGCCACCAATAGCAATAGCCAGTGACTCTCTGTCTGAGAGTACATCTTTCAAACTGCTTGGCCTAACGTTTACAGGAAACATGAGTTGGAACAATTACATTGAAAACATTGCCAGGGCCGCTGCGAAAAAGATAGGCTCTCTCTACCGTGCTAGAAAACTACTGACACCTGAAAGCGTCCTGTACCTCTATAAGGCCACCATTCGCCCATGTATGGAGTATTGTTGTCACATTTGGGCTGGTGCATCTGCTGCTGGTCTCTCGCTCCTAGACAAGGTTCAAAAGAGAGTCGCCAATCTGATAGGCCCTGAACTGTCATCTAAGCTTCAGCCTCTGTCCCATCGACGAAACGTTGCATCCCTCTGCCCGTTCTACAAGTATTTTAATGGTGAATGCTCTGACGAACTGCAGACACTTGTGCCCCCACGACGTAGACACCCTCGACAAACCCGACAGGCAGCTAAATCCCACCCCCACACAGTAGAGATCCCTAGATGTAAAAGATCTTTCTACTCCAGTAGTTTCTTCCCCAGAACCGCTAGACTCTGGAATTCCATTCCAGGTCCCTGCTTCCCTAACTGTACTGACATGCAGAAGTTCAGTGTAACGTGAACCGACATCTTGCTGCCCAAATCCCAACATAGTGCCCCAGTAGTTGTTGCTCCTGATAGTAGCCGCCTACACCAAAGTGGCAATGTGCCTTGTTTGGGGTAAAAATGTAATAAAAAAAAATTCTTTTTAAAGTTGCAGTCGATCAAATAAATCAAGACTGAGTTCGCTACGTTTTTTTTTTTTTTTTTTTTTTTTTAATGCAAAAAAAAAGTTGATTTTTTTTTTTTTTTTTTTTTTTTCCTTAAGTTACTTGATCTTCTCATACAAAGTGCCTTCAATAAGTTTCCAGACTTTTTTTCTATGGGCACTTTTATTGATAGTACACACTCTAGTCCGCTTTGAAGTAATCTCCTTCGGCTACAATGCGCTTGTACCGTTCCTACAACTTCTGGAAGGCCCCATGGAAGTTCTTTTGTGTGAGCATGTCAGTGACCCTTGTCACAGTCTCTTTTTATCTCCTCAATTGTCTCATGATAACAGCCTCTAATGTTTTCCTTGAGCTTAGGGAATAGCCAAAAGTCACAAAGGGAGGAAGGGTGAGGAACTGACTTGATGCCCATCTTGGTCAAATGGTCTGTGACAAGATTGGAGGAGTCTTTGGACAAATTTCACGCAAATCTTCTACATCTTCAGTTTATCACGAATAATTATGTGTACAGTTCCCACACTGACATCAAACTGTGCACTTATTGTCTTTATGGACACACGACGGTCCTTATCCATGAAATTCTTTATTTGGCCAATCAACTCTGATGTTCTGACTTTCTTACTTCTTCCACACCTCTCATCATCCTTCAGACTCCCTGACTTCCTTGAATCTCTTTTGTCACTCAAAAACTGATGCTTGATTCATGCAAGATGGTCCAAAAGCAGTCTGAAGCATTCCATACGTTTTTGTGACATTTTTTCAAGTTTAAAACGGAATTTTATTGCATATCGTTCTTTTAAATTGTCCTCACGTCCAGATTGTATTTTTAAAATTCACCAGGTGTGACAATCAGGCTTTAGTAGGGTGTATTCCAATTCCTGCTGTAGCTGTTCAATTGAACTTGAAATCATAAAAATTGGTCAGTCATCTCAAAAGGTGTATAGCAATAACATATTGAATTTTCAAGAGTCTACGACAATTTTAAATGATTGTACAAAAAAAAGTCTGGAAATTTATTGAAGGCACCTCATATATCTGAGTTCTCAGATTTTTCAATCAGAATTCGTTTGTTTTCTGTTTTATTTTAATGAAAAAGATTTTTTCCTCTCTCATGACAGTTCTTACTAATTACTGAAAATTATTTTTCTATTTTTAACGGAAATTGCTCCAGACAAGGCATGAAGCCACTTGATGCAAGAAGCTTTAAATAAAAAATGCTACTTCAAGGTTAAGTCAGCCAACGATAAGTGTTAGATAGATAGATTTTGACCTAGAAAACAGCAATTTTTCCCCTTTTGTCAGAAACATCACTCATGGAATGTGAGGACTAAAGAAGAAAAAGAGGAAAGTGAGTATTATGAGGTTGCTGAAAGTAAACCTAAGTAGAGTAAACTTTCTACTGTTCTTAATGTTAATTTTGTCAGGAAGCCTAAAACTAAACAATTCATGAAGGGAGTAGGGGGAGTTAAGATGACGTTTGTTTCATTAAAGAATGACTTCCTGTCTCCCCCCCACACACACATATACACTTTTTAGCAGAATTTCTCTGATTTTTTGTAATTCAGAAAATGCAGAAATTTTTTTTTCCTCTTAGAAAAGTCCAAATCACTATTACGTCCTCACTTTTTGCCCCATTTGGTTCGATTTTATTTCTCTTTCTCTTCTCTCTCTCTCTCTCTCTCTCTCTCACTTTATCTTTCGTTCTTGTTCTGTTTTTTTTTTCTTTATCTTCCTCTTTCCGTCTTGTCTTGCCTTTCTTTGCCTCACCTCCCCCCTCCCTCTAATAAGGTTATTTTCATCATACTTCAAACAATTCTTTTGATGCAAATCATTTGAATATTTTCAGAATGAAGAAAAAAATGTATTGCAGATTAGCACCATTCACAAAATAACCCCTACCGTCAAGAAAAATTAGATTTTATTCTTTTAGGCGATTATCAGTAAACACCGTGACCCTCTAGGTTACGAAATTGCCTGAGTGGGCCACAGCCCCCTAGATTGAAAAATTCATCTTTAATCAAGATGAATTTCTTTGGCCATTGGTTACTTATATCTTGATAAATATTTCTTTTAAAAAGTGTTTTTTATTTTGTTTTGTTTTTTTTAACTCTTTTTTTTCTCCCAAACAAAGACATATTGACACTTGGAACATAAGAGGGCTACTATTTGGAATTGAATCTAACAGGGGATTGCGGGGGAGTTGAGAAACGAGATGTCTGTTTACATTACATTTAAATTTCTGCAGATTAATACAGCAGATGTGTAAATAAAGTATGGAACGATTCCAATATTTTTCCCCAATTCCGATACAATTACCGATTCCGATTCTTTATAAATCTAAATATTTAACTATAAAGTTGTTATTTTCCCTGATTTTTGTAAAAAAAAAAAACAAAAAAAAAAACATATCTTAAAAGTGCATATATTTTCCTAAATCTAAAATTGCACTTGCGGAGGATGATCTATCAATTTTAGCTTCACTGGTGGTTTAAAATCAATAAATATTTATTATTTTATCATTATTACCAGCAATGGAAGATTTTTGTTTTACAATACCCCAAAATTTTTCGATTTTTTTTTTTTTTTTTTTTTTTTTTTTTTTCCTTCCCCTGATTAATCGTCCCAACAAAAGTGTAAATGTGATGTTGTATTAATTTAAAAAAAAAAAAAAGATGTTTTGATAAAATAAACGAGATAAACCAAAGATGTTTATTTTTTTTTAAATTTTCTAAAGTGGTGTCTATTCTGTCAAAAATATTCGATATAAATGTCACATTTTTTTTTTTTTTTTTTTTTTTAACAAATAAATTCATCATTAAAAAAAAAAAAAGTTAGGCAACATTTTCATCTCGCAATAAATATTTTTATATCATCTTAAAACTTAACTTCATCCCAATGTTCTTTTATTGTTAATTCATATCAAGCAATCACAAACAATTCTCAATTTGGTGCGTGTCCAGAATTCGACCTCTATTACAAAAATAAAGAAAAATTTGTATAATGTACATATCTATGATGAAAAAAAATATATTCCAAAATATCACATAAATTGATATGGTAGTTTTATTTTTAAATAAGAAAAAAATTTTGAAGTGAGTTTAAGTACTCCCTCCTTCCCATGCAAACAATCGTGTTTTAAAATCTTGCATGTTTTAATTATTTGGAGTTCTCTCCTTTTCATTTTTCAGTCTGTTTTCAAAGTAGTATCACAAGAGTCACTGCTTGGTTTAGCAATAAATTTCTTCTTTTTTTTTTTCTTTTTTTTTTTTAACTACTTAATTAATTTATGTGATTTTTGGAATATAATATTTTCTTTCAATCACAGGTACATACATTATACAGATTTTTCTTTTTCGTACTTGTACAGTTTAATCAAGACATTAAAAAAATGAAAATATCGAAAAAAAAAAAAAAATTTTATATTGTATGTATCTGTTATGGAACGAAGTTCTCTGAAAAAAAATTTCACTTAATTTCAAGTATTTTTTTTTTTTTTTTACAGCAAAAAAGCATTTGTTATGATACCAAGCAAAAGGTTCGATTTTTACGAAAAAAAAAAGCTAGTATTAAAGATAGGAAGGAAGTGTCGGCGCTTTAACTGGAGTTATTTCCCGTTTGGCGTGTTGAAAACATTCCATAATGGCTGACTTCAACACGCTCTCATAAAAACGTGTTTTTTTGCTGTAAAAAAAACAAAAAACTACTCTATCAAATTAAGTGAAATTTTTTTTCGGAGATCTTCAGTTCAAAACGGATACATACAATATAACCTTCTTTTTTTTCTCTTTCGATATTTTCAATTTTTAATGTCTTAATTAAACTGTACAAGTACCTTTCTTTTTTTTAATATAGGGGAAATTCTGGATAAGCACCTTCAATTTTTATCTAAAACTTTGGAGCAGCTGCTGTTGATGTTATATACTGAATTATCTCCCTTTAGTCATGCACTATTTATGCATATTGTGAAGTAGGCACAAAACTTTTATTGTAATGGTTTATTCTGTAGTTTATCAACATGCAAATGATGTTCCCCGGGAATGCGTCCATGTCATGTAAAGCAAAAATAAGATGACAGGAAGAATGTTGAATAATATTTTATTTATCAATATACAAGTTTGATAGTAACCAGAACCAACTGGACGTATGATAATAAAATTCCAAGTGTTGAGAACTTATTTCCTTACCACTAACAACAGTGGCTGACTTTGATGGTATCCCATGATGCAATTCTTTCAAAAGGGCAGTAACTCTGTGTCTTGGAACTCTCATGTGTCAAAGGGATTCAATTATGCCTAAAGTGCTTTGTTAGTCGTATTATTTTGGATTTTTCGGACTACTGTTGGACAACATTTCGGTTGACGTTTTTCAGGTGAATCCTTTCTGACTAAGAATCTTTCTCCCGGACCTTGGGGAATCTTTCTCCCTGACCTTGGGGAATCTTTCTCCCGGACTCTGGGAGTCTGCACAGAATTTTTAGCGGGACCATTTATCTAATCAATGGTGGCAGGCAGCCATGACTGGGTAGAAGTCCTAAATAATTCGCAATTGTATTTTTGAGTCTCACATGCACTGAGGATTGAACCTTCAACTTCCAAAAGAATGTAACCTACAACTGAATTTTACCAAGTACTTTATCCACTACACCACGAGTCCAAAGTTATATTGACCAAAACGTGAAAATAACACTCAAGATGAGAACAGTAGTCCGAAGAATCCAAATGTAATTTAATCTTCATCTCAAAAATTCAGAAACATGCTTTGCCAGATTGAAAAAAAAGAGTAATTTTTATTTTATTTTTATTTATTTTATTTTTTTATTTATTTATTTTATTTTTTATTTTTATTTATTTTTATTTTATTTTAGTTTTTATTTTAGTTATTTTTGTTTCAATTTGCTTATATTCGGTTTAATTTTCTTATTTTTGGTTTAATTTTCTTATTTGATTTTTGAACTTTATTTGTCATTTTTATTTTTATTTTTTTCTGAGAATTCCAAAATATTTTTTCCTATGACAAACATTGTAGCACTCTTGAAAATCCGTCCGAAGTGGCCCCTGTGAAGGAAGAATCTCCTCAAACACCCAAATTAGAAGACTATAAATTGAGTCACTACACGTTGGTTCAGTTGCAGAGTCCGAAGGTGCCTTTAACTCAACCTTCTATGGAACGGTAAACAAACATTTAATCTTTCCCTTCCAAAAAATTGAGCAATGCAATTTCAAAGTAAATTTGGTTCTTATCCAGATTTCAACTTACATGGAAATATATATATATAATTCTTTGATTCTTGTCACAGAATGAAAATATCATATTCCAAAAGTCATATCATAAATTGATAAAGTAGTTTTATTTATTTTTTTATATAGGGTGGAACGATAAAATTGTCGCCATAGAAAAGACAAAATGATTTGATGAAAACCGGTTTTCTGTTTTTTTTTTTTTGGTTTTTTTTGCAGACCATGTACTAGTTAGCCAGTTGTGTACAAATCCCAAGAGCGATAAGAGCCTTCTATCGTGTTTTAAGTGACACAATGTTCAACGAGTGAGATCGACGATGCACCGCTGTACAACTCATGCTCTCTATGAGTCAAGTTATGACAACAGGACCATTGCCAGCACCATCAAAATGCAAATCCGGATGGTTCAACACTTGAGGGCACAGCTCAACGAAGTTACTGGCCACGGTTATGGTCTTTAGTGTGGTTTTAAGTGAGGGCCATATTATGCCACCTCACATCTTCAAAGTTGGCTTGAAAGTCAACACCAAAGTGTACTTGGATGTGCTGAAGAGTGTAGTGATCCCTTGGTGCAATCACCTTGGGTGTGGCAGCAGGATTCGATATTGGCCCACAAATCCAAAGAGACCCAGGCTTGGCTTCAGAAGGAGTGCTACGACTTTGACTCCTTCTTTTACTGGCTCCCTTCCTTTCCCAACCTGAACGCACTGGACTCATTTGGTCACATGTCGAGAATAACACCAAATCAGTCTGATCAGTGCCATCTGCCAAGTATTCTGCCGAGCTCCCACCGGCACTAGTGGAAAAGGCATGCTCCCAGTTCTGGATTAGTATTGAGTCTGAAGGTGACTATATTGAATAGATGTCAGCTCTACTACATAATCAAGTTACCTGAATTGATTTTTTTCAAAAAAACGTTTTAAAATAAAGCTGTAGTGTTTTCTTTAGAGCGACAATTTTAGCGTTCCACCCTGTAAAATCTTTCTTTTTTTTTTTTTTCTTTTTTTTTTTTTCGATTTTTAACAATTGTAATTGTAAATTGTAACATTACAAGACTGATTTTGATCTTTGTAGTTCAAATTGAGTTGTCTTCTCCTTTATTAAACATGGCAGTTCAAAACACAATGTCTTGCTTCATCATAGAATTTGATTTTCTTAATTTAAAAAGGGCTATTTAATCAATTTACATAGTTTTTGGAATATGACAGAAGACAACAATGTTGTAGTCAGTTTGGAAGCAACCCTGTGGTATGTTGTTCCAAGATGAGATACTCTAGGAAAAAAAAATTTGTTCATGAAATAGAGTATGAGGCAAATGGGGTATCACACTTTTCATCACCCGTTTGTTTGTTTTTTCTCTGATTAGCATGATATCTTGGCTTGCCTTGGCACAACGGTTCCATTTTCTAAATTCTATCCGTTCTCTTCTCTTTCTGTTAGTTATTGTAAAACATACCCAAATCTCATTCTTTTGTGTGTGTGTGTGTGTGTGTGTGTGTGTGTGTGTGTGTGTGTGTGTGTGTGTGTGTGTGAGGTATCAATAAGTTTCCAGACTTTTTTGTACAGGCATTTAAAATTGTCGGAGACACTTGAAAATTCAGTCTGACCAATTTTTATGATTTCAAGTTCAAATGAACAGCTACATCGGGAATTGGAATACATTCTACTAAAGCTTGATTGTCACAGCTGGTGAATTTCAAAACTGCAATCTGAGGACAATTTAGAAAGATATGCAATAAAATTCCATTTTAAACTTGGAAAAAATCTCACAAACATATGGAATGCTTCAGACAGCTTTTGGACCATCTTGAATGAATTGAGCATCAGTTTTTGAGTGGCATAAGAGATTCAAGGAAGGCAGGAAGTCTGTGAGAGAAGTAAGGAAGTCAGAACACCAGAGTTGATTAATCAAATAAAGAATTTTACGGCTAAGGACTGTCATGTGTCTATAGAGACGTTAAGTGCACAGTTTGATGTCAGTGTTGGAACTGTACGCACTATTATTCGTGAGGAACTGAAGACATGTAAGATTTGCAGTAAGTTTGTCCTAAGCCTGTTCACTTACAGAAGATCAAAAAGAAAGATGCCATAAGAGCAGGGAGATCAATTCAGATCCTGCAGTTCTTTATGCTCTGGTGACCTTCGATGAAAGCTGGATCTACTGCTCTGACTTAGAAACTAAGAGACAGTTCCCAATGGAAGCATGCTGGCTCTCTCAGATCTAAGACCAGACAGAGCAAATCCACGCAGAAACTTACAATTATCCCTTTTTTTGACAGCACAAGCATGATGTACATGCACTGGGTTCCCACTGGGGAGGCAGTCAACAAGGAATACTATGTTGCGGTTTTAAAGGAGTTCAAAAAGAGATTCTGTGCGAAGAGGTTAGCATTTTTCAAAATTGGGTCAGTGGCATTTTCACCAGAACAATGAACCAGTCCACAACTCCATCCTTGTCACACTATTTGACAAAGATGGGCATCAAGACAGTTCCTCACCCTTCCTATAGTTTAGACCTTGCTCTCTGTGGCTTATAGTTATTCCCTAAACTCAAGGAAACCCTTAGAGACTGCTGTTATGAAACAATTGAGGAGATGAAAGAGACTGTGACGAGAATCCTTGACATGCTCACACGAGAGGAATTCCATGGGGCCTTCCAGAAGTTGCTGGAACGGTACAAGTGCATTGCAGCTGGAGGAGATTACTTCGAAAGGGGGCTAGAGTCTGTGTACATGCTCAATAAAAGTCTGTAAACTTATTTAAGACACCTCGTATGTGGACTTGTGAGACTGACAAGCTATCACTATGTTTAGAAGTATATGACTGCTACAGCCCAAAATTTATTTGCCTAAAGTTTGTGTAGTAGTTAGTACATCATGTTTTGAATGATATAGGTTTCTGTGGTAAGTTGTGGCTCTAATTGTATCTCACTGAGGGCAGCATAAGTACTCACTTATATAAATAACACAAACAGGTGTCTGGCTCCCAAAGAGGAGAGGTCCTGGATATGACCTTAAACTATATCCGATGGTCTAGAAGTGTAAGCCATGTTTAGTTTCAGAACAGTTTCCGATGGTTCGTTGTTCTAAACAAGTCTTCAGAGGTGACTTGTTTGCAGTAGACAGTTCCACAGAGCAAAATATTCTTACTGTGTCGAGATGGAAAAAAACATGTGAAATTGCTACAGAAAAGGTTTAATATTTATGGAGCAATTCCGGTTTCTGATTGGTTGGTAGCAGAACGTGAATTAATTTGATTCGTCAGTTCCTTGCAGCATCGTTTATAAATAGAATCGTCCGACTGTGTGGGATCATACCCCATTCTACGTCCAAAATATTGCAACAGATGGTAAGGCCCCAGCTTGCGGGCTTTGGGGGGTGTGGAGCCACCCCTTAATTGCCATTGCTTTCGGGTCCACTCTGACCCAGAGTGGTATTACCTGTTAGGGTTTCAACTATGGGTTAAATAGAAACCGATCTGAAAAAAAATATATATATATTCTAGTCAAAAAATTTTGTTCAAAATAACTGGATTTGGCATTAAATAACCTGAAACGGGTTGATATGCCATAAAACAACCAACCAACCCAAAGACGACTTTTTGTGATTGGTTGAAGTCCGATATAGGTAACTAATTGAGATTGAGTATTTTAATCCAATTAAAATTAAATCTGTAGCTCTACTATAAAAGAAACTTCTTTGAAATTTCCCACATGAAGATACTTTATGTGCCTGGCAGTGTTCTTCAATAGGTTTTGTATCGGAATGTCTTTGATAAGTATCAATAATCGAAATAATCTGCTGAAAGAAGGAACAGGCGATTTTAACCAAGATTAACACCTTATACAGCCTAACATCACGTGCATTTGAGAAGTTTTATTACCACACAAGTCGGAAAGCCTGACATATAAAATCAACAGTAGGTTCTTTGATATAACAGGAGTGCATTCGAAATGAATGTTTCTGTTTAAGTACAATTGCACCATAATGCATGACTTTTTCATTTGAAACTTAAATTCAAGCCATTATCATTGCACAAGCAGTAAGGTCAGGCGTATAAAATCAACAGCAGGTTCTTTGATATGACAGTGCGTTTGAAATTAATGTTTCTGTTTAGAGCACAATTGAAGCACGATACTTGACTTTTGCCCTTTAAACTTTAGTGCAAGCCATTATATATAAAATAATTTGATAAAATCAATAGGTTCTCTACGGTGCAATGTAGACTACTAAGTCACTGTGAGGAGACATGTGAAACTTCCTCTCCATGCACCACGGTGGGTTCATACTGGAGCAGGCAATGAACTGATTTGATAGAAAAATAGGTGATTTCACCAATTTTAATGACAATAAAAATATGGGAGAATGAAACATTCGTTGACCATCATTCAATCCCGGGCAACGTCGGGTCTTTCATCTAGTATTAATATTTCAGAGGTTGTTTCTCTAGCACTACTGTTGTTTCTGAAACAAGAAATCCACAGAGTAATGTGTAAATAATATTTAAACTTTTATTTTTTTCATGATGGTTTGTGAAATCTTCTAGCATTGCAACCCCGAAAGTGTTTCAACATGATGGTCTGTTCATGTCCCCAGGTGTGTGGGGCCAAATGCCACCCCTGTACACACCAGATGTGATGAGTAAGTATGATATAAATATTCATTCTTCCTCCCTCTCTCTCTCCCCTCTTTCTCTCTATGCCTCCCCTTCTTTCTCCCTCTCACCTCCTCCCCCTTCTTTCTCCCTCTCCCCTTTCAGCTCCCCCTCTCTCCTTCTTTTTGTTCCCCTTTTTCTCCTTTTATTCCCCTTTCTCTAACCTTAAATATATTTCTCAGATTCATACCACAAACGTCCCAACATCCATTAGAACAACTAATAAAAGTAAATCCAGAATTTCTTAACTGTTTGGATTTATTTGCTTCCCCACTGAGCAAATTAGGCACAAGGCCGTTTTTTAAAGGGGAGAGAGAGGGAGGGGGAGGGAAAAGGGGACCAGCTCCCGAGAGGTGGGAAATGGGAGCTGGATAGTAACTGTTGGTATGAAGGGTTGCCCCTACATTGACCAAGATCTGATATGTGGGGTTACCCCCACATATGGTCTTTGCTTGCAGTATCTGTCGGAACAGATAGTATTTATTTGCTCCCCCACCGAGCAAATTAGGCACAAGGCCAATTTTTAATGTGAGGAGTGAAGGGGGGGGGGAAAGGGGACCAGCTCCCGAGAGGTGGGAAATGGGAGCTGGTTAAAGGTCAGGCATGTGGGGTTTCCCCCACATCTGGTCTTTGCTAGTCATAGCTTGCAGTATCTGTCGGAACAGATAGTACACTTTGATCTTGTCACCCGTGCCGACAAGAATTTCTTAAATTGTAGTTTTTTTATCATTGTTTTAAGTTTTTGTCTATATCAAGTTTCTAACTTGGCTAATCTCTCTCTCTCTCTCATATATATATATATATATATATATATATATATATAAACTAAAACTCTGTAGATGTTCTTATTTACGAGGGCAGTTAGACACAAGGTTTTTTTTAATGTGGGGAAAATCGAGCTCTCCAAAAAAGGGGCGCTCTGGAGAGGAACAAAAATAAAAACTGTTTAACTCATGAAGGATGATCGAGGACATAAAAGATGCAGTGTAGCATCAGAACAGATACTACACTGTGATCTTGACCCGAAAGCCAGATTTGTATGATTGTTTGTCTTAGTGCACGATTGATGACCTCACAAAAGGAATGATATCACCCACTAGAAAAGGTTAAACATCAGGAAGAAATCCTTTGATATCATAAATGGTGCTATGTACGTGTGAGTCATGACGTTTTTGGTAAGATCATAAAAGACCATGTTACAAAATGTAGAATTATGCTGTCTCTCTCGGCACTAATCGATTCCAACGTTGTTTGCCATGGTTTTCTATTCTCATTCTACCCATATTGTTGTGACAGTTGCTGAGGGCACGATCACTGGTTTATAAGTATTAAAAAAATAAGCGCTAACTCATAAGAAAAAACACAACTCCGTACATTATATATAAATCAGTTGTGCTCTGAGTTTATTGATAGCTGTCTGTTGAGATATCTTTGTCAGTTGATTTATCAATTCAACTCCTCAACTGCGAAAACTGTCCAATCTAGTCAGAGCAGCAAATTATCAATTTCTACAGACTGAACTGTCGTAAATCTAAATCTAAATATATTAACTTCAGGATCAGAAATCCTATGTCCGGATTTTTTGTCTTATTCAGCCACTACCAGCTAAATTTTTTTTTTTTTTTTTATTTACACAGTGATCACCACTTATCAAGGCCCGAAAGCCACTCAGGGATAAGGGTTATTGCAAGTACATTACGTTAGTGTGGAGATTTGATGAAGTGTTTACTTAAGGGGGCGGTTCAGTAGGAACTTGTTAACATTGGACTTGAACACATCCAAGTTGTAGCCCGGTGGGAAGCAGGCAGACGGAACTGTTCCACAGGCGTGCAGTTCTAAGAAAGAAGCTTTGTTCATGGAATCCGCGTTTTGATTTAGGCACAGATATAGAGTGGGGGAAATTTTTCACAGTGGATTCAGCTAGACGGGTGTTTTTTGTGAAAGATTGGCGAGGGGTGGAGGCCAGAGATTGGAGTTCAGATGAGCACCTGCCATGGAAATAACGATAAAGCAAGGATAGGCTCGCAACGTCTCTTCTGTGGGAGAGAGGTTGCAGGGTAGAGAAAAGGGCATCCCCCACTAAGCCACAAAGTCTATTTTGTACTCTGTCAAGGCAGGAAAGGCTGTTTTTAGCAGCTCCTGCCCAGATATGGCAACAGTATTCCATCTTTGGACGTACTTGGCTTTTGTATAGATAGAGAATTGCATCAGTAGTGAGATATCTTCTGGAGCGGTAGAAGGACCCCACCATCTTTCCAGTGACCATGGCAACAGACTTGATGTACGTGTTCCATTTCAGATCAGGAGTTAAGGTCAAACCCAGAAGCTTGTCAAAACACGGGGCCTCACCCAGACGAGAGCCATCCATCACAATTGATGCCAGATGGGGATCAGAGCGTTGATGATGTAAGGATAGGAGTTTGGTTTTGGATGCATTAAAGGTAACCAGCCACATCTTCCCCCACAATCAGAGAGAGCTTTGTCATTTACAGCCTTTGATGTGTTGCTGTAGATGGTCGTGTCATCAGCATAGATGTCAACGAATGATTTAATTAAGTATGTGTTTAGGGAGGTCATTGATGTAGATCAGGAAGAGAGTTGGGCCCAGGATTGACCCCTGAGGGACTCCAGCATTTATATTGCAGGCCTCCGATTTTTGTCCATCTACCACTACTCTTATGAGCCTATCGGAAAGAAATGATTTAATGATTGAGAAAACATTTCCAGTTATACCGTAGCTGGAAATCTTGTGAAGTAGACCCTTATGCCATACCTTGTCGAAGGCCTTTGATATGTCAAGAGCAATTGCCCTAGAAAGGAAGCCTTTGTCAAGAGATTCACTAATCCTGTGGGATATAACCGTCAGCACATCTGCGGTAGATCTTGCAGAGCGGAAACCATATTGTGTGTCACTAAGGTTATTCCTGCTGAGGTGGTTGACTATTTCTCTATTTAATATGGATTCCAGCAACTTACTCATAACACACAGGAGACTTATTGGTCTGTACTGAGAGGGAGATGACTTATCACCTGAATTCTTAAATACAGGGCAAACTGATGAGGTCTTCCAGGGAGTCGGAAAGCACTTCTCCTTAAGGCAGCGCTTAAATAGTTTCGTAAGTATGGGAGCAAGTTCTGGTTGAATCTTTTTTAACACTATAATTGGGATGCCATCAGGGCCAGTTGCTTTACTGGAATCTAGGTTCTTGATTAGCTTGGCGACCTCATGCACGGATATTTGTATGTTACCTAGCTTGTTCTGTGTTATAGGAGGAAATATGGGGAGTTGATGGCCTTCGTCGCATAGGGTAGAATTAGCTGCAAAGTTCTTTGCAAATAGTTTGGCCTTGTCTGACGCTGACGAGATGACCTCTGGTCCATTGATAATGGTTGGGATAGAACGCACACTTCTGTTCAGGATCCTATTTGTTATTTGCCAAAACTGGTGGGAACCAAGCCGCTGATCAGCTACCTTGGATTTAACAGACTGGGCATATAGCTCTCTTGCATTTTTTATTACTCTTTTACAGTGGTTGCTGGCAGTCCTGAAAGCAGCTTTAGTCTCAGTGCATCTATTACGTTGGTAGCTATGGAAAAAGTGATACCCATCCTTTGTGTGTTTGGTGAATCATTTTTTAACCATTGTCATTGTTGTGGCCTTTTTTTTTCTACTTTAGACAGCTTAATTCCTTTTTTGTTTTTGTTTTTTTGTCTTTTTTCTTTTTTGTCTTTTTTCTTTTTTGTCAATTCCTACCGCTCTGGGGGGAGGGGGTCCATAGTAGCAAATGAAAAAAAAAAGTGAAGAACAGACTCTGATAATCACTCAAGCCATATGATCAATTGGGGAATGGGACGTTTTGGCTTGGCCGATTCAGCGTCGAGCACGCCAGTAATATTTTTATAAAGACTTTATAACTTTTTTATAAAAATGAAAAACAATATGAAAATATATCACTTTAATTGTTTTTAAGAAAAATCATGTTTTTACTAAACTCTTTCCAGTTAATTATTTTCTAATTAATTTTTTGAAGGATTAAAAACTTAAATTTTTTTTTTTTTTAAGTTCTTTTTGTTAAAATTTAGAAAAACAATATGGAAATATAACCTAATTGTTGACAACGGAGTGTTGTCTTTTTCGTGTTTAAACACTGTTCGAAATTTTTAATGTTTATATCAATTTAACTGTTAAGGAAAAATCATATTTTTGCAAAACTCTTTTTGGTTAATTATTTTATAATGAATTTTTTAAGGACTAAAAACTTTAAAATATTTTTTATTTTTTTAAGAAAAATATGAAAATATAATCTCATTGTTGATGACTGAGTGTTGTTTTAAATAAATATGGTAATTTTTAAGTTCTTTGGGTTTTTTTTTATTTAAATCAAATTAAATAATTTTTCTTCTAATAATTTTTATTTCAATTTTATTCAAATAAAAGAAATCTTCATTTACTGAATTCATTTTAAGAATTTAAAAAAACCCTTTGACTATAACGACGAAGCACTAATTTGATGTCAAATCAGCTACACTGGATCAGTCACGCCAAAACGTACCGAACCTGATTTACTGATCACTATGAAGAAGAGGAAAATAAAGTAGCACGATCATGCGATACAATCATCAAGTCTCTCAAAGACTGTCCTGTAAGGAACTAAGAGGCAGACAAAGAGGTGGAAGAACACCATCTGAAAGTAGACAGTGCTTGCACTGTGTGTCTCTTTCAGGAAAGCAGAAAATCAGGAAGGGCTGGAAGAAAACTGGTTGCCAGGTCATCTTTAGTGCCTCAATGGTCATCCAGACCAAGGAGTAGATGATAATGAAATGCTCATCTCCAAAAGGATGACATTTCTCATAATGTGAACAGTGATTCTATATGTGGATCAGTTATACTTGAGGCACCCCCAAAATCAGAAACAACTAAAAGGAGACATGTTAATTGATACCGGTTTCTTTTCTTTCCAGTTGAATTAAAAACAAAATAGAAACAAACATTTTTTTTTTGTTGTTTAAATTTTTGTTTGTATATTTTTCTTCATAAAAAATTTGTAACTTTTTTTTATCCATTTCTTTAGTTGACAAAACAAAAAATTTTGTAAAAAAAAAGAAACTGAAGAAAAGTGTGCTGATGTCTAACTAAAACGTGCCGTTTTGGTTATTATTCATTCTGGGGTACCTCAATCAACGAAAATTGATCCCTATATTATTATGACCCCAATGACAGGCCCTAATAAGATATATATATATATATATATTAGTGATGGGACGATTCCAATATTTTTTCCTAATTCTGGTTCAATTACTGATACCGATTCTTTATAAATCTTTAAATATTTAACTATAAAATGGTTATTTTGTCCCAATTACTGTAAAACCACATCTTAGAGGCATATATATATTTTCTCAAACGCAATACACTTGTGACAGGATGATCTATTGATTTTAGTTTTATTGGAAGTTTAAAATCAATAAATATTATTTTATTATTACGACCAGCATTGCAAGAATTTCAAAAAAAAAAAAATCAATTAAAAAAAGATAATTAAAGCAATCGTTTTTTGCATCAGAAAATAGGCACAATTTTTTTCCCGATTCCGATTAATCATCCAGAAAAAAACCACGTCTTAAATGCATATATATTGTAATAATATTATATGCAGTGTAATAATACATTTGTGACAGGGTTATCTATAGATTTTAGTTTTATTGGAAGTTTAAAATCAATAAATATTTAATACTTTTATTATTACTACCAGCAGTGGAAGATTTTTTTAAAAACAAAATCAAATAAAAATGTTAATTGAAGGAATCGTTTTTGACATTGGAAATTAGGCATAAATTTTTTCCAATTCCTAATTCTGATTAACCATCCCAATACTAATATATATATATATATATATATATATATAACTACATTTGCTCACATAAAATTAATATATGAAAGTATAAATTTATGCGTAAACTTTAAGTATTTACTTCAAAAGTGCTCAATACGTAGGTAGAGTTAGTTAGTAATTTATAAAGTATATATGGCGATTAAGCTACACTGAATATTCTGCGTTTCATCCACTCTAGGATTCTTCAGACATATGTGGATGAAATGCGGAATATTCAGTGTAGCTTAATCACCATATATATTTTATAAATTACTATATATATATATATATATATATATATATATATATTCCTTTATTATTCCTGATTTTCATAAACAATCACTCTGAATTGAATCCAAGATGGGTATATTTGCTGATGACACTACTATTCTTGACATGTGGGCAAAAAAAATGCACATATATCCAAACCAGTGGCTGAATCCTTAGAAAATGGCCTTCAGTTAGTAGTGGAATTCGGACGTGAAATAGATGGTAACATTTAATGTTACTAAAACAAAATGCCTTTCCTAAGAGCCAGGTGCACCCACATTTGGGCAGGAGCTGCTCGGCACGCCCTATCCTGCCTTAATAGAGTTCAAAACCGGTTTCGAAACCTAGTAGGTGATGCCCTTTTTTCCTCTCTGCAACCTCTTTCCCACAGAAGAGTCGTTGCGAACCTGTCTCTGCTCTCTCATTATTTTCGTGGTAAGTGCTCATCTGAACTCTAATCTGTGGTCCTCGCTTGCCAAACTTTAACAGAAAAACAATTGACGAGCTGAAACTACTAAGAAGTTTTCTAGGAACTTCTTGCATCATTATTAAGCAACCGGTAGAAGGAGCCCATCTTCTTTGCAGCAGACTATTATTAAGATTAAAAAATACCTGACATGGGTTTACTATCGTGTTCCTTCAGAATTCAAATAGAAAGTAATTTCTGGTTTGAATTACAGCTGAAAAGTAAACATTCAAGTATAATGGTTAATTTGTGCTTTTAAACGAAAGGAATGATTGTGTCTTTTTTCATCAGCAAAAATTAATAGTTGAAGGAGTAAATTTATGAAACTTTTGCCAGTGCTTGTGATATTTTAAACCAAAGCATTTCATCTGAAAACATTATGTATTTACATGTCTTGTTGAAATTAGTATAAATTACAAAAAAAATGATCCAGTTGAAGATGTGGTAAATGTATGTTTTAACAAAATATTATCCACAATTAAGTTCTAATTAAAAATGAGGTCTCTTTAGGAAAATAAGTCAGTTTGTCATACTGATTTTGTGGTACAGCTGTTTCACATTATCAAGTTATGAAACTCGATAAATTCTACTTGTAATTATTTTTCTACTGGATTATTTTTTGGAATTTTTACTAATTTTGACACGACACGTGAGCATGTACATTTCTGAATTTTTGAGATGCGGATTGGTTATGCGTATTATTTTAATTCTTCGGACTACTGTTCTCATCTTTAATGTCATGTTCACGTTTCGGTTGATGTAACCTCCAGCCTTCAAGTATCTTGTTGAACTCAGGAATGTTTCTGTCGAACTTGGGAATCTGGTTGAAATTTCGAACAGAACCCTTTATTTACTTGAAGGTTGGAGGTTACATCAACCAAAACAGTGTGGAAATGACATTCAAGATGAGAATAGCAGTCCGAAGAATCCAAATAATACGTAAGTATGTAATAATGTTTCCACCTGAAATGTGTTGGTTTAGAAGATCACCAATTTAATGTATCCTGTTGCCATTACAAGCAAGAAAAGTAAAGGGAAGAGCCTATCAGTGGTGATGGGACGATTTCAATATTTTTTCCCAATTCTGATACAATTATTGATTCCAATTCTTTTAAAATTTCTAAATATACAAGTAATGAGTTGTTGTTTTTTTGTTTTTGTTTTTTTGTTTTTTTTTTTTTTGTTTTTTTTTTTCAGATTACTGTAAAAATTCATATATCTGCATGTATTTTTACAAATGTAAATGTATGCTATAGATTTAGTTTTACCATCAGTTTAAAAATATTTAGCATGTTATCATTAGCATCATTGCTCAAAAGTTGAATTTGAATCAGAACCAAACAAAAAAGATAAAAGAATTGTTTTTTGGCGTTGGAAAATAGGCACAATTTTTTCTGATACCTGAAAAAGTTTTGATTAATCGTCCCCCACATTAGTACATGGTGTGATGATGTACGAAAGTGAAACCTGGCTAGTGAGGGTTAAGGACATGCGTTGCATGGAGAGAAATTATATAAGAAGGCAGACTTTGATCTGTAGTACAGGGAGATGTGTGCAAACTAAGGAACTTTGATGGTGTAGCCATGTTGAAAGATTAGATGAAAGTTGATTGGGTTAGTGGATATAGAACAGTTGAGGAAGCAGGGTCAGTAGGTAAGGGGAGGCCAAGAAAAAACCTAGGAGGAGATGAAAAAGCTAGACCTGGCAGAGATAGGTTAGTTTGGAAGTCAATTTCTAAAAGCTGTCAAACACATGCCAGTATGTGAAAGAGATGTTAAACACAATATGATTTTTTTTTTTTTTTTTTTTTAAGGTATACCTCGAAAATTTGAGAACTTAGCACCATATCACCATCCCAGTCCGACACATTATGATATTGGTGCTTCTTTGTTATTAGAGCCAAAATTGAAATATTGAATTTCAACTAAAACTAATGGTATCTGCTTAATTGTCATGTTGCAGTAATGAACATATCCAAAAATTATTAAAAAAACAATAAGAAAATTAAAGAAAATTAATTACTAATGAAAACAGTTTTCAAAGACAATTAGAGAAAATTGGAAAAAATAAAAAATAAACAGTATAAATGATAACAGAGGAGATAATTATTTTCATTAATAATTAATTTTCTACCTTATCGTTTTTTTTTGGGGGGGGGTTGTAATTTTGGGATATGTTCACTACTGTGACATGAAAATTAAGTATGATTGGTTTTACTTGAAATTCAATATTTTGATTTTCGAATTTCGCTCTAATAACGAAGAAGCACTATATTTTATAATTATTGAAATCTTTCAATATCTATATATCAATAGGATAGCATGTGCTATTTATTTTGTGTGTCATGCTTACATCTGAGTGACTGTCGTTTAATTGTTATGAACTTCCATTTTTTGTAATAAATAATTTTACCAATTCATAAGTTTTGGTTTTGGTTTCGATTATAGCTGAGGATGCTTAAGTCGTCTATTTTCTTTATAACTAGCATGGGTGCCCAGCGTTGCCCAGGTGTTTTGAGGTGTATGCTGAGCAAAACAAAAAAAAAAAAAACGGTCAGTTTTTTTTTAAATTTGACCCCTATTATGACCCCTCAAAATTTATTGTTTAGGGCTCAAATAAAGTTATTAAGTTACATCTATGTCCAAGGAATCTATATCTAAAATTTCACGTGTTTAGACCCAAAATTGTAGGAGGAGTTTGGTAGAGTTCTCAAAGGTCAAATCGTTGAATTTGGACTCCTTAACAGCCAAATTCCTGGCCGAAAACCAATCACATCGATTTTTCCAAAGCTCAGTATCCTGTATATCAAATTTCGAATCTGTAGGCTTAAAATTGACAGAGTTATTGCATAGGGAAATGTACACACACACACACTTTCACTTTTATATATATATATATATATATAGATATATATATATATAGAGAGAGATTTTATCAAAAATTCTTCATAAGTTTTGGTTTCAGTTTCAATTTTGATTACAGCTGAAGGAACTTAAGTTATATATTTTTTTTCATAAGCTTTGGTTTCAGTTTCGATTCAAGCTGATGCACCCAAGTCATATGAATATATTTTTTATTTTTGAAATTGCAAATTTATAATATATAAAAATCAATATAACATTAACTCTATAATATGTATGAAATCTGCAAGAATTAAAATATCATATTTAAGCGTATTTTATGACCGGGCTTTACCAGGCGTCCCCGTTAGCTTAGATAAATACTTTTGCAGTTTTAACAAAAGAAAGCTACAATAATATCAGAGCGTCTCCATTTACATTGAACATCTACAAAATGCCAACATTAATATATTATATATGAATGAGTCCTTTGTTGAATTTCCACCGGTCGCACTAGTTTTCATTATTGCTTTTATTTCTTTGTCTCATGCCCAACAGTGTTCTACAAAACTGCATTGTCATAGCCTTCAAACACAACTCTTTATTTATTTTTTTAGATTCAACATCATCTTGTTCATTTCGTTGGCCTGGATCGGCTGCATCTACAACTCAAAATAATACCTCAGTCCGAAGTAAAGAGATCCGTAAGAACCTACAGAGAGAGTTGAACATAGACAGTGAAGATCAGGACATTCTCAACCAGTGCCCGAGGTGGCCGGCTCTGAATTCCGTTACGCTACAGAATTTAAGCCTGGAAATGTACCAACTTCCTGAGACACCACAATCAGCTATCAAACCGACGCCTCGAACACCCGCAGACTTTATAGTCAGCAAGTCTAAAGATTATTTGAACAAAGATTTACCTCTACCTCCCGAATTGAATCCGAAGGTAAAATCCTTTAACCTTGCACGTGTTAACCCCCCCCCCCTTTTTTTTTTATTTCCACATAAACTAGTGAAAACTAGATTGCTGGATGCATCTGTTTGAAGTACGAAGGATGTTCCAAAAGTAATGTCACCTATTTTTTATTCTGCTCGAATGGATCAGAGGTGACTGCAAATTACATTGTTATGATGGCTGAACTTATGCATTCATAACCTGAAAGTTTCACCTCTCTGTTGTAGTTATTGACAGTGTGAGACTAAGAAAGCAACCTCTGTAATAAATGTATGTCAGAAGCAGAGATGCGTCGTTGAATTCCTCCATGCAGAAAAAAATTTAACCGATCCACATTCACCAGTGCCTGTTGAATGTTTACGGAGCCGATGAAGTTGATGTCAGCACAGATGGTGTTGTTGATTTCAGAGTGGCGACAGAGATGCGAATGACAAAGAGAACTCTGAAGTTTTACAGTTGAGGCATGAAAAGAGGCTGCCAAAATGCATGGAGAATGTAGAAAAATAAATTCTGAAGCAAAAAAGGTTGCTCATTTTAATAGTACCACTCCTGTCTTAGTAACTCATTAATAGTTTTTGAATTGAAAAAAATATAGGAGGCCTTACTTTTGGAATGATTCTTATATTTTGTTTTTATTTACATTATTTACCTGTTTTCCCATTGGTCCTTACACAGCAAAGACCGAACCTTTTCCTTCTCTCTCTTGTTCTGTCTCTCGCTCCCCCTTTTGTTCTCACTCTCTCGCTCCCCCTTTTGTTCTCACTCTCTCGCTCCCCCTTTTGTTCTCACTCTCTCGCTCCCCCTTTTGTTCTCACTCTCTCGCTCCCCCTTTTGTTCTCACTCTCTCGCTCCCCCTTTTGTTTTCTTGCTCTCCCCTCCCCCCGTTTTGTTTTCTTGCTCTCCCCTTTTCCCCCATTTTGTTTTCTTGCTCTCCCCCCCCCCGCCGTCTTGTTTTCTCGCTCTCTTTCTCCGCTCCCCGTTTTGTTTTCTTGCTCTCCTCCTCCCACCCGTTTTGTTTTCTTGCTCTCTCTCTCTTCACCCCACGTTTTGTTTTCTTGCTCTCTCTCTCTTCACCCCACGTTTTGTTTTCTTACTTGCTCTCCCCCCTCCCCCATTTAGTTCTCCCCCTCCCCATTTTGTTGTCTCGGTCTCCCCCTCTTTTTGTTCTCTCTCTTCTTCTGTCTTTTTTCTCTCTTTCCCTCCCTCTCTCTTTCGTAATCTTTTTTACTCTTTCATTATCTTTTTCTATCTCCATATATATAAATAATTCTTTGTTTTTTTCTTTCTCTTTACAGTTTCAGTCTCTTTTTCATGACACGTCAATAAAAGATCAACCCAAACTCCCTTCCGAAGTACCTTTATCAGTCCAGAATACCAAACATGATCTCAGCACACCTCCCCCTCCTCCACTTCTTCATTCAACTTTTTCCAATTTGGATGAAATGCATGTTGCTGCCGAATCCGTCTTGAGTTGCAAAAAATCCAAGAAAAAAAAACTGAATTATTTCGATATAGACATACCCAGACCTCCAGAACTCACCGGAGTTTACGATTTTTCCGCAAGCGACAAAGAAAATTTCCACAAATAACTTTCTTTGAATTTTCGTTGTCTGCACATCATGATTTCCAGGGTTCGTACAGACTTGAAAAGTCCTTGAATTTTGCCTTTTGCCTTGAAAAAGCCTTATTTCTATTATTATCTTGAAAAATCCTTGAAATATGGAAAATGTTTTTAAAATTTCTTTAAAAGGCCTTGAAAATTGCATTCTTTATGTCCAGTAAAAATTTGTGTCAAAATATGAAAAATATAACCAAAATAAATACTATTAAATTATTTTTAAGTATTAATGGATCAAGCAGGGTTGGCTTCACTTAGAAAAGGACAGACTTCGGGCGACACCACTTTAATCTTCACTTGGTACATTTGAGCGGTTTTCACCATCAAGAGTGGGTTTTTTTAATATATTTACACAATTTTAATTAATCTTTGGATTGATGTTTTTATCTAAATAAATAAATAAATAAAAATAAATAATTTTTTTTAAACTATTTCAACCAAAGTTTTTAAGGGCAGAAACAAATATAAAATAACTGACTTGTTTGGATGTCTGCGAATATTTCGCTGATTTTTTTTTTTTTTTTTTTTTTTTTTTTTGTAGAGTCCTTTTCTTTCTTCTTTTTGTAGAGTCCTTCTTTTATTCTTTTTTTTGTAGAGTCCTTTTTTTTTCTTTTTTTTGTAGAGTCCTTTTTTTTTCTTTTTTTTGTAGAGTCCTTTTTTTTTTCTTTTTTTTGTAGTGTCCTTTTTTTTTCTTTTTTTTTGTAGAGTCCTTTTTTCTGTGTACATTTTAGTACAAATCAATATTTACTGAGTTATTTTTTTAAAAAATTAGCTTTAGCAACAATGCAAGTAAAACTTTTAAATTTTCGAGTGGAGTTTTGTGATACAGAGTGCATTTACATATTTACAAAAGTCTTATATTTTCGGGTGGATTTTTGAAAATGGATATTTTTACTAAAAATATGATAATAAAAAAAACGAGTTATATTATTTATTTGCAACCAAGATTGATTTTTTATGACGAGTGCATTTATTTACAAAAATAAAACTAAACCAAAATTTGGATTGCTATTTTTACCTTGGTTTAAATGATTTAATTATAAAATAAATGCACTGTGCATAAAAAAAAATCAATCTTGGTTACGAAAAATTTGCAAACATTAATTAAAGTTGTGTGAATATAAATGTTTTGTAAATAATATAACTTGTTTTTATTATTATTGCTTTTACCTTTTTCAAATTTTGGTCGCAGATAAATAACTCTTTTTATTATTATTATTATTATTATTAGCATTACAGCTCGGCGTTGCCCAGGTGTTTGGAGGTGTATGTTGAGCAAAAAAAAAAATAAATAAATAAAACGGTCAATGTTTTAAATTTGACCTCTATTATGACCCCTTAACATTTAGTTTTGGGCTCAAATTAAGTTATTAAGTTAGATCCATGTCCAAGGAACCTATATCCAAAATTTCAAGTGTTTATACACAAAATTGGCGGAGGAGCTTGGTAAAGTTCTCAAAGGTCAAATCGTTGAACTTTGACCCCTTAAAAATCAAATTTCTGGCCGAAAACGGATTACAAAGATTTTCCCAAATCTCAGTACCCTGTACGCAAGCATAGATGCCCAGCATTCTTCAGCGTTTTGGAAGTCTTAACCTTTTCCAAATGGGGAGTTCTACTTGAAAAACTTTAAGAAGTCCTTGAAAATGGACATTGAAAATCTGTTCAAACCCTTATTTTGTTATTTGGACTTCAGAAAATAAAATAAATAAAAAACATACAAATTTTTCAGTTAATTTTAAATTAAAAAAAAATAAAAACTAAGAAAATAAATAAAAATATGGTTTAACTATTATGGTGACCCGACGTTGCCCAGTATTGAATGATGATCAATGAATGTTTCACACTCCCATATTTTTATTGTTTTTGAAATTGGTGAAATCGCCCTTGTCATATCAAAGAACTTACTGTTAATTTTATATACCTCGCCTTACTGTTTGTGCAGTGATAATGGCTTGAATTTTAGTTTAGAAAAGTCAAGTATCATTGTAAAATTGTGCTTTAAACAGAAACATTCATTTCAGATGCACCCCTGTCATATCAAAGAACCTATTGTTAATTTTATATGTTGCACCTTTTGGCTTGTGTAGTTATAAAACTTCTCAAATGCACTTGTGAAGTTAGGCTGTGTAAGGTGTTAACTTTGGTCAAAATCGCCTGTTCTTTCTTTCATCGGATTAGTTTGATTATTTATTAGGTTGGTGCAAAAATAATGTTTTTTGATGTTCAACTTCATTTAAAAAAACATTTTTGCATCAACCTAATACTTATCAAAGACATTCAGACACAAAACCTATCTAAGAACACTGCCGTGTACAGTACCTTCGTATTAGGTCATTACACCGGTCCAGAAAGTAGCTGATTCTTGATGCAGTCATCAACCTACTTAAGTGAGATTATTCTCATCAGCTAAAATATGCCGCATCGAAAGAAATTCCACTTATAGTTGGATCATTTTTTTTTTTTTTTAATTTTTTTTTACTTTGCATAATGCCAGTTGGACATAAGCGGCTACTATTTGGGATTGTGTTTATTAGGGGACTATGGAGAGTTAAGCAGCGATGTATCTGTTCACAAGTACATTACAACTTCTAGGACGTTATGGAAGCAAGAAATAGGGAGGGAATTCCAAAGTCTAGCAGATTAAAGCAAGAAACTATTAGAGTAGAAGGCTTTCCAGCATCTAGGGACTTTTACAATGAATGGGGTGAGATTTTGATGCTTGTTGGGTTAGTCAAGAGGGTATGTACATTGAGGGGGCAGAAGGAGGAGATATAAAAGGATGCTAACTGATTGAATGACTAAGTTTGTTTATCTTTGCTTATTTTATTTAATTTTTTTTTTGTTTGCACCTCCAATGGGGAATGTGTTTGCATGTATATGTGAACTGGCAAATTTAATATAATTTAGGTGTGTTATTTGCATAGGCCACAAAACGTAATTCCTATTTTCGTCTTGTCAGTTATTGAAAAAAAATTTTTTTCTAAAGTGGTCAGAGAAAAAACATACGTAATAACATGGGCACATATTTTTTTTTTTCTAAACTTCATATATATGAGGGGCATTCCAAAAGTAACGCCTGCTATTTCTTTATTTTATCTGAATGAATCAGAAGGAATTGCAAATTGCATTGTTATGATGACTGAACTTATGCATTCATGACCTGAAAATTTCATTTCTCTGTTGCAGATATTGATGGTGCAAGACTTTAAGAAAGCAACCTCTTCCATGGATGTGTGTCAAAAGTAGATGCGTCATTGAATTTTTGGCAAAAGTGTGTTGAGAATGACTGTAAAGAAAATGGATTCTGAAGCACAGAAGTCTGTTTCTTTTAATGGTACCACTTCCATCTTCGTAGCTTTTCAACTTTTTGAGTTAAAGACAAAATAGGAGACTTTACTTTTGGAATGAAACTTGTGTATACAGAGTGCCTGAACTCTTAGGTTATGCTGGCTGTTAATTTTTTAACACCTAATTTTTACTATTACAAACAACTGTGACAGTGGTGTCTTCAAGGACTATGGAATTCTTCTTTATCCTAGCTGCATTAATCAATGAATGAAACCCAGGCTTCAAACCCATGTTTGAATGTTTGTATTGTTTTCTGATAAAAAATTACTTTTCAAAGACCCTAGACTTGATTTTCTGTGATGTGAAAAAATTCACACCCATTATAGGCAATGTGTGTAATACCATCATAGCCCAAGGGTTAAAAAAGAAAATGTACTCACACTTCAACTGTTATCATCATTTGTCTGAACAATTATGGTCATCAATTTGAACATTTGTGAACATGATTCTTTGATTACATTTGTCTTTATTCATAGCTTTTTTTAATTTTTTTTTTTATACACAGGAATCACCACTTATCAAGACCCAGAGGCCACTCGAGGACAAGGGTTAATGGATATACATTAGCCATTGTGATTATAGCGTAGTAAACATAAGTAGTAGGAATTTTGTAAATTGGATTACTTAGGGGGACGGGTTATCAAGAACTTGTTTACATTAGACTTGAAGACAGATTGTAGTCAGCTGGAAAGCAGGCAATTGGAAGAGAGTTCCACAGGCATGCAGTTCTAAGAAAGAAGCTTTTTTCATGGAATATATGTTTAGGTTTAAGCACAGATAAAGAGTGTGGGAAATTGTTGATAGTGGTTTTGGCTAGACGAGTGTTTTTCATGAAAGTTTGGTGAGGGGGGGGACCATAGATTGAAGTTCAGACGAGCAATGTCATGAAAATAACGATAAAGCAGAGACAGGCTCGTAACGTCTCTTCTGTGAGAAAGAGGTTGCAGGGAAGAGGAAAGGGCATCCCCCACTAAGCTACGAAGTCTATTTTGAACTCCGTCAAGACAGGATAAGCTGCTTCTAGCAGCTCCTGCCCAGATGTGGCAGCAGTACTCCATCATTTTCATTTCACTCTGTTTGTAAATAAAGATTTTATCAGCATTCGGTCGTAAAATGCACTTAAATACTTATTTTAATTTGTTCAGATTTTTTATATATAATTGTACCTATTTACTATGTCTCCCCACAGGACAGAGTTAGACACCAGGGTCGTTTTTTAACGTGGAGAAAAGGTACAAAAATAAAAATTGTTTCAGTCGTGAAGGACTGCTCCTCCACCGAAAGAGAACAAGAAATGGAAGTGTAGCATCTGAAGAACAGATACTACACTTTGATTTTATATATTATTGCAGAGTTGTGCTTTCAAAATGAAAAAAAATGTATTTGGGTGCCATCAGCTAGAATCAAAGCCAAAAAGCAAAACTAGCATTCAAAGCTGGTGACGTTACCACTTTACTAACGTGACACACATACGAACTTATTAAAAATAAATGAAGATGAATGTACAAAATGTATAACAATTTTTTTCAATTTTGACCCCTAAAAACTATTTTAACCGGCTAAAAACTCGTAAAAGAACAGTCCATAACAAATCCAATCATGTGAGGCCCCTAGCGCTGCGCTGCGGCTTTTAGTTTCAGAAGAGATAGTTTGAAAATATGGAGACAGACAGACATATAGTCTTTTATATATTAGATTTGAGTTGCAATTTTGTTTGGAAGAAAAATTCTTTTTGCTATGTTAGATATTAGCCGGGCAACACCGAAAGATGTGCTGGTCGACAATTATCATGATCATTAATATTATGTTAAAATTTAATTATTTATGTTAAAATGTTTTAATAGAAAGGAATATTAGTTTTCATAACTAGCACAAACAAAAATGGTAATTTGAGAGATGGAATTCGAGCTAACCATAATATAAACAAATATACATGACAAAAACCCAGCAAGGAACTGTAGGCTATATGTAGTGATGACGTAATGGAAAAGGTAGATTTTTAGATGTAGAATTTTAGTTACGAGGGAGATCAGTTCGATACGCAACATGTTGGCAGACAGATGGGGTTTTTGGACAGAATGCCCGTAGAAGTTGGGGGGGGGGGGGCGCTTACAAAATGTAGTCTTATACAAAGCTGTCCCACTCTGAAAAGGAACCAGCAAGGAATAAATGATTATATTAAAATATAATTCACGCCTGAGCGTTTTTCACTTTCGAAGAAAAGCGCCTTTAATTTCAGGACGTACGGAAGGAATATTGGAGGTATGTTTTTTGTTTGTGTTCCAACCGACAACAATGTCCGTCTCGTTTTACACCCTGTCTATAAACTGTCACAATATGAATACACATATCAACACACAAAAGAGAATACACTAGACAAAGCACATATCAGAACATCTAATACTCATAAGTTAAGAGACTCATTATAGACAACACACATATATACACCCATATATATATATGAAACGCAGAATATTCAGTGTAGCTTAATCGCCATATATATTTTATAAATTTATATATATATATATATATATATATATATATATATATATATATATATATATATATATATATATATATATATATATGTGAGAATACGGTATAATCGCGTTGACACACCGGTTCTTGTCGGATCACCAAAGTTAAGCAACGTTGAGCCTGGTTAATATCAGATGGTGACCATTTGGAAATTCTAGGTGCTGTATGTGCTCTCTGCTTATCCCAGCATTTGTTTCCAGTCGTCCTGAACATACTACTGTATGCCACTGGTATTTAACAATGTCGACTCGGCAGAGGTGTGGTTGGAGATTGCACACCTCCTGCCACAAAAATTTCATGCGCACCCACCCCTTCGTGGGTATCCATAGTCTGTCAAAGACTGAAGGGCCTGTGTGTGTATATGAGAATAATGGAAATGGTGTTCTGATGAGATAGATCGATAAAAAAGGAACAAACCAAGTTATGCTTTCATCAACGTTTCGTCTTTATTGCAAGACTTCCTCTCAATGAATGAAATTCAGAAAACAAAACACCAGTGCAAATATTTGAAAATATATTTTTGATGTAATGAAATGTATGACCATGTTTTATTTCAGAAACGGAAAAGTTGTTGGAAATTCAAAAAAGGAGGGGGAGCATAGTGTTGTGAAAGAGAGTAAGATTTTTTTTTTTTTTTTATGAAGTCATATAGCCATTAATATATTTAAAAAGATATGATGCAATTCATATTCTTTTTGGGACAAATATGTTTGTTGTAATTCAAATAAGGATGTGTAAGTATTGGCAGTCCGAGACACATATACCAACACTGATTATGACAATAAATAGAAGTATTGAAACTTTCAAAAAATGTTTTGAAATCTTATAAAAACAAAACTTGGACATCATACATTGATTACCACCCCAATATTCCGTCATTGTATGGCCTCCTCAAAACTTACAAACTGGATATCCCTATATGCCCCATAGTATCTGGTGTCAGTAGTGCAACACACAAAATTGCACAGGCCATGTCTATATAAACAAAACAGATGTATGTGTGCGTGTGTCTGTGTGAAAATATTTAACCGATAAACTCTTAAACTGCTGGTAACGTAACACTGAAATTAACAGGTAATAGTAAACTTACACCAAGAATAGTTTATAAAGAGTAAAATCTTTGTTTGTTTGTTTCAACTTCCCAACATATTTCTATTACTTTTGCACTTGCGCAAATTCATTCATAGCTAGAAGTGGTTTAATTTTAAATCTTTCTTATTTATCTGTCGATAGCTCAAACAGTAGGGAATGCAGCTGGAATGCTAAAAGTTTTGATTTTAATTCTAGCTGATGGCACGGAATTTTTTTTTTTTTAACTTTTGAAATCCATACTCTATAGTAGGTACAATATAATATTCAATAGAGAATTGGTTCTGTAATAAATATAAAATCTGCATGAATTAAAATATATTTAAGCTTATTTTATAACCGGGCAAGGCCAGGTGTCCCCTGCTAGTAATACAAATAAAATAAGTTTTGTTTATTCAAATTTGATTCTTCATTTTAATTAACAGAAATTCTATAAAAGCGATAACGTTAATAGTTTCATTTTTTTTACTGCGTTTTCTCTTGGTCAACTTCTTCATGTATTTTGAGCTGCATGTGAAGTGGTGTGATCTGCTCAATCTTCCCATGGATTCCACTGAAGACCTGCAAATAAAGAACAAAGACCCCACAATATTATTGGTATGAATAATTTAAAAACTTTACATTTATGTACTATAAATAATTATAGATTTTTATTTTCATTCATTTAAGAAATGCCTAGACACAAAAATCATTTTTAATGGCTCCCTGGCCATTAATGGCTAAGAAGGTCAAGTAGTTAGGGCTAGGTTTAGAAAAGTAACCAATGAAGCCATGAACTCTGACACATGTCTGCCTCGGGAAGCTGACATGCGTGGCTCTGATAAGTATATCGCAAGTGTAAAGCACACAGACGGAAGCATCCTGAGGTTGACTCGGGAGATAAGCAAGGGAATTGGAAGAGCATTTCATGCAACAGCCCGATATCCCTGACCACAAATTTGGCCGACTCTCCTTTGCTTCGAGGTGGCCAGAGCAGCTAGTTATGAGGTCAGCGTAGTAGAGCAGGAGGTCCTGAATGCGTTGAAGCAGGTCGGTTGCGACAGATTGCCTGGACTCGATGGTCTGCCTTAAGAATTGTATCTGAGGCTGTCGCCCATGTTGATACTGATTCTGATGGATGTGTTCAACCATTGGTTTGACAAGATTTCCATTCCAAGTCATGTCATTAAGAGAGTGATCACATTGCTGAGGAAAACGAATAGGCATGGCAGGGAAGAATTAGATCATTACAGGCCCATAACTCTGCTAAACAGAGCTTAGGATTTTGGCCAAGGTCCTATTGAATTTCGATCCTGGATATATCCGATGGTGAGGCCCCAGCTTGCGGGCTTTGGGGAGTGTGGAGCCACCCTTTAATTGCCATTGCTCCCAGGTCCACTCTGACCCTGGGTGGTAGTACCTGTTAGGGTCCCAACTATGGGTTAAATAGAAACCGACTTGAAAACAACAAAAATATTCTATTAAAAAAATTTTCTTCGAAATCACCAGATTCGGCATTAAATAACCTGAAAAGGGTTGATATGCCGTAAAACAACCAACCAACCTATCGAATTGGTTGCAGGTTATTTATCGGCGAGTTGATTGAACCAGAGCAGAATTATGCAGTGAAAGGGAGATTTATACAAAACAATTTCTGATCCATACAATCTTAGAGGGAGGGATAGTAGAAGACACAGAAGTCGTGCTGATCAATTTGGATTAGTTCAAAGCTTTCACTAGGGTCGACCATCGCTTTCTGGCCTCTGTTCTAGAGGCCGCCAAATTCAAACCAGGCTTCCGCAAATGGATCTCCGTACTATACTGCATGCCAATGGCAGTGGTAGAGGTAAACGGAAAGCGTTTGAAATGCTTAGCCATCTCCCGGGCAGGGCTGTCCGCTGTCTTCCCTGTATTACATCCTTGTGTTGAAGCCGTTACTTCTTTTTTTTTTTTTTTTTTTTTTTTTTTACAAGGTAGTTACCACTTATCAAGACCCGGAAGCCACTCGAGGATAAGGGTTATTGTGTGTACAGTATGTTAGTGTTGGAGATTTGATAAAGTGTCTTACTTAAGGGAGCGGTTCATCAGGAATTTGTTTACATTAGACTTGAAAACACCCAGATTGTAGTCAGGTGGGAAACAGGCAACCGGAACAGAGTTCCACACGTGTGCACTTCTAAGAAAGAAGCTTTGTTTATGGAATCTATGTTTTAATTTTGGCACAGATAAGGAGTGGGGAAAATTTTTGACAGTGGTTTCAGCTAGACGGGTGTTTATCATGAAAGATTGGCGAGGGGGACCAGAGATTGGAGCTCAGACAAGCCCCTGCCATGGTAGTAACGATAAAACAAAGACAGGCTCGCAATGTTTCTCCTGTGGGAGAGAGGTTGCAGGGAAGAGAAAAGGGCATCATCCACTAAGCCACAAAGCCTATTTTGTACTCTGTCAAGGCAGGATAGGCTGTTTTTAGCAGCTCCTGCCCAGATGTGGCAGAAGTAGTCCATCCTTGGACATACTTGGCTTTTATACAGATAGAGAATTGCATCAGGGGTGAGATATCTTCTGGAACGGTAGAAGGATCCTACCATTTTTTCAGCGACCTTGGCAATTGACTTGATGTACATGTTCCATTTCAGGTCAGGAGTAAAGGTCAAGCCCAGAAGCTTATCAAAACCTGGAGCTTCCCCTAGACGAGAACAACACATTTCAATTGATGCCAACTGATGGGATCAAAGCGTTGATGATATAAAGATAGGAGATTGGTTTTTTGATGCATTAAAAGTAACCAACCACCTCCTCCCCCACTGTACCACATGCTCAAGATCAGAGGAGAGAGAATCAGAAAGAACTTTGTCATTTACGGCCTTAAATGTGTTGCCATAGATGGTCGTGTCATCAGCATAGATGTCAACGAATGATTTCAGTATGTGTTTTGGGAGATCATTGATGTAGATCAGGAAGAAAGTTGGGCCTAGGATGGACCCCTGAGGGACTCCAGCATTAATATTGAGGGCCTCTGATTTCTGCCCATCAACCACTACTTTTATGAGCCTATCGGAGAGAAATGATTTGATGATCGAGAAATCATTTCCAGTTATACCGTAGCTGGAAATCTTGTGAAGTAGGCCCTTATGCCATACCTTATCAAAGGCCTTTGATATGTCGAGAGCAATTGCTCTAGAGAGGAAGCCTTTGGCAAGAGATTCGCTAATCCTATGAAATATAGCCGTTAGCACATCTGCTGTAGATCTGGCAGAACGGAAACCATATTGCATGTCACTAAGAAGGTTATTTCTGCTGAAGTGGTTGACTACTTCTCTATTTAATATGGATTCCAGCAGCTTACTCATAACACACAGGAGACTTATTGGTCTGTACTGAGAGGGAGATGACTTATCACCTGAATTCTTAAATACAGGGCATACTGATGGGGTTTTCCAGGGTGTTGGGAAGCACTTCACTTCACTTGGCAACGCTTGAAGAGTTTTGTAAGTATGGGGGCAAGTTCTAATTGAAGCTTTTTCAGCACAATGATTGGAATGCCATCAGGGCCAGTTGCTTTACTGGAATCAAGGTTCTTGATTAGCTTGGTGACCTCATGCACAGATATTTGTATGTTGCAGAGCGTGTTGTCCGTTATAGGAGGAAATATGGGGAGTTGATGGCCTTCATCGCATAGGGTAGAATTAGCTGCAAAGTTTTTGGCAAAAAGTTTGGCCTTATCTGATGCTGACGAGATGATTTCAGGTCATTGATGAGGGTTGGGATAGAACGCACACTTCTGTTCAGTATCCTGTTTGCTATTTGCCAAAACTGATTGGAACCAAGCCGCTGCTCAGCTACTTTGGATTTAACAGACTGGGCATATAACTTTCTTGCATTTTTTATTACTCTTTTACAGTGGTTGCTGGCAGTCTTGAAGGCAGTTTTAGTCTCAGTGCATCTATTATGTTGGTAGCTACTTCACAAGCTGAGGCACGAGGAGGCAAGTCTGGTTCTGTGCATGATCGCTCTACCTGGTGGATCGAGAGACAGTCACTGCATTCGCCAATGACATCATTGTGTTTGTGTCATACTTCCAGGAAATTTAGGTGGTGACAGAGGCGCTCACACAATCTGAAAAGACCACGGGGTCCAAAATCAACCACAGCAAGTTGACCGGTCCGTGGTTAGGACCCTGGAGGGGAACAGACTCCCTCCAGCTGGATGGACGGCCCGGTTTGGATCCTCGACATGTGGTTTTGACTGGGTCTCCAGCTCAAAAAGAATTGGTCGGAGGTAAAGTCAAAGGTCAAGCCACGGTTGACTTGTGGGCGCAAAGGAAATTATCCTTGAAGGGCAAAGCGAAGGCATGCACCACCTACGTCTTTCAGCTCATTCTTTACTGACTGCAGTACTTCCACTTCCACAGACTATCTAAAATCCCTGCAGAGCAAACTGTTCTCACTTCTTTGAAACAAGGGGAAATATTGGATTTGCAGATAGGTCTGTGTTCAGCGTTCATGTGAGGGAGGCTTGGGACTGCCTGACTTGAAGTGTCATTGAAACACAGAGAGGTTGGCCTTCCTGAGTCGAACCTTGACAGAAGAGTCTGCATGAAACTCTGTGGTCGAGCTTGTGGCAAGAGACTTTTAAGCTGGTGTCGAGATGGCAGAGTCGTGTTTAAATCATGGTAGACAAAATAAACAGTAAAAAAAAGAAATAGACATTGTTTGGAAAGTAACATTAATAAATGCCTTTTGCTAAAACAGAAAAAACAGCGAAGTTGGATTTTTGTTTCCTTTTTTATTTGTTTATTCCTTTGTGGCAGTCTCAGGCGGCATGTGGGTTCGGAGGGTTTGAACTGTGACAGCACAGTTGAAACGTAACAACCATGCCATGTTACTAACACGTTTTTATTTATTTTTTTGTTTTTTTTTCCCCACCTCACGATAATAAAATTATTTTAAATAAACAATTTTTTATTTATGTATATATTTAGTTTTAAGAAAAAATCGATTACAAAGTCTTAAGACGAACCCTGGAATGAATCTGGTATTATGATGACTGAGGATTCAAGCTAAGAATAGTTTTACAGTTATAAGGTAAAGTGACACAGATGATTATAACCTCCCCCCCCCCTCCACAAATTTTTGAATGGCCTTGTGCCTGATTTATTTTCAATTATTGTATAATTTTCTGACATAAATAAGTTTTTTAAAGTGTAATATCTGTTCTCTACAACATCTGTGCCATTTAATGCCAGAAGTTTTCATGTACCGTGTATTTCAGCATATAAGGTGACCGTCAGATAAGACAAGGTACAAAATTGGAGCAAATTTTAATGAATTTATCATATACCGGTTGTATAAGACGACTGCTAAATCCCAAAACCATGTTTGTTTAGGCTAGAGATTGCAACGCCCGGTATTTTATGAACTATTGGTTTTTAAAGATGATTTTTTTAACTTTAAGGGTCTTCTTATACGCCAAAATATATGGTAATTATCTCCCTTGAAAAAATTCAAAAGACATACAGAAAACGACACATATAAAACTGTTCAACAACAAATTTGATTCAGGATGAATCTGATGCGCTGAATCCGAAAATCACATTTGTTTTGTTCAATCAGGTTGAGTTTTCAAGTTATGACCACATGTTTTTGGGGGTTTTTTTTACATTTTTGTTCGCATGTATGCATGTGTGAAGAATTTTAGAAGTTGATGCGGATAAAATGTTGATGCGGATAAAATGTATGTCAAATAATTATTTTGATTTGAAATGATTTTAATTACAAGAAGTATTCAGGTTCAATAGTTCTGGGTGATTATGTCGTAAAGGGATCAGTTTAAAGTCATAAAACCTCCAAAAATTGGTGCTCAGCATACACAAAGAAGGAATTGGTCTGTGCAGGAGGAATTAGTGCCTTGCAAATAAAGTACCCCTGGTATCCCTTCAATGTAAATACCCTCGACAAGCCGACAATCAGCAAAGTCCCACCCCTACACATTAGAAATCTCTAGATGTAAAAAAGCCTTCTACTCTAATAGTTTCTTCCCCAGAACTGCTAGACTTTAGAACTCTCTTCTGGTTCCTGCTTCCTTAGCTTTACTGACATGGAGAAGTTCAAATGTAATGCGAACAGGCATCTTGCTGCTCAACTCCCTACATAGTATCCCTGCAACTTATGTCCCAGATAGTAGCCCTTTACATCAAAGTGGCACTGTGCTTTGTTTGGGGTGAAAATGGGATTTTTAAAAAAAAAAAAAAAAAAAAAAACATCATCAACGACTCTCTGATGGACAGAGGCAGAATACTCTTCCCACTGCTGCACATCCAGCTTAGCTTAAGCAGTTCACCAAGTTGTTGACTTCTTCACTCACTTTTGCTAGGCTTTTCCAGGATTGATCTGGAGAAGGTGAAAGCTGGCATCTTTAACGATCCTCAGATCAGACATCAGACAGAGCTCATCAGAAATCCAGAATTTGAAAACTCAATGAACGAAATGGAACTGGAAGCGTGGAAAACATCTGTTCTGGTAATGAAGAACTTTCTCGGCAACAATAAGGCCAGAAACTACGCAGAACTTGTCAAAAACATTGTGACTGCTTTCAGAAACTTGTGCTGCAATAGGAACATTAGATGCACTCCCTAGTCTCACGTATCGACTGGTATTCCATCAGTACCTGAAAGAGATGGAGACTAGGTATTCCAGGTCGCTGGGACACAATCATGATGACTGACTACTGTTGGAATCTCATGAAGCACCTCCCTGCCACTGAGTATTCCAGAAGTTAAAAAAACAAAAAAACGGAAGTTCAGGCCCTAAAGTTTGAACAATCGTGAAGCAACATACAATTTACGTGTAATTTCCTTTTCCAATGTAATCAATATTTCTATCAGGTGATCAATATATGTGGTTGGCAAAAACAATTTTTTGCTTTTAAAAACATTTTTAGTATATGTGTTTTGTTTTTCGTTTTGTTTTTTTGCATTTTCACCCCAAACAAGGTACAGTGCCACTTTGATGTAGGGGGCTACTATCTGGGACATAATTGCAGGGACACTATCTAGGGAGTTGAGCAGCAAGATGACTGTTTACATTAGACTTAAACTTCTGCATCTCAGTACAATCGGGAAAACAGGAACCCGGAAGGGAATTCCAAAGTCTAGCAGTTTTGGGAAAGAAACTATTAGAATAGAAGGCTTTCTGGCATCTGGGGATCTCTACTGTGTAGGGGTGGGATTTCTGGGGTATTTACATTAAGGGAGTGCAAGGCCATGTAGTTCGTCGGAGCATCTACCATTGAAATACTTGTAAAACAAGCAGAGGGATGCAACATTTCGTCGATGGGATAGTGGTTGAAGCCTAGCTGACAATTAGGTTGGCGACTCTCTTTTGAATCCTATCCAAGAGCGAGAGACTAGTAGCAGATGCACCAGCCCAAATGTGATAACAATAATCCATACATGGGCGAATGATGGACTTGTAGAGGTACAGGCGTACCTTTTTTGTTAAATACAAATATATATATATATATATATATATATATATATATTTTAAATCGTATAACATTAACTAGAATATATTAATAAAGGAAATCCAAAACTATATTAGTAATGTATAAAATGTATTATTTAAAGAAACAAAAAAAAAAAATATATATATATATATAATATATATATATATATACTAGCAAAAGTACTCATCGTTGACTGGGTTCAAAAACAGCCTACAGAAAATGGACTCTGATTTATGAAAGTATGATAGGTTATGAAAAGGAAAGGTTGTAAATTTGGGTCGAATTTGGGGGTATCAAAACTAAAGCAAAATATGATGAAAGTAAAAATAAAATAGATAAACCCCATAATTTATTATACCATACCTGTTTACACTGAAACACTTATCACAATATTCTGTGGTCTATATTAAAAAACCTTGTTAAACTTTGTGACATATTTCCATTCTATGAAGATCAGGTGCGAACGAACACCCCATAATTTTATTATACCATATTTCTTCAAAATTTCATTGTAAATTTTCATTTTTTTAAATTTTATACATACGTGTGTAAATTAATATTTTATGTGTATAAGGATTTTTTTTTAGTTTCTCTTAATCGCTGTCAATATTAAAAAAAAAAAAAAATCTACATTTGTGCATTCATCAAAATTTCTTTAACATTCTGAGAAATTTGATAAAACTAGTTTTTTTGTGTTTTTGTTTTGTTTTTTTTTTGTTTTTTTTTTCAGAATGAAAACGAGATACATTTACACTCACCGTTGTTCCGAGTCGCGGCATTGTGATGTTATGGAACAATTTTCTGGAGAAAAAAAAGGAAAAGATCATTTGGTTTTGACTGTACCAATCTTAATGATAAAACTTTTGGCGCTTCTACACTATCAGAAACGAAATTTCGGAAATCGTAAAACTAAATTTCACATGAAAGCAATTGTGTCTACGCATTCCTTGTATTTTTAAGATGATCATATCCAAAAATTATGAAAAACGATAAGGTAGAAAATTATTTATTAAAGAAAATAGAATTTGAAGAAAACGAGTTCAAAAGAGAAGTAATTTTCTGTTTTGATTTAAACAAGATGGCTGGAATTTTTCACCTGCTAACATGATTAAAGTTTGTTTTTTTTTGTTTTTTTTTAAATAATTCAGTAATATTTAGGTAATTTCGACTGCATAATTTGGAAGCTAACATTGTAATTTATTAGAATTGACAATAAAAAGATCAGTAGAAACCAGCTAAATTGAAAAGAGAATCTAAGGGGACATAATAATATGGACACAGATTCTCATTTAAAATTTCAAAGAGAACAAATTTGCATTAAATTTGATCTGACACCAATTAAACAAGATTCCCAAAATTCCAATTTCCTCTTATATCAATCAATGCCTCCATTCAGTCTCGAAAGACAAAGGATACCTCCTGTAAAGGCAGCTGCACGTAATTGTGAGGCAAGAGTTGCGCAATCCCAGACCACACCTCTCCTGAATCGGCACTGTTTGAGTCCAGTGGCAAGGAGAAGTCCAGGACGACTAGAAACAATGCCGAGATAAGCGGAGAACCCATACAGCACCTGGAAGTCCCAAATGATCACCCATCTAGTACTGACCCGGCTCATCGTTGCTTAACTTTGGTGATCTGACTGAAACCGGTGTGTCAAACGTGATTACGCCTATTTCCTCTTAAGATCCATTAAAACTTAAGCCTTAAATTTTTTACATTTTACTGTTCTCATCTTGAGTGCTTTTTTTTTTTCACAACATTTTGGTGGATATAACCTCTGATCTTCAGGTGTATCTTGTCTGCAATGATACATGGCATAACGGATAAAGTACTTGGTAAATTCAGTCGCAGATCCAATCTTTAGTGCAAGCAACATTCAAAAATATAATTGCGAATTATTTAGGATGGAACGAGAGCATGCTACCTCTTTAGATTTTAAATTCAAGGTTCCGTTCAAAATTCCTTGCAGATTAGCAAGTTTAACAGAAAGACTTCCGAGTTCGACACTGAAAGAAATTTTGGCAGTTACATCGACCAAAATGTTGTGAAAATAACACACAAGATGAGAACAGTAATCCGAAGAATTCAAATAATACGCATAATCAATCCTCATCTCAAAAATTCAGAAACTAAAAAAATAAATCGATAAGATAAAAAAAATGATTGTAAATTTCTTACTCATCTCGATATCCAGTCTGAACTCTCGAAAGATCAATCGATAAATCCTGACGGCGTTTTGCGGCCTGTAAAGAAAACAATTTTATTCATCAATTCAGTGAAATATATTTTTGGTTCATTGTATTCAAGAGTTATTTCCCTTGAACTATATCCAAGTTTCTCCCTTGAATTATACTTAGCAAGTTGCTAGTTTGCTAGCTGACTATATTTTTGTAAACCATTACTTAAATGATTCTGAAGGTTGTTACCAAGCATCATCATAAAAAAAGATGTATTGGGTTAGCCCCCCCCCCCAAACAATAACCCAAGTGCTCAACTGAGCTTCAATCTATGGTCCTCCCCTCGCCAAACTTTCACAAGAAACACTCGTCTAGCTGAAGACACTTATCAATAATTCCCCCCCCACTCTTTATCTGTGCCTAAACCTAAACGTAGATTCCATGAACGAAGCTTCTTTCTTAGAACTGCCCACCTGTGGAATTGTCTTCCGCGTTCCTGCTTTCCAGCTGGCTACAATATGGTTGTCTTCAAGTCCAACGTAAACAAGTTCTTGATGAGCCGTTCCACTTAAGTTAACAAATTTACCGAATTTCCATTACTAACAATTACTATATTGTCCAATTGACTACTGTGCGCGCTTAACCCTTATCCTCTAGTGGTCTCTAGGCCTTGATAAGTGGTTATGCCTATGTAAAAAAAAAAAATTGTTTATAAAATTTGCAATCCGTTCTGCAATCCAATGGGCTTTACTACTCATTTACAACAAATTAAATCACACTGATTCTCTATTTGTGTGATATTCATAAACGACCACCCTGATAAAATTGTGCCCGAGATGGGTAGCTAACAGAGCGCGTATGAGCATGTGGGAAAATATCAGCAGGAGCCATAAGATAACTGGCTTGTGAGAATATTAGCAGCAGTAGCCAAAAACAAGTACATATGCAAATTAGGAAGCATGCGAAAGCTTGCCTAGTAGGGGATGCCCTTTTTTTCTTCCCTGAAACATCTTTCTCATAAAAGAGACGTTGCGAGCCTGTCTCTGCTTTATCATTATTTTCATGGCAAGTGCTCATCTGAGCTCAAATCTATGGCCCCCCCCCCTCGCCAAACTGTCACGAGAAACACTCGTCTAGCTGAAAACATTACTAATAAATTCCCCTACTCTTTATCTGTGCCTAAACTTAAGCATAGATTCCATCAACTAAGTTTCTTTCTTAGACCTGCCCGCCTGTGGAACTCTCTTCTGTTTGCCTGCTTTCCAGCTGACTACAATATGGCCGTCTTCAAGTCCAATGCAAACAAGTTCTTGACAAACCGTTCCACTCAAGTTAACAAATTAACCGAACCTCCACTACTAACGATTACTATGATTCTGATGCTGTACACTCTTTAACCCTTATCCTCGAGTGGCCTCTGGGCCTTGATAAGTGGTGACTTCTATGTAAAAAAAAAAAAAAAAAAAAAAAGCTGGTATGACAAGATAAAAAAAAAAAAAGGACACCACGTGGTCGGAGAGAAGAAAGTGCAGTTGTTGATAAAGATGGGCATGTCAAGTTGAAGATGAGAAATGTCTATCTACGGCCGGCGTGTAGTGGAGCAGAAAGAAAAAACACGAGCCAGGGGAGATGGACATGTGGCTCTGGTGTCGAGATTGGAAGAAAGAAAAAAAAGTTAATAAATAACTTGTGTTAAAAAAGAAAGAAAAGCTGAGTCAGATTTATGTTTGTTTGTTTGTCTGTTCCTTTTTTGACGGTGCCACGTGGCGTGGAGGTCTGAGAAAGGTTTGAACTGTAGCGAGTTCGAACGTAACGGCCACGTTACAGGTATATTAGTTTATGATACCATGATCTGTAACAGACATAAAGGAAAAACGAATGTATACGTACACGAAAATAATGGCAGAAAGATCTTCAGTCTGTAGCAGAAAGGGGCCACAAATGAATGGTAACTTTTGATGCTACTAAGACTAAGCTGCTCTCCTTTAACAATTACAAGAATCCTCCTCGATCACCGATTGCCATGACAAATAACACCCTATCTGAGAGCTCATAATTCAAAATCCTTGGCAGGAAACATGAATTGGAACAAATGCAATGAGGACGTTGCCAAGGCTGCTGCAAAGAAGATGGGCTCCCTTTACCATGCTAGAAAATTACTCATAATTGCCAGTATCTACAAAGCCGCCATTTGCATATGCATGGCGTATTTCCACATCTGCATTTATCACCAGTTTCTCTCTTTTAGACAGGGTAAAAAAAAAGAGTCTCCAATCTAATGTTTCCTCGCACTATTGACCAAGCTCCAATCCCTGTCCCATCGCTGTAATGTTGCATCCCTGTGCCTGTTTTAGAAGTATTTTAATGGAATGTGGTCTGATGAACTCATGGCATTTGCTTCACGTGACAAACATACTTTCGACTAACCCAACAAGCAGCAAAGTCACACCCTTTCATTGTTGAGGTCTCTAGATGCCGGGAAGCCTTCTATTTTAATAGTTTCTTCCCTCAGATTGCTAGACTTTGGAACTATTTTTACCGTTTCCTGCTTATTGCCCCACTTCCATGTCGGTGAAAGTGATCAGAGGAGTGGGGCAAGACTGGTTGTGGAAGCCAGTCGGCTGAGGGTATAATGCCCCTCCCTCATCAGCGAGTTGATTTCCCACTGTGGGATAAGCAGTTGTTCTGAGAAATTCAAATAGAAATAAACCAGGTCTATCCGGACCCAGGAACCCTGCTACCCTTACCAATTGACAAACCAGGTCCGTTGACGAGGGGAACCATTCCTCTTTCGTGTATCCTTGTGATCATGAGTTTTCAACTGGTAGAGGTTTATCCCAACACTGGTTGCAGGCTCTTCTGGAAGAGCTTAGCAAGGACAGGGTTGCTGGGGCACGTTCCGGTTTGACCTGCAGCTCTGAAGATGACAGGCTATTGCGATCTTGTGCAGATTAGATGAAGGGTCGGTTTTATCCCTAGAGTAAATGATGTATTTTGGTGACATGAAATTAATTTAGAGAATAGACTAAGAAGATGACAGCCGACCCCCATCCTATCCAATTTTGGCCTCGTGCAAAAATCTTATGTTATAAAGAAAATTTGGTACTTCTTTATTATAATAACAAAAAAATATTGAATTTCAAGTGAAACAAATGGTACCCACGTAATTATCAGGTCTCAAATAGTAACATATCCAAAAATTACGAAAAAGACTTATGTAGAAAAATAATTTTAATGAAAAGAGAAATTTTTAAAATGAAGTGAAATCACTGCTACGCTTACTAAAAAAAAATAGAGAAGTTGAACGTAATTCAAAATGTCGAACAAATTTTATTCCTCATCTAAACTTTATCGAAAAAGGTTTTTTCATTAATGATTATTTTTCTACCTCATGGATTTCCATAATTTTTTGATATGTTACTCTTTACGGCATGATAATTGTGTAGATATCATTTGTTTTACTTGAAATCCAATAATTTTTTTCGTTATTATAATATAGAAGCACCGAAAATGTACTATACTGTGAACTTTTTTAAAAGATTTAAAAAAAATAAATAAAAACTATTTATATATATCCTTGTTCATGTTAAAAAACAAAAAAGCAAAAAAGCAAAACAAGATACTACAGAGTTTTAGCTTATCATTGGAGCAAACATTGCAAACACTTTCGTGAATTTTTGTTTGAATAAATATCAAATTATGCTTCTTTTTTTTTTTTTAGTTAGTGAAAAAAAAAAAGGGTGAATTGAAAACGCCATTTACTTTCAGCAAATTATAATTGGAAGTTCTTGAAACAAATTCCGCCCACGAATTTTGGTTCATTTCTTTCTGCCGATGATTCTCTCGGATCTGAAAAAGACAAGAAAGGAATTTTAAAAAATGTTGGTTTAGACAAAATTTTGGAAATTTATGTAAAACTAAAACGTGATATATAATGTTTTGTGAAAGGATAGTGTGGGTTCATGACATTTTTAGTCACGTACAAGCAACTCTATAAGTCACTTTGTCGGTCCATTGGTCCGTCTGTCGGTCTGTCCGTAACACTTTTGTGCTTGGCCTTTTTGGTTAAGATTAAAAGTCTGTTGTTAATAGATGCTGTTCTTAGCTTTTTAAGTTTTTCTTGGCCTTTTGGCCAAGTTGGGACAGAGGAAGACACTGGGTGGCAGACAGGTCTGTATTCAATGTCCGTGTAAGGGAGGCTTGGGAATGCCGGACTTGAAGTCTCATCGAGACGCTGAGAGGCTGGCCTTCCTGAGTCACTATATGCAAGATGACCAACCGTGGCATCCCGTGCTTACTGCCGCCTTCCCCGACCTCATTCTCGACCCTTCTATCGAGAGCCGTCGCAGGCCGCGGGGAGAATCTGCCTACATGAAATAGAATAAGCGAAATAAATATTTTAAAAAGTTAAAACTTAAAAAAATCGAAAAAAAAACACAAAAAAACTAACGTAAGGCAAAAACAAAAAAGAAAACAGAAAAACGAACGTTAAAATTTCTTTAAAAAATCTGAAAAATAACCCCCCCCAAAAAAAAAACATGTGAAAAATGGCTTAAATAAGCCTGTTTCAATATTAAAATTGAAAAAATCGGTGGGTACCTGGCATTGGCCGGGTGTTTTGGGGTGTGTGTGACGGTCGGGGTGGGGGATGTTAATGAAAACCTAAGAATAAGCGAAGTAAAAGAAAAAACAGAAAAACGAACGTTACGTGAAAAATGGCTTAAATAACCCTGCTTCAATATTAAAATTTAAAAAAATTAAAAAAAAAAAAGACATCTCACCCCACGATTTGAACCCAAAACACTTAGATAATGAACCAACACTCTAATCAACTGACCTAACACGACGTACATAAAATTGTGTCAGTTCTTCAAATATTTAAACTAAATCAGGTCATGACGTTGTCTGATGCATGCGTAGAACCGATCTCGTCATGAGAGGATGGTTTTTGCTGACCTCCCCCTGTAGAAAAGTGTTGATTTCAGGGTGAAAAAATTAACGATTTTGGCCAATTTTTCGATATTTGTCGGGCGAAGGATGGGGCTTTCACATGAGACCAAATTTGTGAATTTTTGTTCTGTCTGTCGAAAGTTTTTAGCAGACATACAAACACACATACATACATACATTTTCGCTTTTATATATATAGACTAGCGGGGGGTACCCGGCGATGCCCGGGTGTCTTGAGGTAAATCAAAACTCGAGGGGGGGGGGTTTAAATAATAATAAAATAAAATAAAATAATAATAAAAAATATTTTGGTAGGTGAGTATGAGAATCGAACCCGTACCCTTGAGTTGGAAATTAATGTGTGAAAAAAAAAACCGTACGATGTTACCATTGGGCCACCGCGAAATACAGCGTAGACGTGTTTGAATTTATTTATCTAACTATAACTATAAAAACAGGCGTGCATGATAAAAGTTAACTTTGCTGCTTCCATTTGACCTAATTAAGAAGGTCAAATAGAAGTCACGCAGCGTCAGCGTCTGTTTATCGAAATTTGACTGTCTGATATACAAGATTGATCAAAGCTGATTGCTTCTAGACGTTTTTCCCAGCACAATGCTGCGAACACGTCCGTTTGAGTTTAGTTTCACTTTATTTATACTAAAAAGCCCAATCAACACGCGAGAAGCCAAAATAGCAATAATTTTGTAAAAATCGACGTAAATAAATCTATACGCTACGTGCTTTCCTAATTCCTAGATATTATTATATAGGACCTATATACACAGTTTTAAGCGATAGTAACGACCCCGGGAGCGTGTGCGAGAAAGGCCTTTTGAAGACATATACGAAATGGTCACACACATTTTGCCTTTTATATATATAAACTAGCGAAGGGTACCCAGCGTTGCCCGGGTGTTTCGAGGTGTGTGTGCTCTTAAATAAAAAAGAAACGGGGGGGGGGGGTAAAAAGTTTTGGTAAGTTGGTAGGATCGAACTCGAAGCCCTGAGGCGAAGTTTGAAAATAAAATGTGAAAAAAACATGAACTGTTCGGCCACCCAGAATGAGTTACTGAAAGATGTTTGAATCTATTTAAGGAAGAGCAAAATTGACAGGTGCCCGCACGGAAGTCATAGAGAGTTACCACAACAACAATGACATAAACAATAGCTATTCAGCAAATGAGGTCAATGATCAGGTTTGTTTGTTATAAACGAAGTAAAAAAATAAAACATATAAACGAACATTAAAACTTAAGCGGGGGGGGGGGGGGTAATCAAAACATTGAAAAAAAAAACACAAAAAAAAAACTAACGACCAAAAATACACCAAACATTGATGTTATGTTATTGTTTTTTTTTCCTTTTTCCTTTGCAAAACTCAATTATGTTCTGCAAAGGCAAAAGCAAAAACCACAATATTCTTTTACAAAACAATCAAACCAAACACCATGTATAAATATTTGACAGATATGAAGAATAAATCCTTTTTCCTAAATTACTCATCATCATCATCATCATCATAACGGGCTTCTTGCCCGGACCAATGTGACTCTTCCTCTCCAGAGTTTCCTGTCTTCCATCAGTCGCCTCAAATCTTCAGGTTCACAGTTGGCGTTGTGTACTATTTGTTGGATGTACGTGGATCTAGGTCATCCTCTGCTTGCGCGTCCGTGTCGTGAAGTCCATAGCAATACATCACTCACCAATTCATGCTTGCTCCTCAGACAGTGACCAGCAAATCGTAGGCGTCTTTCTCTGATGGTATTAGATATGGCAGGTAGATTGCCATAAAGTTGCTGCTTCGTGGGATGATTTTGCTAAGATATATTTAATATTGTTCTTAGCATACGGGTGTATGTGCCGTCTAGTTTTCTTTCCAAACTTTTGGTGAGTGTCCAGGTTGTAGCACCGTAAACAAGAATAGACTCTACCACTGCCCTGAAGAACTGCCTTTTCAGTTTGTCAGCCAGTCTCGAAGTTCATACTGAATGTAGCCCATCCAATGCGGTCCATGCTTTTGAGATGCGAATTCCGATATCTCTCTCTGTGGAAACTATGTTGCTGCCCCTTTTCTTTTCATTGTCTGTCTTGACTTTGTACTTCGCACCTCTGTTGATATACACAACATGCTAGGCTTCACCCTAAATGAATCCAGAAACAGACGTCATCAATCAGCACACATAACTGATGCAGATTACGCAGACGATATTGCTTTGTTCGCGAACAACACTGCTGATGCGCAAACACTGTTACGTAAGCTAGAAAAGTCTGCAAATGACATTGGTTTCCACATAAATGCGGATAAGACAAAGTTTATGACTTTCAATGTGAAAGGAGAGATCAGGGCTTTGGTTGGATCAACACTGAAAGAAGTCGCTGAGTTTACATATCTATGCAGCAACAACACAAACATATTTTTAAAATTACTCAACTCGGCATTAAATAACGCAAAAAGGGTTGATATACCATAAAACAAAAACAACCAATCAACCAACATTTCTAACCAGATGGGATATAAGATTGGCCAAAAGGATACCTTTCCAGACAATGGAATTGACACTGCAAATGCGAATCCAATCGGATTGACTGTGTTCACTAATAAACTAATTGTTGATAAAGATATGAACCCACAATCCCTCCTCTTCCAAGCTTTGAGTAACACCAAACTAATCTAACCAGAATTATATGCTAAGCTAAATGGCCGACTATAGTCAAGGGCAACCCTAAGGTTTCCTTTTTATTAAACGTTACATCGAGGTGTAGAGGAGGGCATCATTCAATTCTCTGGATTACTCTGCTTGCTCTAGATCCTCCGTTTAAATGCTGAATGCTTATCAGAGTTATAAGGTAAACTAAGTTGCTGACTATTGTCAAAGTCAACCCGAATGCTCTTTTTTATTAGCTACTACACTGAGGTGTAAGGGATTGTGCCACTCCAGTCCCAGGATTACTCCACTTGCCCTTGATCTCTCCTTATAATGATCAGTCTATAGCAATCAGGTATCAAATACCATTTTTTAAAGTCTTTGGCATGATACACTAGTAAAACTTCTACCAATATGCCAAATGGGTTATAATAATCAAATGAAATTCTTTAAAAGGAGGGAAGATCTTTTCTTTTATACCTCATTGTATAATTCCTGCTCGTCCAAAGCATCCATGATGTTTTGCGAATTAATCAGCGTCAGCTGAACCTCAATATTATTTTCGACACATTGTTTCAGTTTCACTAATAACGCATCACACATGGCTTTGTCGTCTTTGAGTGGTTCGACATTTTCTAGTTCCAGTTCTTTCATGATTTCTATCCATACTTCGCCCATCTGCAAAGAAAAGAAAACAATGGAAACCACCATCATCATCATCATCATCATCGTTAATGGCAGCTGACAAGGTTTAAAAGTTTATCAGCTAAATATTCACACACAAACACACATACATCTACTTTTTTATTTATATAGAAAATGTACAAAGAAAACATTTTCGATATTCATAGCTTTAGAAAATTCATTGAACTTATTACATAAAACGACTAAAAATGAGGTGCTTATGTAGATTTACACTCATAATAAAAATGAGGTGTAGAGTTACACTCATAATAAAAATGAGGTGTAGAGTTACACTCATAATAAAAATTTCATGTAAAGAAAAGGCAGAAAAATCTTTATAATATACCTATTCATCACGGAACAAAGATGATATATTCCAAAAATCACAATTTCATCAAGTATTTTTTTTTATTTAAAAAAATCAACTTTTACGATGAGTTAAGTGGGATAAAATGTTAGGCGCCATGTTTTAAATTTTGCCAAAATCTAAGGGCGACAATTCAATTCGACTACAGAGATTTCGTCTGTATTCAAAATAATCAAAACTTTTTACTTGCTAAAAATCATAAAATTTGATTTTCTAAAATAAAAAAAAAAATACTTGATAAATTTTTGTGATAAGCAGGTACACAATAAAGGTTTTTCTTTATTTTTTGTTTTCCTAAATAAGTGCAAATTTAAATGAGCACCCCAAAGAAAGGCATACTCCTTAATTTAGTTTTAACAAAATGCTGAGCGATTTGACTTTTATTTCTCGTGAAGTACTCATGGATTTAACTATGAGTACTAATACGGTTCAACAGATATATAAGAATATATATATAAATCCTGAACAGAAGCGTGTGTTCTATTCCAACTATCATCAATGGACCAGAGGTAATCTCGTCAGCATCAGACGAAGCCAAACTCCTTGCCAAGAACTTTGCAGCTAATTCTACCCTTTGCGACCAAGGCCGCCAACCCCCAATATTTCCTCCTGTATCAGAAAACACACTACGTGATATGCATATATCTGTACGTGATGTTGCCAATCTAATCAAAAACCTTGATTCCAGTAAAGCAACTGGCCCTGACGGTATTCCAATTATAGTACTCAAAAAACTTCAACCAGAACTAGCACCCATACTTACAAAACTGTTTAAACGTTGTCTTAAGGAGAATTGCTTCCCATCACCCTGGAAAATCTCATCAGTATGCCCTGTATTTAAGAATTCAGGTGATCGCTCATAACCCTCTCAGTACAGGCCAATAAGTCTCCTGTGCATCATGAGTAAGTTGCTGGAATCTGTGTTAAATACAGAAGTAATCAACCATCTCAGCAAAAATAACCTTCTTACTGACACACAATATAGTTTCTGTTCTGCTAGATCTACAACAGATGTGCTTACAGTTATATCTCATAGGATTAGCAAATCTCTCAACGGAGGCAACCTTTCTAGGGCAATTGCTCTTGACATATCTAAGGCCTTTGATAAGGTATGGCATAAAGGTCTACTTCACAAGATCTCTAGCTATGGTATAGCTGGAAATGTCTTCTCAATTTTTAAATCATTTCTCTCTGATAGGCTCATAAGAGTAGTAGTTGATGGGCAAAAATCAGAAGCTCACAGTATTAATGCTGGAGTTCCTCAGGGGTCCATCCTGGGCCCAAGTCTTTTCCTGATCTACATTAATGATCTTCTAAATCACATCCTTAAATCATTTGTAGACATTTATGCTGATGACACTACCATTTATGGTAGTACATCTAAGACAGTAAATGACCAAGTTCTCTCCGATTCTCTCTCCTCTGATCTTGAGCATGTGGTACAATGGGGAAAGGAGTGGCTGGTTGCTTTTAATGCATCTAAAACCAAGCTTCTCTCTTTACATCATCAACGTTCTGATCCACATCTGGCATCAATTGAAATGAATGGCTCTCGTCTTGAGAAGGCCTCTAGTTTTGACAAGCTTCTGGGCTTGACCTTTACTTCTGATCTTAAATGGAACTCATACATCAAATCTGTTGCCAAGGCCGCTGGAAAAATGGTGGGATCCTTCTATCAATCCAGTAGATATCTCACTGCTGATGCAATTCTCTATGTATATAAGAGCCAGGTACGTCCAAGGATGGAATACTATTGTCACATCTGGGCAGGAGCTGCTAGAAAGGACTTGTCCTGCCTTGATAGAGTTCAAAATAGACTTTGTAGCCTCGTAGGAGATGTCCTTTTCTCTTCCCTGCAACCTCTATCTCACAGAAGAGATATTGCGAGTTTGTCTCTGCTGTATCGTTATTTTCATGGAAAGTGTTTGACTGAGCTTCAGTCTATGGTCCCCCCTCACCAAACTTTCACAAGAAACACTCGTTTATCCGAAAACATTATTAATAATTCCCCCCACTCTTTATCTGTGCCTAAACCTAAACGTACATTCCATGAACAAAGCTTCTTTCTTAGAACTGCACGCCTGTGGAATTGTCTTCCGTTTTCCTGCTTTCCAGCTGACTACAATATGGTTGTCTTCAAGTCTAACGTAAAGAAGTTCTTGATTAGCTGTTCCACTTGTTAACAAATTTACTGAATTTCCATTTACTAACGATTACTATATTGTCCAATTTCTACTGTACACTCTTTAACCCTTATGCTCGAGTGGCCTCTTGGCCTAGATAAGTGGTGATGCCTATGTAAAAAAAAAAAAAAAAAAAAAATCTCACCTTGAAACCAAGATATTTCTCGATGATGACCAACGTTACGTGATCGGTCACTTCAAGTCCAGGAAGGTCATCAAAACCTAAAAATATGGAAACAGAATTTCACTTACAATTCTCATTTTTGAGATGAAGAAATGATTGATTGTATTATTTGGATTCTTTGGACTACTGTTCTCATCTTCAGTGTTATTTTCACTACGTTTTGGTCGATGTAACCTCCGACTTTCTTCGGGTGTATCTTGTCGAACTCGGGAATCTTCACAGAATTTTGGAACCTTGAACCAATGTGCAAATATGGTTTAAGGTTCCTAACGTTGTGCAAATCACACTCAAGATGAGAATAGTAGTTCGAAAAATCCAAATAATCAGTTCTCATCTCAAAAATTCAGAAACATAATAAACATTAATAAATAGAAATAATACGATCACGAATTCCATTTTTCTGTAATTTTTTTATGATGAATGAGAATTTGGATTATTCAGATTATTAATCTCATCTTGGTTGTTATTTATTTATTATCCTATCAGATACTTGACATTTACCTGCTATTTTGAATGTTCCAACTGAGAGATCTTTTAAAAATTCTAACTACCCCTTCAAGTGCAATTGTTTATATCTCCCTTGCACTTGGTTCACCGGGTACATTCGCCAGGTACCAGACTATGAGTGCATATATTTTCTAAAATTATTGTAGTTATGTAATATACAAGTTGAAGAAGTTATTTGATGATTCGCAAATAAAAAAAATTTCAGATAGAAATTTTTGAGCTAAACATATTATTAACATCTATCTATCTAGCTAGCTATCTAGCTATCTAACTATCTATCTATCTATCTATCTAACTATCTATATAGGTATCTATCTAGCTAGCTAGCTACCTACCTACCTACCTAACTAGGAGTTGACGGTGGCTAAATGGTCAACAACGTTTCTAGTTCGAATTCAGTTCGTTCCACAAAATTACTTTCACTTAGGATGTTGATCACCTTCACCTGGTCCCTCCCATAAGTACCAATGTCTTTCTAGAAAGAATACTGATTAGAAAAATATTGGGGAAACCAATACCAACAATAGAATCTATGGGTTCATGCAATATGATGATGATCTATCTATCTATCTATCTATCTATCTGTCTATCTATCTATCTATCTATCTATGTCTAGCTATACTGATGACGACAAAACACATGTCCATGAATAACCATATTATATAGATATGCCTATCTATATATTTTATATCTACTCCTCTGTTGGTTTATCTGCCTGTCTGTCTCTCTATCAACCTTTCTCTCTTTGTCTATCTATCTATCTATCTATCTATCTATCTATCTATCCATCCACATATATATATATATATATATATATATATATATATATATATATATATTTCCTTCTCAGATTAAATATGTTTTTAACTCATTTCAAAGTGTTTTTTAAGATATTTTATTAACTGTTTGCTCATATATATATATATATATATATATATATATATATATATATATATATATATATATATATATATATATATAAGAAAAAAATTCAAAGATGACATAACTAAAAGAAAACCCAATTGCAATTTCTATTCCGACTTTTGGATTTTGTAATCATGTCCATATTCCTTTATTTTCTTTTAAAGTTGATGAGTTCCTTTTCTTCTGATGAGTTAAGGGGGGAATAAATTAAAAATTTAACATAATAATTACATAAATGATTCTGTGCTACGAAACAAGTGCTGTAAAGAATTGTGCATGTCAACATACTAAAAGAAATAAACGGTATATATATATGTATATATATATATATATATATATATATATATATATATATATATATATATATATGATGATTGCAACGGCTTGTCAGACGAGTCCAACTCCCTCAGACACTTAAAAGTCCATAAGCCCAAAAATGACTTCCATCACCACAGGACCATTTTAATAGACAAATGCCTGGGGGAGTATCTATACACAGATGATGTTAAAGAGTCTTAGCTTTGTACGACAGCTAAGTCTCTCTCTCGGTTCAAAATGTTGAGATCCAGCAACAAGCAAGAGCAAGATAGCCAGCAACAAGTTAAACTGCAGACCAGCTTAATGCGGGTACTAGTTTCCCGCTTTATGGTTTTTTTAAATCAGAGATTTGCTTCTCCTAGAAAGGTTGCCTTCACCACGGCTTACGGGAACCCTCTCCACCCCAACACACACATACATACACACAAACACACACGGTGCTAGTTGGCTGTTGACCCGAAAAAGGGGTATATTGCCCCTTTGGAAGGTCTTGTTTTGAATCCTTCCGGGAGACTAGCCACACTTCTCACCAAACAAGTTTGGTGGGGGAACCAGTTTAGTCGCCGGTGACCCGACCATGAGGCAAGTAGTACTGGGTTACATGGTACCAGTAGCACATGACATGACCTGACATATATATATATATATATATATATATATATATATATATATATATATATATATATATATATATATATATATATATATATACGTTTTATTTTTTATTACCGTATCTTTCTGTTAAGTTACATTATTGTTTCGGCTACACGGCCGTTTTTTTGGCCGTCTGTAGTGTCCTCAGACTTTTACAGAAATGTTCGCTATTTTGGGATGAAATAGTGAACATTTCTGTAAAAGTCTGCGGATGCTACAGACGGCCAAAAAAACGGCCGTGTAGCTGAAACAATAATGTAACTTAACAGAAAGATACGGTAATAAAAAATAAAACGCATATTAGCTCTACAACAGTATTGAGCACTTTCTTCAGTTTTTATTAATTACCATCTCCACTAAACTATATATATATATATATATATATATATATATATATATATATATATATATATATATATATATATATATAAATGTATAATTTTAAGGGGATTAGAACAAGAGTAAAGTATATTTTAATGTATTAGTAAATTCATTAAAAATTGATGATACTTACGAGCTTTAAAAGGCGGACCATTAAAAGGTATATTTTATTAGAAATATTTAAAATATCCCCTCTTAACCTTACCTTTCCACCCGATTTTATTTTATTTTATTTTCATTTTATCCCACTTTGTTTATCAACACCAAAAAAGTAACTATTTTCCTTTATATTTTAAATATTTTCCAGATACATCTGCCTTACTTAAAAAAATGCTAGTTTTATTTTTGGTGTCTTCAAAAAAAAAACACCCAATATTTTTGCTGATGAGAAGACTTTGTTTCAAAAAACCAAATGATAAAATTATTGTCCAAGACTTATTGTCTATCTCAATAAAAACATCATTTCCAAAACGATCGTACAATTTATTGATTTTGTTTGTTCTTCCTTGTGAAACCGACTTTTTATTTTTAATTTTAATTATAAATTATCAATCATCTTACTCAATATATATATATATATATATATATATATATATATATATATATATATATATATATATATACTAGAGGAGGGGGGGGGGTGCGCCCGGCTTTGCCCGAGTGTAAACTATGCTTAAATATGATATTTTAATTTGTCCAGATTTCGTATATATTATTAGAGAGTCGTGGTTTTAAAAGTAAAAGTAAAGTATTTGGGTGCCATCAGTTAGAATCGAAACCGAAACTGTAGAATTCAAAGCTGGTGATGTTATCACTGTAACAACGTGACACAAATATGAACTGATTAAAAATTAAAAATCAACTAAGATGAATGTACAAAATGTATAACGATTTTTTCAATTTTTACCCATTTTTGACCCCTAAAAATGTATTTTAACCAACTAAAGACCCATAAAAGAATGGTCCGTAAAAAATGCAGTCATTTGAGGCCCCTAGTACCGCTCTGTAAAGTTTCGGAGGAGATAGAGTTTGAAAATATGAAGACAGACAGACAAACATATAGCCTTTTATATAATTAGATTTGAAGAAAAGTTAATTCTTATTACTCAGCAGGGTATAACTTTTTTTATTAACTCAATTTTGTTGTTGGTATTGGTTTTCCCAATTCTTTCCAGAATCAAGTAGTCACAAAAGGGACAACATGAAGGTTGCCAACATTGATAACGGAAAGTGAAAGTGATACTAGATTTTCATTATTAAATTTAGTTGGTGAATTGATTCTATATTTTGTTACAGATTTTTTCTAATATGTGATACTCTGCTTTGTCCAACGTCTTGGCGAATGCTAATGAAACGTTGGGATGCGTGGAAACAATCAACCAGATTCATCCTCTAGTTCATTAAGAACAAATATATGCCATGTTTTCGTCAGATCACTGAAAGTAAGCAATATTGAGCCTGGCCAATACCAGATGGGCGACCATTCAGGCACTGTATGTAGAAGGACATCAATGCCTCCTGACAAGAACTGCAAAAGCATAACGTTGTCACCTCCCCTAATCGGGATATACACTCGTGATTGGGACCGATTGTGAATTTGATATTTCCTAGACACTTCTTCCTTTAGGGAAAGCCAGTTCAACCTACATAAGATAAATATTAAGAACCCTTTTTCTGATTTCTGTATTGTTATGCGATATTAAAACTTGTGCAAAATAAGAAATTTAAAATGGTTAGGATTTAACTCTGATTCTTTCTAGAATCAAATACTCAAAGGAGGGACCTCGTGAAGGTTGCCAACTTAATCTGTGTTTTTCCAACAGTCATCGATCATTGATTTCTCATTGGTAGTGACCATTGGTCTTCACTGGGATATGCCTGCCCAAAGTCCCAATTCTCATTGTACTCATCCAGCGGAGGTCTGGTTAGTGCTTTCCATCGTCCTTGACCCTCTATTTTATTTGGGCAGCACTAGTTTATGGTGACGAGAAAAAAAAAATAGGAGGAGGCGGCTAACTTACAATTATTCCGTTTTCAAGTGGTATTTTTTTGTTTTTTACCTCTTTAGTAGTTTCTGTATGCCCAGCTAGCGTCTGCGGGTCATATATATTAGTTTCCGCACTCAAAGGTTTTCCTTAATATTTCACTGGTTTTCATCATTGTTATCTGTTGTATTTTCTCAGCTATCCCTCTGATTCCAATACACCAATTCTTTTTTTCAAAGTTTTTTGGTATTGTTCCTAGTGCTCCTATTATTATTGGTGTTATCTTAACTTTATTCATCTTCCATATCTCTTTGAGCTTCCTGGCCAGTTTTGTGTATTTGCTCCATTTTTCTGTCTCCTTGATCTTCACTCTGGTCTGTTGAGAATGGCAAAATCTACAATCTGGCAGGACTTTTCCTTGTTAACTATTATAACATCCGGTCTTCTTGCTTGGATGGGTTTATCTGTTTGTATATCCATGTCCTATGGAATTTTGTGACTTTCATTTTCAAGTACCACTACTGGTTTGTGCTTGTACGATTTGTCTGAGTGTTCAAGATGCAATTGTCTGCATAATTCCCAGTGTACTGCTTTCCCCACTTCATCGTGTCTATTCTTATATTCTTTTTGGGCTAGTTTGCTGTATTTGCTTATTATGTAGTTTATTGTTTCATCTCTTTGTCCACAGAGCCTGTATTTACTATTTTCTTGTGTCTTGTCACTGCTTGCTTTGATGTGGTTTGTTCTGATAGCATTATCTTGTGTGGCTGCTATGAATGATTTAGTCTCTCTGCTAAGGTTTCCTTTTTGTAGCTATGTCCAAGTGTTTTCATTCGTCTCATCTTTTTTCATCCTCATAACTCGTCCGTGTAGCTGTTTCTCTTCCCATGTGTTTTTTCTCATATATCTCTTGTCTCATTATTATTATTATTATTATTATTATTATTATTTACTTATTACTGTATATATTATCTATTATTTATAATTAACAATTCCCATATCACATTAAAGAAAATCAGAGGTTACATTGAGTGAAATGTTGTGAAAATGATAATCAAGATGAAAGCAGTGATATGAAGATTCCAAATAATATGAATAACCAATCCTCATCTCAAAAATTTAGAAACCTAAAAGATGTGTTGTTGACAAGAACTGGAAACAGATAAAACTCAGAACATTCAATGGGAAAGTACTTAATTTTTTTCATCTGTATACTTAATGTCAAAAAGAATTTCCATGAACAAAAATTCTTTCCATGAAGTTCCCATCTGTAGAACACATTGCCACAGGATTACTTCTATACAGACTACAACATGGCCATCTTCAAATTCAATGTCAACGAATATTTGCTCATAAACAGTTGTTTATCATCTTCTATAATATAAATCTCACCTGTCTGTTTAAATGCAGCTATGTATGTATGTATGTATGTATGTATGTATGTATGTATGTATGTATGCATGTCTTGCAAAAACTTTCGATAGAGGCGACAGATTTTTACGAGATTGGTATCGTTTTGAAGCTCAACCCTTCGGATGACAAATATCGAAAGATTGGCCAAAAGCATTAATTCCTTCACCCTTAACTAGGCACTTTTCTATAGGGAGAGGTCGCTTTTTTCACCAATATTTTCGAAAGTCATCCCCTCTTTTCGATTGTCTAGCCTTAATTTAAATCTACGTCACTTTCGGTTTGGCGATGGGCGCAACAGCAAAGATGTCAGGTTTTTTTTCATGTTCTTTGCCTCCTTTGCGGTACGGGTTTCGAGCCTGCCTACTACCACTTTTTTTTTTTTGCTCAACACACACCTCCCACTGGGCAACACTGGGCACCCAGGCTAGTTGTCTCTAAAAGAGGACTCGTGGATTTATAATCTTTGTTGAAAACTTTATCGGGGTCGATCGGATGACTTTTACTGTACATTTTCGTTTCAGAGAGCATATCATGTTGAAAGACGAGTATGATGGAGCGGGATGCTTAAGCGGGTTCCTAATTATCATTGCTTTTATATCGTGCACAGGGACCATGTGAAGGTTGCGAACATCTGTAAGTGAAAAGTGAAAGTGATACCATGGAACCAGCTGGATTCGAACTTGGCACATCAAGGTCGTCAGTTTATGTCATTAACCACTTCATCATTGACACTTCCCAAACAACAAACAGTAATAGAAACAGAAAAAATTTTAAAAATCTATGATTGAAAAGCCAAATTTAATTTCGGGTTTATGAATGCAACAAGGGTTAAGTAAAATGTGTGTTATCTTAGTACATAGTTAAGCCGCTGACAAGAGCTGGAAACGGAAGTGATTGTTTTACAACGAAAGATTGTCCAAAGCTTTTTGACAACCACTAGGTTAACACATGGCATTCATTATGGCTGTGATTCCTTTAGCCTCCCCTGACATGCGTGAGAGAACTGACAACTGCTTTGATTATGGTTAGAATAATTTTATTCTTCTACATATGCAGCTGTGAAAACTGCAATAAAAATAAATGAAATCGAGTGGCATAAATGCAATACAAAACGTACAAAACGATATATTTTACAAAAATAAAATGAAAACAAATAAAATACAAAGAAAAGGAGATGGACATGACAGCGACATCAGACACATGCGATACAGAAAGGTGAAATGAGAAATGTGACTTAAAGAAAGATTTAATATATATTCTTATTAAAAACATGCTAATTCCTGATCAACAAAATATAAAGATTTTGGTTTTTTAACTCGTTGGCACTTTTAGGGGCTAAAGAAAGAAAAACTGCTACTACATTTGAAACTGACCGAACGATGGACGGACAGTGAAACGAAGCGACTTGTTCTCTCCAGGGTCTAATCTCAGAAAGGGCTTGACATCCTTTCTGTGATATCACTTCGCCTGGGGCATTGACCGAATCATGACCCGGAAGTAGGAACACCTATCTTATTTTGCTTCCTAAGCTATATATAACACAGCTGAATAATTATTTATTTTATTTAAATATATTTATACCACTTTTACGATATTACTCTAATAAAAACGATATTTTTCCTTTTTTGGCCTATTTTACGGTGATAGATTTAGCTAGGGTCTATTAGGCTTTGATATTCGGCATTAAAGGGCCAGAATACCAAAATCCATCTATCCTAAGAAAAGATGAATCTGGCGGCAGCCACAATGGCTGACCGTTCATTCTCATCTACAAACTAATAAGTAGGACAAATGATCCCATGTTTTGATATTGCAATCCATACATTGCACTTGCTAACGTGCATCTGCAGTTGCAGAAAATCTACTCTTGGGATTGAAATATCACCTCTTGAATCGGTATTTTTTTTTTTATATATAAAAAACACTCCAGACAAGGCATAAGCCACTTGATGTAAGAAGCTAACAAGAACGAAATATGGTTATCACAAAGATATGAGATGCCTATTGACCTTATTCTTGAAAAGATCAAGGCTATAGGTAGGAGGAAAGCAGTCAGTTCTATAAGTTTGTAGTTCTTGAAAATAAGCTGTTGGAATAGGAAACTGTATTACAATGGGGTATCAAAACAGCAAATTGATGGAGACCACTAGACCAATGTGTCAAATGAGCTTGAACACAGGAAGCAGGGAAAAGATCAAAAGATTCTGAAGAACACATGTCATAATAGTATTTATAAAAAAGACTGAAACTAACAACATTACGTTTAACATTTACAATCCTTTTCCATCTAAAACAAGCAAAGACCAACGATCACTTGTTGTGACATTGAAGAACAGACAGTCAGTGTATTTCGACTTTGCAAACAATCTCTGCATTTGCAACTTGCCTTACTTAAAAGGACTCGTTAGAATGACTGCAGACTCTTTGGTCATCATCGCATCAAAAACAAAAGCCATAGCAGCTGCGATCAAAGACACAGCAGTATTGACACTTCATGGTTTACTACTTAGTTTGAATCTGTGATTGGTTTATAAGCTCAGTACTGATTGGTGCAAGCATACAAGTTCCCCTCTGGTTTGCCCAATCAGAAGCCATCTCTCAGGCTACCTGAGCATGTGACAGAGTTGATAAAATGGATTAACACACGGCTACTTCCTCTTTCCTTGGTCAGGACATGGTACTGATAACAATTCCACATAGCTCCGACCAACCCACAAACTTTTATTTTGGAGCGCAACAGCACTCCTCTCCTCCTGAGCCCTTAGTCCTGGGTTCGACCGACAAGGATATTTTCAATCCATCATGGCAAATGTTGGACCTTGACTTCAACACTTGTGTGTATAGTACGCATACATGAACTTTTTTTCTCCTCAAACAGGAATTCTTAAGCTTTTTGCCTTCGTTGATACATGTAAACTCATCCTGCTATCAACACTCTTTTTTTTTATTATTCATCTTTTGTTTAAGATGATTTAATAAAGTTGTTTTAAATGTCAAAACGAAACTTTGTCTTTCTATTCTACAAAGTGATGAGAATGTTTTACGACCAACTCGAATCCGTATATTAAACTCAGCGCGAGATTATTAACACTCTCACTCGAACTGTAATAATCACATCAGTAGTTTGGTCGACACTTATCCAGATTTACCCAAACATTAAAAAAAATGATAATGGCAGAAAAAAAAAATTATGTGGTATCTCTAAGGTTTTTTTTTTTTTAAGGTGTATTTCTGCAAATTCATGCAGTATTTTTATTTTTATAAAATAAAATTTGATTGGTAAAAATGTCTACCAACTATTATTATGATGACTTCGTTGAATTAAACTTTGAATTATCTCCCTTGGCGGTTGACCTAAATGTAAGCAGAAAATGGAGAACGTGACATTTTCCCATTAAAATGCATGTATTTTTACTTATCTAAAAAATACTTTATAAATTTGGGTAATTTTTAGTGTGCTGTTTTTTTTGTTTTTTTTTTTAATTTAAAACATAAGTACATAATAAAAAATTTTGTGCTATTTTGTTAATTTTCTTTTTTACAGGCAGTTTTTAACATTGGGGCAAAACTGGATAAGTGTCGTTTCATCAACCACAACATCACAGGGGCAACCACTGACCCAGTTTGCAGAAAAGACAGTAGATTTTTCCTCTCATGTTCTCTGTCACATCCACAATTGCTTGACTTGCACAACAGGCTGGCTGCGAACAGAATCCGGATTCCATTTGGATTCGACCCATCAAAGGATAATCTGATTCTGAAAAAAAAAAAAGAAAGAAAGAATTCCAAGATTTAAACCCCAAATACAAAATGGTTGTCACGGTTTTAACTGACAAAAAGAAAAAAAATGTTATTGGAAATTCAAATCTTAAATTCTATAATTAACCCCAAATTAACCCATTATATTAAGGGCAAGCGTCTGATTTTTTTTTATTATTATTTATTTATTTTTTTTTAATTTAAAAAAAAAAATTTTAAATTAAAAAAAACTTTTTTTTTAGATTAAAAAGAAATTTTTTTTTATTTTTTTATTTTTTTTAAATTTAAAAAAAAAATTTTTTAAATTAAAAAAACATTTTTTTTAATTAAAAAAAATGTTGTTTTTTTTCATTTTTTTATTTTATTTCATTTTTTTATTTTATTTCATTTTTTTATTTTATCTTTTTTTATTTTTTTACTTCACTCAAAGTTTTCAGAAATCAAGAGGCCCTTATCCTGGAGTTAACACTTGATCTCTATATGAAATCCATAGATATTCGAACATTTCATTAAAGTTGTCTTTTACATCTCACACATTGAATTAGTAAAAAAAGTTGGGAACATAATTTTTCTATCCCCAATCGACCTTTTAAACATGTTATACTACAAGATTTTTTTTTTTTTTTTTACATGGGCATAACCACTTATCAAGGCCAAGAGGCCACTCGAGTATAAGGGTTAAAGAGTGTACCGTAGAAATTGGAAGATATAGTAATTGTTAGTAATAGAAATTCGGTAAATTTGTTAACTTATATGGAACGGCTCATCAAAAACTTGTTTACGTTAGACTTGAAGACAACCATATCATAGTCAGCTGGAAAGCAGGAAAACGGAAGACAATTCCATAGGCGTGCAGTTCTAAGAAAGAAGCTTTGTTCATGGAATCTATGTTTAGGTGTAGGCACAGATAAAGAGTGGGGGAAATTGTTGATAGTCTTTTCTGCTAGACGGGTGTTTCTTGTGAAAGTTTGGCGAGGGGGGACCATAGATTGAAGCTCAGTTGAACACTTTCCATGAAAATAACGATACATCAGAGACAAACTCGCAACATCTCTTCTGTGAGATAGAGGTTGCAAGGAGGAGAAAAGGACATCTCCTACGAGGCTACGAAGTCTATTTTGAACTCTATCAAGGCAGGACAAGTCCTTTCTAGCAGCTCCTGCCCAGATGTGGCAACAGTATTCCATCCTTGGACGTACCTGGCTCTTATATAGGTAGAGAATAGCATCAGCAGTGAGATATCTACTGGATCGATAGAAAGATCCCACCATTTTTCCAGCGGCCTTGGCAACAGATTTGATATACGTGTTCCATTTAAGATCAGGAGTAATGGTCAAGCCCAGAAGCTTGTCAAAACTTGAGGCCTCCTGAAGACGAGAGCCATTCATTTCAATTGATGACAAATGTGAATTAGAATGTTGATGATGTAAAGAGAGAAGCTTGGTTTTAGATGCATTAAAAGTAACCAGCCACTCCTTTCCCCATTGTACTACGTGCTCAAGATCAGAGGAGAGAGAATTGGAGAGAACTTGGTCGTTTACTGTCTTAGATGTGGTACCATAAATGGTAGTGTCGTCAGCATAAATGTCTACAAATGATGTAAGGATATGATTTGGAAGATCATTAATGTAGATCAGGAAAAGAGTTGGGCCCAGGATGGATCCCTGAGGGACACCGGCATTAATACTGTGAGCTTCTGATTTTTGCCCCTCAACTACTACTCTTATGAACCTATCAGAAAGAAATGATTTAATAATTGAGAAGACTTTTCCAGCTATACCATAGCTAGCGATCTTATGAAGTAAACCTTTATGCCATACCCTATCAAAGGCTTTAGATATGTCAAGAGCAATTGCCCTAGAAAGATTGCCACCGTCGAGAGATTTGCTAATCCTATGCGATATAACTGTAAGGACATCTGCTGTAGATCTAGCAGAACGGAAACCATATTGAGTGTCACTAAGAAGGTTATTTTTGTTGAGATGTTTGATTACTTCTGTATTTAACACAGATTCTAGCAACTTACTCATGACGCACAGGAGACTTATTGGCCTGTACTGAGAGGGGGATGAGCGATCACCTGAATTCTTAAATACAGGGCATACTGATGAGATTTTCCAGGGAGATGGGAAACTATTCTCCTTAAGACAACGTTTAAACAGTTTTGTAAGTATGGGCGCTAATTCAGGTTGAAGTTTTTTGAGTACTATAATTGGAATACCATCAGGGCCAGTTGCTTTACTGGAATCAAGGTTTTTGATTAGCTTGGCAACATCACGTACAGATATACGTATATCACATAGCGTGTTTTCTGATACAGGAGGAAATATTGGAGGTTGGCGGTCTTGGTCGCAAAGGGTAGAATTAGCTGCAAAGTTCTTGACAAAGAGTTTGGCTTTGTCTGATGCTGACGAGATTACCTCAGGTCCATTGATAATAGTTGGGATGGAGCACACGCTTCTATTCAGGATTCTGTTTGCTATTTGCCAAAACTGGTGGGAACCAAGCCTCTGCTCAGCTACTTTGGACTTAACAGATTGAGCATACAACACTCTTGCGTTCCTTATTACTTTCTTACAATGGTTGCTGGCAGTCCTGAAAACGGCTTTAGTTTCCATACATCTTTTACGTTTGAAGCAGTGGAAAAAGGGACCATAGATTGGAGCTCAGTCGAGCACTTGCCATGAAAATAACGATACATCAGAGACAAACTCGCAACGTCTCTTCTGTGAGAAAGAGGTTGCAGAGAAGAGAAAAGGACATCCCTCACAAGGCTACGAAGTCTATTTTGAACTATCAAGGCAGGATAAGTCCTTTCTAGCAGCTCCTGCCCAGATGTGGCAACACTACTCCATCCTTGAACGTAGATATCTTGTGGCCTTTTGATCTTACTCAATTTCAGGACAAGAATTTATCTTGTCTGGTGGAGTATCCAGCTTCGTGCTCCTATTTATCATCAAATGGAGAAGGTGCACCATTTCTCATAAAAGCCAGTCTGTGTTAGCCATATCAAGGAGACCTTATTTTGCCTGCAAATACTATGTGATTTCGAATATTTAGTCAGGTTTTACTTCTAGGGAAAAATATACTCATGCCGTGTTGTCCTGACAAATTTCTGCACAAACAGACCTTAGACACTCGAGGATAGTGTCTAGTAGGCATTCAAGTTCTCTCCTGTATGTATGTGTGTTTGTATGTCCAGATAAAACTCTAAACTACAAAACAAACACTCACAAAGTTGGTATTTTCTTGATCATTGATGCCCCGGATGAATAATACCTTAAGCACAGAAAAAAAATATTCATTCTTTGATCCCAAACTGGCATAGATTTTATCAAGAGGTTGTTTGTAAGATGGAGGTTGTTTGTACTAACTAAAATGGAAATAATTCTGAATTCTTTTTCAAGGAGTTATTTCCTTAATGATGACTCATTCCTCGGGATATTCTATAAAAGTGCATGTGCATATCTAGAGAGAGGAATGGACTCAGCAAAAAAGAAAGAGAGAGGGAAAACTGGGAGAGAGAGAGAGAGAGAGAGAGTTGCCCCAGGCAACACTGAGTAGCCCTGCTAGTTTTACATAAATTTCCAATGATGAGACAAACAATGGTTCCAACAAAGTTAACCTAATAAAATAAAAGATATCAAAGTCAGCTAGACATATTCCTGAGTGCGAAACAAGTACGTTTGCAAAGAAATTGTCAGACGCTGTAACTGTTCACACAGAATTGCCTGAGTTATTTCCCTTGAATTTATTCTGGCCAACTTTAGGGAATGCACTCTTTTTCTTTTGTTTTTGTTTTTTTCATTTTCTTTAATGACATGTTGCCACTGATACATAACGGACTACCAGCTGAGCTAACATGCCCGCTACTGACATTAATAGAAGTAAGCTAAACATTAACTTTTGTCCAAATTTCTTTTCATGACTGAGACATAAAGGATCACTGTGAATTACGGGCCAGATTACTTGGGGCATCCTAAGTGAAGAATATTGCAGTAAGATGCTTGTTTACATTACATTTAAGTTTCTTATGTTAGTGCAACTGGGGAAACGGGGAGTAGGGAAGGAATTCCAAAGGTATGCAGTTCCAGTGAAGGTGTGGGATTTTACTGCTTGATGGGCTTGTCAAAGGTATTTACATTGAGCGGGGATACAAGTGCAGCAGGTTCATTGGAGCACATTCTGTGAAAGTATGTCTAATATAAGCAAAGGAATGAAAAATTGCCGCGATGGAACAGGGGCTGGAGCTTGGTAGACAGTGTGGGACCTATTCAGTAAGAGACTCTTTATTGCATCTAAGAGTGGGGGGGGGCTAGTAGTTAGTATGCCAGTGACAACAATACTCCATGCATAGACGAATGGTAGAAATATAGGATACTGGCAGGAGTGAGATGTTTTCTAGCTCGGTAGAGGGAATCTACCTTTTTGCAGAAAATTTGGCAGTATCTTCTATGTATTTATTCCAATTCATGTTGTTTGTGAAAATTAAGCCGAGGACTTTGAACATTAGACTCTTTGGAAGGGACTCTCTGTGTGGGTGTTAAGAAGACTCATTCTGTCAATGAGTGGGAAATTCAGAATGACCCCCCCCCACACACACACACACGCAATATATGTCTTTTATGTATTCCTTCTTGAGTAATTATGTCTGTTGTTCTCTTCTTGTATATTACGTTGTGTTGGCTGATCTTCGCATAATTTGTTATTTGGGAACGTATCTCATATTATTTAACATTTTTTTCCCCCCCCGCATTTTATGTTCATAGCTTTTTAGTCTGTATATGCAAGTTAAAAAGTCGTGGCTATCATTTTTAGTTGCAAGTAAACGATTGCCTCTAATGCTAGTATCACTGGAAAGCCAGGTCAGAACTATCACTCTGTCAGTTTCCATCAGATTTTCTTCAATGATTTCATTTCTATAGATTATTTATAGTAATTTAATTCAATGTGCAAACACTGGCAGTTGCACCTATTTTTTTTTTTTATGGTAACTAGCATGCCGGTCGTAAAATACGCTTAAATATGATATTTTGATTAATGCAGATTTCGTATTATTATATTATATTGGACCCAATATATAGTAATGATTTAAAAAGTTAAAAAACAACAAAAAAAAAATAATGACTCATGCACCACCACCGAGAATCGAAATCAAAACGTTTTATTTACAATTTGCTTTTTCCTTTCGAAGTTAATGCCTGAACTATAAAAACGTTTGCTGCAAGGCTAAAAATTAATACATGAACCAATAGCTATTACGTTATGCATGCATATCCGTAATGCCGTCGTTCGATCTTCACCTGGCAAATTCCATTTTTTTAATTTTCACACTTTTGCACTGATTTTCCCTGCCTTAAACTCAAATATAAAGTTTTACATAGGTCCGAATACCCTATATATTAAGTTGCATATCTCTAGCTCGAAAACTGACAGAGGAGTTTGGTACACAAAATTTTTTAAACAAATATATATATGCATACATAAATATGCATAGAAAGAGGTTTGTGTTTACTATATGCTTTTTACGCAAGTATAAATCATGTAGAATATCTGCATGAATGTAATTACACGTAATAATTAACTAAAGGTGATCATCCCATAAAAAAAATCGAAAAAACTAATAGGGAATTAATTAAAATGAATGTTTAAAAGAATATGCAAATTAGCTAGATCTTTTGCAGATGAATGCAATTCCACGACCCATATATAACAAAGTTGTATTTTCTTTTTAAATTAAAAGAAAAAAGAGTTTTTAATATGAATATTAATGCACAAAAAAAAAAACAAATTTATAGGAGTATAGATAGATAGATAGATAGATTTAATTCAGTGTGCCAACGCTGGTGGTCGCACCTATTTTTGACTGCAGCCTGGGTTTAATCTATTTAATCCTCTCCAACTTCAAAAATAAATTATACAAGAGACTCACTACTTATTAAGGCCCGAAGGCCACTCGAGTATAAGGGCTAATGACTTGCTCTCTCTCTTACCTGCGATGGCCCCTGATGGCTGCCGACTAACACCCATTTGATTTTCTTCTTCTCGCCACATTTTGCAGAGAAAATGAGGAGCTGACACATTGGCTTTTAGTCCTTTCCAGGTGAGGATGTGTTTTACCATTTGAGGATTTTCGCAGCACAATTCTAAAAGACAACCCAAGATGTTCGGTTGGATATTCCGGGGGCAGACCTACAACAACAGAAGAAATAACTATAACTCAATAACTATTAATACGTTTTTTCTCTTTTTCTCCGCGTTAAAAAAACGACCCTGGTGTCTAACTCTGTCCCGTAGGGAGGCATTGTAATTAGGAAGTATTAATACCTTGCAGACAATTATGTCCAAAGACGAACATTTGTGCCGATGTGTGTAGTACATGAATGACAGAAAATAGTGGAAGAAATAAGGATAATCACAGTTGACTTGAGGTAGAGATTTTATTTACAACGAGGCAACACATAGAATGATAAAAATTACATCTATCAGTCGTAGTTTGATTTTTTTTTTTTTTTTTTACATGGGGGTCACCACTTATCAAGGCTTTTGCTAGCATCTGTCTCCTACGCGACATGAGAACTTGTATAATAGAGATTAAAAGGTGGGGAGGTAACTCTGCCTGAAACAGAAAAAAAGTTAGCTTCCCTTGATCGTAGCTCTACCATCTCAACACTGAGTTAAAGACTTAAAAATATCAAAGGCTAACAGTTTTATTAAGTGTACTTATTAGTTCACTTAAAAAAAGTCTCAACCTTTGATGTCTTTAACTTGCCGTTAAGACAATAGAACAAGAATCGAATGGAGCTAACTCTTTCTTGCGTTTCAGGCAAAGTTACCTCCTCTCTTTCAACTCTGTTATGTGAGTTCTCATATGGAGACGCGAGAACGGGACAAGACAGACGTGATGATTTGTCTAGTGCTTATTGAGACTTATATTCAACCTGGTCATGGCTGACAGAATGAGTACAATCTACTCCCGTGGATTAGATAAAGTGTTCAGTTTGAAATTGCATATAAATTCCCGAGTTTGACATAAGTTTTCCCAAGTTTGAAAAGATGCACCTTAAGAAATTCAGAAGTTACATTGACCAAAAATGTTTTGAAAATAACAATTAAAATGAGAATAATGAAAGTTAAAATATCGTAGAGATTAAAAAAAAAAAAAAAAAATTGTGTTTGGAAATATAGCGGTGATAGATTAAATAAATAAAATGACACGAGATTACGAAAGAATCTTTTTTTTTTTTTTAAATTAGAAATAATTGAATTAGGATAAAATAGCGTAATAACTTAAAAGATAGCGTCTAAAAATAAGAAATGGAGGTGATAAAATGGAGTCTAAAAATAGATAATGATAAAATAAAATACAGTAAATAAGTAAAATAAAAATAATAAAATTAAGTGAAATTACGATTTTTTTTTTTTAATCTCTACGATATTTTAACTTTTAGACGTAACCCACTACACTAGTTTACTCTAATTTATTTTTCCTCTCATAAAATGTATATATATGTATATATGATATCTAATTTACATAAGGAAAACACGTTGCTCTCCCCCATCATTATATATAGCCCCAATCCTCCGACTCTCTCATCAATGACCATCCCTCTTGAAGAAGCCCGCATAAATCGGGCGAAACGTTGAGTATCCAGGTCCTTCCACCTCCATTTTATTTCATATATATATATATATATATATATATATATATATATATATATATATTGTATTTTGTGTATAGAAAGTTGTTAGATGAGATAAGTCATTGGTACCGTCGGTTTCAAGCCCGATAATTAGGACAGTTTTAGATATCCATATCAAGTTCTGTCAGCCAATACTCAGAGTTGAGTATTGGCTGAAGAGAGCTTGATATGGATATCTAAAACTGTCGTAATTATCGGGCTTGAAACCGACGGTACCAATGACTTGTCTCATCTAACAATTTTCTGTGCACAAAATCTGTGCACAAAATCTGTGCACAAAATCTAAAGTATAAAAATATAAATATAAATACGCTCTTATTTTTCGGATTTTCATTTTAATCGAGCACTCATTTCTTTTTCAAAAAAAAAACTGAGTAAAAGTGCAGAACCGAGATCATACGTCCTTCAACTACCAGATAGATCTTCAAAACGATGAACCCCTTGACGGACTTTCACAAAAAAAAACACTCGACTAGCTACAACCACTATCAACAGTTCCCCGCAACTCTCTATCTGTGCTTAAATTTAAACATAGATTCCACTAACAAAGCTTCTTTCCTAGGACTGTACGCCTGTGGAATACTATTCTGCAGGCTTGCTTCCTGGTCGGCTACAATATTGAAGCCTTCAAAGTCCAATGTAAACAAGTTCTTGTCAAACCGTTCTCTTAAATAATCAAATTCTACTCAATTTACATCATTAATGATTACTACACTACCACCTTAGATTCATTAATCCTTATCCTCAAGTGGCCTTCAGGCCTTGATAAGCAGTGACTCCTTCGAAAAAAAAAATAAATAAAATAAATGAAAATCTGACCTCTAATCCAACGTAATAACCATAAATCCTTTCCTTAAACGAACCCTAATCAATCACTCATAATCGATAAACATTCACTCACCTCAAGAAGATCCAAAAGCAAAAAGCAACCCTCATTTTCCAGGAAAAAATTTTCTGATAAAGCACATCCAATGATTGAACACCTGCAAAACAATATTCAGATGAACAGTATTTTAGAATATAAATCTCACCTGTCTGTTTAAATGTATGTATGTATGTATGTATGTATGTATGTATGTATGTATGTCTTGCTACAACTTTTGACAGGGGCAATGAATCCTGACAAGACTGGTATCATTTTGAAGCTCGACCTCTCGGACGACAAATATCAAAAAATTGGCCCAAAACATTAATTCCTTCATCCTAAACTTGGCCGTTTTGTACAAGGAGGGATCGATTTTTTTTTATTTTTTTGCCAACATTTTAGCAATCGTTACTGTTGGATTGACTTTGATTAATTTGAACACTTTTGACTTCCGGTTGCGTCATGAAGACATCAACTAAGACGTCAGATTTTCTTTCACTTTCTTTTCCTCTTTCATGGCACAGATTCGAGCCTGCCAGCCTACAACCACTTTTTTTTTTTTTTGCTCAACACACACCTCCAAACACTCGAGCAACGCCGGGCACCCATGCTAGTTTTAGAATGTATCAAAGATTATGAAATACTAGCAGAGGTCGCCCAGTGTTGCCTAGTCATAAAATATGCTTAAATATGATATTTTAATTCATACAGATTTTGTATTTATTATTATAGAGTCAATTAGCTGTTTATTATTATATTGTACCTAATATATAGTTGTGATTTCAAAAATTAAAAATATATATATCTATATGACTTGAGTACCATCAGCTAGAATTGAAACTGAAACCGAAAACAGAATTTAAAGCACTCCAGCATGAGACATTACCGAATCAGCAATTTTAAGTTAGATAAGAATTGCTAAAAGTAAAATAATAAAATAAACATGTGAATATATATATATATTTGTGCATGCATAGAAGAGCAGTTTAAGTAGACTTATGCTTACAAAGTTCACATTTCTTTTAATTTTTACCCCTTAGCAACTATTTTAATCAGGTGAAGACCCATAAAAAAACAGTCCACAAAAAAATGCAATATTTGAGTCGCCTCGCGCCACACTGCGACCTCTCGTCCCAGAGGAGATACAGTTTGAAAAAAAATTGAGACAGACAGACAGACATAGTGAGTTTTATAAATGTGATTTGAGATTGACCTTCAAAGACTGTCATGTATTAAGGCTGTGAACAGTTCAAGGATAATCTAAACAACTTGTCTGATGAGTTCAGATTTGACACGTGTGAATAGAAAAACAGAAAATAAGAAAAGCGTGAATCACATAAAAGAGTGACGCTGTGCCATGGTCCCTGGCGTTGGTATTGCCAAGAACCACACCGACATATAATGTTAATTGGATATTAATGTTACTGTTTTAACGATGAAAGATAAATACATGAACATGTCTTTCCTTGTTGCTTGCGAGCCATGTGTACAGGGTAGAACAATAAAAGTGTAACCCCAAAGAAAACAGCACTACAGCTTTATGTTAAAACTTTTATTGAAAAAATCAATTCAGGTAACTTGATTATGTAGTAGAGCTGACATCTATTTAATGTAGTCGCCCTCAGCCTCAGTCACCACCTCAATATAGGTCTGGAACTGGGAGCATATTTTTTCCACAAGCGCCGGCAGCAGCTTTTTTTTTTTTTTTTGTTAAGTTCAATTTTCACCCCAAACAAGGCACAGTGCCACTTTAAAGCAGGGGGCTACTATCAGGGGCTTAATTAGCAGGGTCATTATGAAGGGAGATGAGTAGAAAGATGTTTGTTAACATTACACTTGAACTTCTGCATATCAGTGCAGTTGGGAAAGCAGAATCCCGGAAGGGAGTTCCAAAGACCCGTAGTTCTGAGGAAGAAACTATTGGAGTAAAAGGCTTTCTTGCACCTACGGATCTCTACTGTAAAAGGATGAGACACTTAGTAGCTTGTCGGGTTTGTCGGGGGTAGTTACGTCGGGGAGGTACAAGTGTTTGCAGTTCGTCAGAGCATTCACCATTAAAGTATTTGTAGAATAGGCAGAGGGATGCAACATCTCGTCGATGGGACAGAGGCTGAAGCCTAGATGACAGTTCAGGACCTATCAGGTTGGTGACTCTCTTTTGAACCCTGTCCAGGAGCGAGAGACAAGCAACAGATGCACCAGCCCAGATGTGACAACAGTACTCCATACATGGGCGAATGGTGACCTGATAGAGGTATAGGATACTGTCAGGCGTAAGTAGTTTTCTAGCACAGTAGAGGGAGCCAACCTTCCTGGCAGCAGCCTTGACAATGCTCTCAATGTATCTATTCCAGTTCATATTCCCTGTAAACGTTAGGCCGAGGAGTTTAAAAGAAGTACTTTTAGGCAATGTGTTCTTGGCCATTGCTATTAGTGGTAGAGAAGGTTTCTTGTAGTTATTGAAGGAAACAAGCTTAGTCTTAGCAGCATTGAATGTGACCATCCATTTTTGTCCCCATTCCACAACAGATTGGAGGTCATCCTCTAGTGTTTCCGCCATTTCCTTGGATATGTGTTCATTTGTTTTCCCCTCATGCCTGTTATAGAGGGTGGTGTCATCAGCAAATATACCCATCTCTGAAACAATTGTATCAGGGAGGTCATTTATAAATATCAGGAATAATAGAGGTTCAAAGATAGACCCCTGAGGTACTCCCGCATTTATGTCATATTGTTTAGATGTACGACCGTCAAAGACAACTTGGATTTTTCTCTTACTTAAGAAGGATTTAATTACATTATGAATTCTTCCAGTGATTCCATATGATCTAATTTTCCTTAGAAGACCATCGTGCCATACCCTGTCAAAAGCCTTAGATATATCAAGGGCTACCGCTCTACCCTCCCCTGTTTTGTCCAATGAACGGTATATACGTTCAGAAACTACAGTTAAGATATCTGCTGTTGAACGGGCTTGCCTGAATCCATATTGTTTGTCAGTCAGAAGTTTAGCAGCTGTTAGGTGCTGGACTAGGGCTTGATTAACTAAGGACTCAAATATTTTGGCGAAAAGCGGGAGGAGGCTAATGGGGCGATAATTTAGTGGGTCAGTTCTTTCACCAGAATTCTTGAAGACAGAGGCGGTTTTCCAGCAGTCGGGAAAGCAAGATTCGTTAAGGCATTTATTGTAAAGTTTGGAGAGAACTGGAGCAACCTCGGCAGAGCATTTTTTTTAATAGCACAGCCGGGATGAGATCTGGTCCACATGCTTTTGAGGTGTCTAGGTTTTTTATAATAGCATGTACCTGAGAAGGGGTGATTTTCAAATCGTCTAGTGTGGCGTCTGTTCGCAGAGGAAAATCAGGGAGTGAGTGGTGTACCGAGTTCAGTGTGGAGTGTGAGGCAAACCGACTGGCAAGCAGATTAGCCTTGTCAGTTGCCGTGCAAGCAACCTCATGATTGTTTGATAGTGGGGGAATAGTTGACTGTCCATTATTTACTACGCTGTTGTAGATTTTCCAAAAATCCCGGGTTCCTAATTTCTGTGCTTGGTGAATACTTGGTGAATATTCAGTGGATGGTGGCGATCAGGCTGGCTTTGGTGTTGTGGGAGGTCATGTTGGTGATGTTCTCGACATATGACCAAACGAAGTAGTCCAGCGGGTTCAGGTCGGGGAAGGAAGGGGCTATAAGTCGTAGCACTCCTTCTGAAGCCAAGCCTGAGTCTCTTTGGACTTGTGGGCCAGCACCGAGTCCTGCTGTCTGCGACTACCTGATTGCAACAGGAGATTACCACACTTCAGCAAATCCAGGTACATGTGATGATGTGAGATGGAATGATGTGGCCCTCATTTGAAACCACACCACGTGTCTCGAATCCTCTACATCTCGAATACGTCTCAGATATCTGCTTCTCTAAACATGCGCGTCCTTTTTTATCTCTGCTGTGCAACCAGCTTGGCTTCTATCACTAATGCAGCATCAGCAGCTCTGTTACAGTTTCCTTATTTTACGAAACGTTTCGCTGACTTCTTTCTTCAGTGAATAACTGCTGCACATCAAAACCACTTACAAACCAGGCTAAATCAAAGGGAGATCACTCTCATATTTTTGTCCATGTTTGCCAGATTGTTTTGTTTTTGTTTTTTTGCAGGTCAAATTTCGTGAATTTGTCCTTTTTTTAAAGTAGTTTGGCCTTTCAAAAATTGTATGTGGCCTTTTTTTTCAGAGTGTAACATACGAACTAACTAAGGCAGGAACCAGCAAAATAATATATAGAAAATAAAAGGATTGCTTTTAGGCTGCTGTTGTTGTAATCTCTTCTATATATAGTGTCTGGAAGAGTCCATATTTTAAGAAATAGGGTAGATCACCATCATACTATAACACTTACCAAAGGCAATCGAGGGTAGCCATAAGGAGAGTGTGGAAACCTTGCCCAGTGTTAATCACCTTTGAGTCTGGCTTCAGGAAATGTGTCAACATTTTCACACCTGAAAATCCAAAAATTTCCTAAAAGAAAAATTGCCATGAGAAAGATTTAAAAAAAAACAAACAAAAAAAAACAAAAAACACAATTAGATTTATTTTCTAATAGAACAATATATTTTTGGAACAAATTACCAAATTAGGTTTTAATAAATAGCTTTTATGTACAGGGGTGGTTCCAAAAGTAAAGCCCACAAATTTTTTTCCTAACTCAAAAAATTGAAGAACTATGAAGACGAGAGTGGTACCATTAAAACGATCAACCTTCTGTGTTCCAGAATTTATTTTTCTACATAGTCACCACCATTCTCAACGCACTTTTGCTCGAAATTCAATGACGCATCTCTGCTTCTGATGCACGTCCATGACAGGGGTTGCTTTCTTAGAGTCTCACACCGTCATTATCTGTGAAAGAGAGATGAAACTTTAAGGTCATGTCATCATAACAATATAATTTGCAATTATTTCTGATCGATTCAGATGAAATAAAAAATAGGAGGCATTACTTTTAGAACACCCCTTGTATGCAACTGAAAAAATAAGCTGGATTAATGTAATCATCTATTATTAAAGAATATTTGGTGTCTGCCTGAAGCTGAGGCTATACTATTACTTCTATTGTATTATCTTTTAATGTAAAATTCACGAAGGTTATCTCAGTGATATTCACTTAGGTATCATATCTTTTTTTTGAGGGGAAGGTCTATATATATATATATATATATATATATATATATATATATATATATATATATATACAGGGTAGCCCAGAAGTAGTGACTTATTTTTAAAGTTATTCAAGTTTAAAAATAGGTCATTACTTTCGGGCCATACTATATCTATATCTATCTATCTATCTATCTATCTATATATATATATATATATATATATATAAGTGAACGTGTCTGTGTATCTGTGTGTGTGTGTCTGTGTGTTTGTGTATCTGTGTGTCTGTGTGTGTACAGTTCCCTACGCAATAACTCTGTCAATATTTAGTCTACAGACTCGAAATTTGATATACAGGGTACTGAGATTTGGGAAAATCTTTGTGATCTGTTTTCGGCCAGGAATTTGACTGTTAAGGGGTCAAAGTTCAACGATTCACCTTTGAGAACTCTACCAAACTCCTCCGATAATTTTGGGTATAAACAATTGAAATTTTAGATATAAGTTCCTTGGACATGGATCTAACTTAATAACTTGATTTGAACCCAAAACAAATGTTTAGGGGTTTTAATAGGGGCCAAATTTTAAAAAAATATTGACCTCTGCGGTCTCTACCAAATTATTCAGACAATTTGTGGTCTAAACATTTGAAATTTTACATAAAGGGTATTCAGAGATAGGGCAAGCTTTTTAATCGGTTTGGATCGAAAACTTTTAGTTACCAATATATAAATGCATGTATGTATGTTTACATGTCTGCCTAGGGGACGGATTTTACTAAGATCAGTATCGTTTTAAAGTTCGACCTTACAGACGACTCATATCGAAAACTTTGCTAAAAACATTAATATCTTCACCTTCAACTGGGCACTTTTCTATAGGGGGAATCGCTTTTTTAACCGATATTTTTTAAAGTCATCCTCTCCTTTCGATTGTCTAGCCTTAATTTAAACATAAGTCACTTCCGCGATGGTCGTAACAGCAAAGAACTCAGGGGGGGGTCATTCTTTTCCTCCTACGGTACTTTATGTGCCTAGCAGTGTTCTTAGGTAGTGTTCTTTCATCGTATTATTTCGATTATTACAAATGAACATTGACTCTTATTAATAACTTATAATGAAATATAATTTGTGTAATTGAGTGGAAAGTTTTGATTGCGATTTTTCAGACCCGGGGACAATTTACGATCAGGCATCTTCAATATCTCAGCTAGTGAACCCCTTGTTCTGTAAGCATGTGAACAAACATTCTTTGTTTTCCTATCTATATAAAACTTCCATTTTGAATATTTTGTTTTCTTGTCTATGCAAACTTCCATTTTAAACATTGTTTTTTTTTTTTGTTGTCTATTTAAACTTCCATTTTAAACATTCTGTTTTTTTTTCTGTCTATGTAAACTTCCATTTTAAACATTCTATTTTTTCTTTGTCTATATAAACTTCCATTTTAAACATTGTTTTCTTGTCTATGTAAACTTCCATTTTAAACATTCTGTTTTCTTGTCTATGTAAACTTCCATTTTAAACATTCTGTTTTCTTATTTATGTAAACTTCCATTTTAAACATTCTTGTTTTTTTTTTGTCTATGTAAACTTCCATTTTAAATATTCTGTTTTTTTTTTTTTATCTATATAAACTTCCATTTTAAACATTCTGTTTTCTTGTCTATGTAAACTTTCATATCAAAATCTCTTTTGTGAATTTATGCTTTTGAATTCATTATTTTGTTTGTGTTTATCATACAGCCTTCTCCTCGTTCTCTCTCGCCAAACCAAGACAAGAAAATTACAATTAGTAGAAAGCTTAAAATGTAAGAGTTTTCTTCGTTGAATTCAACTGAAAACAAGTGCAAACGTGTCGACTGACCTTGTGGTGTTCATTTCTTTCACATATATGAGAGATGATTAGAAGCATGTTGGATCGCATTTCATTCTCAATGGCACAATTCCACGCTGTATACCGGATTGATGAGGTCAAAATGTCTTGAAAAATTAAAAAAAAAAAAAAGCCACAAAATATTATGGGTCAGAGAAAATAATCACATACTACTACTGTTGGGTAGTGGGGTTTCATATTAAAGAGATATGACGGGGACATTCATATTGAGACAATAAATATAACGAATATAACGATAGTGATGATGAGGGAGAGAGAGGGAGAGGAAACATTTATACGTATTACAGTTCTGGGATGCTTGGGACTTTATATAGATACTGAATGGAGATGTATACAAGTTCTTTACACAGAGGAGGGGAGAGGTATATTCCTCGAAGGGTTACACAATGTTCATTACAAATGATACACATTACCTTTTGAGTAGATTTTAGTTTTACTAATAATTTAAAATATATATATATATAGGATGGAACGCTAAAACTGTCGCCCTAGAAAAGACATGATTTCTGTTTGCTGATAACAGGTTTTATTTTTTTGTTGAAGACCAGTTGTTGCAGACTAGTTGGCCAGTTCTATAATTTCTATCATTTCTGAAAGTGACACAATGTTCACCGAGCGAGCTCGGAGATGCACCGCTGTACAACTCATGCTCTCTACCAATCTAAATTATGACAATGGCACAGCATCCTCAAAATCCATCGCTGGATTGCCATGAATAAAAGGGACGTGCCCAGATAATGAAAGCAAAGTTTCCGGCTACAATTATGGTCTTTGGTGTGGTTTCAAGTGAGGGCCACAACATGCAACCTCACATCTTCGAAGTTGGCTTGACCGTGTACCTGGATGTGCTGAAGAGTGTGGTGATCCCCTGGTGCAATTAAGTTGCCGATAACAGACCCTGGGTGTGGCAGCAGGACTTGGTGCTGGCCCATAAGTACAAAGAGACCCAAGCTTCGTTTGAGAAGTGCTACAACTTTATACTTTTCTATCACTGGCACCCCTCCTCCCCCGACCTGAACTCTCTGGACTACTTCATTTGGTCATAAGTCGAGAACATCACCAACATGACCTCCCACAACACCAAAGCCAGTCTGATCGCCATCATTTGCTGAGTATTTACCAAGCTCCCGCCGACCCTTGTGGAAAAAGCATTCTCCCAGTTCTGGACCTGTATCGAGATGGTGATTGAGGCTGAAAACGGCTACATTGAATAGATGTCAGTTCTACTACATAATCAAGTTATCTGAATTGATTTTTTCAATAAAAGTTTTAAAATAAAGCTGTAGTGTTGTTTTCTTTAGGGCGACATTTTTATTGTTCCACCCTGTATTTTTATCATTTCATCTGTAGTGCCAATAATGGAAAGTTAAGTTTCAAACAGCAATTGTCGAGAATAGGATGCATATAGCCCACACTTAATTAAAATAAAAAGGCAAAAAAGGAAATGTTTCTTACTGATTATAAGCATAATTGCTCCTTGGTCAACCAAATCTCGTATGATGAGTTGATTTTCGGTGGCCACGACGTTGAACAATAAGCGCAGACAGAGTCGCTTTTGGGCATTTTTAGTGCCGCGACTATTTTCACCATAGAAACTATTGCCATGGCCTTTGAATTCGTCTAAAAAGTAAAAAAATTGAAATGTTGGAACAAATGAAATTTTGTTTCTGAATTTTTAAGATAAAGATTGATTATTCATATTATTTGGATTCTTCAGACTACTGTCCTCATCTTCGAGTGCTCTTTTTTTCATGAAATTTGAATTGTCCGCACGGATCCATGGCATAGTGGATAAAGCCCTCAGTAAAATTCAGTTGTAGGTTACACTTTTCTGGAGGTGGAAGATTCAATCCTCAGTGCAAGCAACACTTAAGTTGCAAATTACTTTAGATTTCTACCCAGTTATGGGTGAAGGAACGAGAGCATGCTACCCCCGTGAATTAAATATAAGGTTACATTAAAAATTCCATGTAGATTCCCGAGTTCGATAAAATACATCTGAAGAAGGTCAGATGTTACATCGACTTAAACGCATTGTGAAAAAACGTTACTGAATATAATATTAAACTAAAATAATTTTTTTTAATAATTAAATACTCGTTATACAGATATAAAAGTGATTTTTCGACAGTCTTGATTCCAAAATCTTGCCGGATTAAGGGTTTTGTTGGACCATTCGATTTAATCTCAATAATTCATCAACACACCATCTAAGTCATTCGGTGCAAAGGTTTTTGCCGAGTTATAGAAGGGGCATCTAAAACCATTGTAATTTAATTTTTGCATATATAAGTAGAGTATTGTTTTAAAAAAATAATGCTATATATATATATATATATATATATATATATATATATATATATATATATATTGACTGTTCAATGTTCAACTATATCATATTCTGGACACAGCACCAAACTGAGTGTGAACTTTACTTTCTAAAAGCAGCTTCAACAATGCACAATATTATTCGACTGTTTTAACAGTACAATGAGGTAAATGATTTTTCTGTCTCAGAACTTTTTATAAGAAAGTAAATGTGACTGAGTTGTACCAACCTTCGCGTGTACACCACTCCAGGAAAAGAAGAATGCGAGTGTTTCCTTTGCAAGCCATGAAGTCTTCCTGCAGACGTGGACACAAAATGCACAAGCACGAAAGGGCATGAAGTTGTAGTTCTTCGTATTCGGCCACAGACCATTCTTGCTTGGTAGTTGTCAGTGGGTTGTTGCGTACAAATGAAAATAGCGCCATCAGAAGATGACCCTCCGACAAGAGCTATAAAAGAATTTTAAATTTAGTTAAAAATCAGTGGCAATGTTTACTGATTCATATACATATATATATATATATATAATCAAGTTCAGGTATTTTGCTAATCTATATATATAAAAGCGAAAATGTATGTATGTATGTATGTATGTATGTACGCTTTTCCTCAATGTCCACAAAAGGCTTCTTTCAGAGAAGCGCTTGCTCGGTTCACAACTTCTTAAAACTTTTTATATCATCTATAAATTGTAATATCTCAGAGTTACCCACGGAGCTCGCCTGTCTATTTAATTTTATTGACTTTCAAACGTTAATTATTCCACATTTCCCGCATCGGCACGCGTTACATTCGGTTTTCGGTATAAAAAAAAGTGAAACTCGACTCTAATCACAGGCAGTTATCTCAAGAGAGCTAAGTAACGTTTGTTCAATGTCGACTTCGTCATATCAGACTGTAGCTTTCATTTCGCTCCTCCTAATAAACAGGGAGCGGGTTTTTAAAAACAAACAAACCGATTTATTCACCACATTCAAAACTGTCCCGCACAAAATGCTAACTGCTGAATACCTATCGCCGTCACGTCAATCAAAAACGCGCACCTGTTTTTTTTTTAAACACTTTACTATTTTCCAACTGTGCGTCATGAAGGCTTCGTTTTTTTTTTTTTTCATTGGCACCTGTTTTTTTTTCACATTTTCAGGGGTTTTTCACATACCCCGAAAAACACCCGGGCAATGCTGGGTACCCCTCGCTAGTATGAAATAAAAACCAATATTTTGTCAAAAGTAATCAATACGCGTGTAGAGCCTATAAATAAATAGAATTATATAAACATTGTGAGGAGTCTACGCAGATCCACTAAAGTTTCTACATTCCGCAGAATCAACTTTTAAATCTAATATAACTGCATCAACTTTTAAATCTAATATATAAAGGGCTATATGTTTGTCTGTCCGTCTTCATATTTTCAAACTCTATCTCCTCCGAAACAAAAAGTCGCAGAGCGTCACTAGAGGCCTCAAATGTTGGATTTTTTACAGACTGTTCTTTTATGGATCTTTAGTTGGTTAAAATAGTTTTTAAGAGGTCAAAAAGGGAGTCAAAATAAAAAAAAGATCGTTATACATCTTGTACATTAATCTTAGTTTATTTTTAATATTTAATTTTTAATTGGTTCATATGCGTGTCACGTTGGTACAGGGGTAACGTCACCAGCTTTGAATGCTACAGTTAGGGTTTCAATTTTAACTGATGGCACCCAAATACTTTTTTTTTAAATTATTTTTTTAATTATATATGCATCGTCAGGACTCTAAAATTTGGATGATATGAAGAATGTAGAAACGTTGGTTGATCAGCATAAATTTCTCACAATGTTTTTATATATATATATATATATATATATATATCCTAGAATTTTTTTCCTTTTCTCATTTGTTCGTCTTAGCCCCAGAGTTTCTACCATTTCTACCTATTTCGTCCCTTTTGCTTTTCGAAGCGATTTTGTTTAAATACTTTTAGATATTTTATTATTTAGTTCACCCTAGAATATTTCGATAGTTAATTTAATTTTTAATTTCTTATTCTACTCGTACAGGGTGACCCAAAAAAAACGGGCCCCAACTCTAATTAGGCCCCATTTCTTAATGTTTTGTCCGAATGAAATGAAACTTTGGTCATAACTAGTTTATTATATTCAAAACATCACATCAAAACACTAGGGTCTTTGGCCTTTTTTTCTCTCCGTTCTACAGCATATGTTCTAGATGGCCTCCATTTAGCTTTTGTTTTTGTTTGTTTTTTTTTGGGGGGGGGGTTACCCTGTATATAGTCGTATATTTACACTTCGTTTTTAATACTTATTCGCACATTATATATAATTCTCACTTGTATATAGTTATTTCATTCTTCAATTAACTTCGACATTTAGTTGTACTTATTTATAAAATTAAAATTTATGCGGTAAATTTTCCAAAGTTTATCTTGAAGATAATTGAGTTTGTTTGTTTTTTTAACAAAGAATGATTTGCATATGTTTGTCTGTGCGTCTGTGGTTGGTCGTAAGCATGTATATGCCAACCTCTATTATTATTAGCAAGGATTAGCCTTATTATAATTAATTCTTCTCTATCTTGGTTAGTCTTAGGATGTGTTTTTTTTTTGTTTTGTTTTGTTTTTCTCATTGCTATTATAATATTCGTATACTAACTAGGGTTGGATCAAATACAATTGTATTTGTATTTCAATTGTATTTAAATACAATATTTATGTAATTGTATTTGTATTTGTATTTTTAGATTTAGGAATAAATGTATTTGTATTTGTATTTGTATTTTTAGACTTAGGAGTAAAAGTATTTGTATTTGTATTTGTATTTTTAGACTTAGGAGTAAAAGTATTTGTATTTGCATTTGTATTTCTGGTAACCTAAACGAAAGTATTTGCATTTCAATTGTTAAAAGTCAGTATTTGATCCAACCCTGTTCACATACATGTTGCGTACGTGTACCAGTCTACCAGCCCTGTCCACTTCCAGTCACACACGCTGCTGCTAGTTGAGTGACGATAAGTCTGTGAGTCAAGTAGCTTCAATTCAGGGTTACCAGCTTGGCTTTTTTAAGGCGAAATTTCGCGAATTTGGCTTTTTTTGAAGCAGTTTGGCTTTCAAAATTTTTGTTTGTTTTTTTTTCAAATTTATGCTTCAAATTTGGCCTTTTTCGGATAATTTTATATAAATATTTATTAAATATGGATTATTAAAGAAAAAGTTATAATAAAGTAATTTAAACAGTTGTTTGGATGTCTAAACTTGTAGATTTAAAAAAAAAACTTTTGACCTCCCACTCCCATTCATGGATTTACACCCTCTCGCACTAAGCGAATCTCACACCTAAATGTTTAATCCGGTTTCACAGTTACTTACTTACAGTCTATATGGACCCTTTCAAAGAGTTCACAGTTGAGTATGAAACCATTTTGGGGACATTTTTTAGTGCTGGCGCCTTGTCCCTGCCAATTAGGTCACTGAGTATATTTCCTCTGAAATAATCAATTCTTGTATTTTTCGTTTGAAATTCTTTAAAAGTAGTGTTTTGAAATTAATTGAATTAATTTATTTTCAATTTATAGAAATTTGAAAACTTATAACTATAGCTATTTAAAGTTGTATTTAAAATGAATATTTTTAAGTATTCATATACTTTTTCCTGAGTAGTCCCAAAAGTTTAATTAAAAGTCAATAATTATAGATTTTCTAACTATCTTGGATTAATAGACACATTGCTACAGCATATGAGGATGTAGTGACTAAATTTGGAATTCGTGGCAAAGTGAGGAAAGTGGTTGCAGACAATGCTTCGTCTATGGTGAGAGCATTTGATATATGTCTACCAGGATTATATGGAAATGAAGTGAAAAATGAAAGTATCAAGGAAAATGGAGACATAGATAACATTGATATTTTGGAAGAAGAACTTGATATTTTGGAAGAAGAACTTGATCTGAATGAAGTCCTTGCCCTTCTTCCACCGGATCGGTCCAGTTGCTTTGCACACACACAACAAATCTGCATACGAAATGCCTTCAATGATCCCAGTGTCAGATGCAGCGCAATTGCAACTGTGATACACAAGTGCTGTAGTATTGTAGCTGCAATACGGCGATCTACTGTGGCAGCACCGTTCTTGGAAAATATTGGGATTTCACTGCAGGCTGCTAATGCTACTAGATGGAACTCTCTACTGACTATGCTTAAGTCAGTTCTCAAAGATGTCAATGGCGTCAACTCAGCTATTTGTCTCCTAGGATCGTGCAAGAACATACGAGAATTGAACGTAGTGGAAATAGCAATGCTAAAAGAAGTGGTGCAAATTTTGGACCCATTCCAAGAGGCAATGTCGCAAGTGGAAGGAGAAAACATGGTGACACTTTCTTGCGTTGCACCAGTTGTATTTGGCCTTGAACACAGCCTCAAACTATTTATGGAAAGTAAACCAACCTACTGCTTAAACTTGGCTCTTCTATCAAAAAGAGATTGCATCCGTTTCTTGATAGGACTGATGTCATTGCTGCAGCTGTCATGGACTCCAGGTTTAAGCTGTCATGGCTGTCATGTGAAAAAATGAAAAATAAAAATATTTCGCAGTCAACTCAGTTGTCTTTGAAGAACACAGTTCAAGAGAGGAAGTTTTTCATGACCGTGAACACAAATCAAGACGAGGCTGACATGAATGCAAAACGCCCTCGTCTTTTTGCCTACATGCCACCAGCTGGGAAGCTAAATGTAAGTCCATCAATAAGCGACACTACAGCGGTAAAGGCAGAACTCGATTCCTACTTAGAAGAATGTGTTCTGGCTTTTGACGTCAACCCACTGAGGTACTGGCGGGAAAACAAGAGCTTCAAGATTTTGAAGCCTTTCGCCAGAAATATTCTAGGGTGCTGTGCAACATCGGCACCATCTGAAAGAGTTTTCAGCAAGGCTGGTAATTTTTATACCCCAGAGCGAGCCAAACTTGGCCCGGAAACTTTCAGAGCTCTAATGATGATAAAATGCAATGAGGACATGATATAGAGTGTAATGTAGATGTCAAATTTGGAAGGAAATATTTCTTCTTTTTTCTTCTTTTCTTCGCATATTTTCAGATTGTTTAAATCAGTTATTGTATTTTTATTTGTATTTTTAGATTGAGGAATAAAAGTATTTGTATTTGTATTTGTATTTTTAGCGTTAGTATTTGTATTTGTATTTGTATTTGTATTTTTAGAGTTAGGAATAAAAGTATTTGTATTTGTATTTGTATTTCTGGTAACCTTAACGAAAGTATTTGTATTTGTATTTCAATTGTTAAAAGTCAGTATTTGATCCAACCCTGATACTAACACGCGCCATTTGAATTCAGCGTATCCGAGAAGCCAGAAAGATATATATTATTATTATTATTATGTGCATAAAATGTATACCCATAAACATGCATGTTTCTAGCTTTCAGCCATCCTCAGCATGGGTTAGGATCAAACTCATGACACCAGCATTCACACACGCGCGCGCGCGTGTGTGTGTGTGCGTGCACATGTGTATACCATTAGGCATCATTCCCAAAAACAGAAGATGGAATTCATTCACACTCATAATTTTTTATTAGTTTTTATGCAGACGCCTGGATTTTTCTGATAATACGTCCTGCACATGTTTCTTTTAATAGCGCAAAATTACTAAACAATTCCTCAGAGACGAATGGATGTTTCTGAAAAAACTGCCAGAAAGTTTATTATACGGAATGAAAAAAGAATTTGGAGAAGAAAAAAAAAGGAAAGGAAATGTAGATATGTAAAGTTTGCAAAATAAAAATAAATAAAAACTCTTACTTATTGTAGTATTTATAGCCCCCCCCTCTCACAATTTTTTTTTTTTAAATTGAATTCAAAACAAACGTGGGTCATGTTTTACTTTTATGTTTAATGATAAGATTAAATATTACATGTGTCTTAGAGAAGTAAGGTATTTAATTACAACATTGAAACATTTGTTTTTAAACCAAACAAAAAAGCATTAATTATTACTATGCTGTTCCATTTATTTTATTTAATTCCTATTTAAATGCTAAACATCAACTCTTAAATCTAATATATAAAAGGCTATATGTTTGTCTGTCCGTCTTCATATTTTCAAACTCTATCTCCTCCGAAACAAAAAGTCGCAGAGCGGCACTAGGGGCCTCAAATGTTGGATTTTTTACAGACTGTTCTTTTATGAATCTTTAGTTGGTTAAAATAGTTTTTAAGAGGTCAAAAAGGGGGTCAAAAAAAAAAAAAAAAAAATCGTTATACATCTTGTACATTAATCTTTATTTATTTTTAATATTTAATTTTTAATCGGTTCATATGCGTGTCATGTTGGTACAGGGGTAACGTCACCAGCTTTGAATGCTACAGTTAGGGTTTCAATTTTAACTGATGGCACCCAAATACTTTTTTTTTTACTTTTGAAATCACGATTATAATAACATATACGAAATCTGGACAAACTAAAATATCATATTTAAGTGTATTTTACCAAGACCGTCTTAAAAGACAAGATGGCCGGTGGGCAAAAATAATTTAATCTGCTGACGTCATCACGGATAGTCCCTTGATATTTGGTTGCTTGACACCGGTAGTCACCGGTAGATATCGTAACGTCTTGAAGTCAGTGTAATATTTCTTTTTTTATAAAAATGCCTTCACGGTGCATCGTTCCAAATTGCCGAGGAAATTATCGTAAAGGACCCGAAGGCCACGATTTTACGCCCGGGCAAAGCCGGGCGCCCCCCCCCCCATCTCCGCTAGTAGTTTATATTGAAATTATGAAAGAGATAAACAGTGAGACTCGCGCATGCCACGTCTAGGTGAAAGTTCCCAGCTCCTAGGGTATGATAGGCACATTCCTTTTAATAAAGGGGTAACACGCAGTTGTCCTGAATAAAAAGTACTAAATATATAGATATTCTTGGCAGATACTTACAGGTAACACGGCAGGGTCTTTACTGAGAGAACAAACAATGCTATAAAGGAGTTTCTTCAACTCAAAATCTTCACGGAAGGTCGTTAGTTTCAAATGTTTCAGCAAAATGCTGTGGCTTTTTACTAAAAAAAAAATAAAACGAAACAAAATACAAAACAAAACATACAGCATTATACTACAAAAAATTCTAAATTAGTATACCTTGTTTCGTTTTCACGGCACACTTTTGGTTTATTTCTTTTTGAAAAGGATAATTATCTCTCGAAATGATTAAAATTTTACTATCCCGATTATACATATTGTTTTAATTGGAATTCATTATTGAGATGAGTATTATTTATATTAATTTATTTATTGTGGACTATTATTCTCATCTTTATTAGTTGTTGCTTCACGACGTTTTGGCCAACTATTCCTCTATTGACCTTTGAGAACAGAGGCTTACTTGGCCAAAACTTGGTGAGACGACAACAACTACGGATGGCAGTGATTGCTGAGAATGCAGTTAGGAGATTCGAAGTTCCTATCTGTCGCGGTTACCACCTGACGAAGGCCAGAGAAATAGTTGGCCGAAACGTCATGAAGCAACAGCTAATAAAGATGAGAATAATAGTCCGCAATAAATAAATTAATATCCCGATTATATTTAACACTAACAAACCCGTAAATGGTGGGCATCCGTAAAAGTTCCTCGTGAACGATCACACAGCAGTGTAAATGGGGAGCGGGAAAAGGAGGAATTTAATAGAGAGAAAAGATTTTACAACTTCCATTAAATCTAACCGATTTTGGCAGTGGACTCTCACCAGAACAAATATAGGAATGGACGATTATCGAGCAAGTGTAAAGGTAATTGGCCTATAGCACACCTCAGATAATGTGCTACAGTTTGTGCATATCATATCTGCATGAAATCTCCTGATTTTTAATCCTATTAAGGTCAAACTCACACGAGAAAAATGAGTTCATTTTATTTATATAGAGATTAAGTCCATATTTACTGATTTATATGTGAATGATTTTGAAAAATAAATATATATATACAAATTTATAACTTATAACCTTCGTTCGTTTATCTGTTCATATGTCAACGTCACTTCAACATCCCAGTATTCTAGATTGCTAACAAACACACAAACAAACAAACAAACAAACAAACAAAACAGGCTCCTTCAGTCTTTGACAGACTATGGCTACCCACGAAGGGATGCCTGTGCATGAAATTTTTGTGGCAGGGGTGCGCAATCTCCAACCACACCTCTCCTGAGTCGACCAGTGTTAAATACCAGTGGCAAGTGAAGCATATGTACAGGACGACTGGAAACAAATGCCGAGATAAGCAGAGAGCACATATAGCACCTAGAATTTCCAAATGGTCACCCATCTGGTACTAACCAAGCTTAACGTTGCTTAACTTTGATGATCTGATGAGAACCGGTGCGTCAACGTGATTATGCCGTATTTACATTGCTGACAGCCTTCTTAAACACTTACATATTTCTAAAAAACATAAATCTATATATATCTATAAAAGTGAGATTGTGTGCGTGTAAAGACAACTCTCAACTTATATACTCAACGAATTTTTTATCTACAGACTTGAAATTTAATATATAGAGTATTCAGACATGTGGAAAACTTTTCAATTGGTTTTCGACCGGAAAAAGAGATGCTAAGGGATCAAAATTGTAAAATTGGTATTGGGGGGGGGGTCATTGGATTTTTATCTGTTTGTTAACTGTTTCACGACTGTGCATACATGAATTATTCACATGACAGCTTTCTTATGTTAAGAATAAGTAGGTTTGAAGACACTTTTTAAAATCGTGCCAAGCTGGCCTAATGGTTATCATACCTTAGTCATTTTCTTTAGGTTTTAGTTTTGATCTCAGCTCGAGTATTTTTTTTTTACTTACAAGAAGTGAACTGTTTAGAATAAAGCATAATACTCGCATACACGTGCCTCAGTTTTTTTCCGTTTTTTTTTTTTTTTACTTCATCTTTTTATTTTTAAGTAATTTAATGTTAAGTTTACTACCGGCCAACGCCGGGTATATCTTCTAGTATCAAATAGTTTTAGATGGAAAAATAATGAAACTGATCACAAATCATGTGACTATAGAATCAGCTAAACAAAGTTCAATTTCACTCATCATCTCTGTAGCAGTTACCATAACAGACTATTTTCTCATGGATTAATGCCTTGCTAACTGATTCGGCCACACACTGACCAGCCAAATACAAGGGCGCATTAATCCTATGTGTCCCTTAATGGACTATTTACTTCTGTCTGGAACGATCCAGCAGCCACCAGAGGAGCCTCGACCACCACAGAACACAAACCTCTCTCCTCTCGCTCTCTGTCCACTGAATCATCCCAGGCTGTGACTACCCCACTGAAGACTTCCACAGCCTGGAGACACTTCAAGTTTTCTGCTTCCAGACACTAAAACACTCAAGAACTTTGTGTTCCTTTTTCTTTTCTTTCGCTTCGGACATAGTCCTTCTTAATACGAAATAAACCTTTTCGTTGTTTTTTTATTCTGTGACTTTTGTATTTATTAATCTGTTATTAGGGATTTTGTGCATTCACGCAGAAAACTACCTATATATCCACAATTATGGGTAAAAACAAATAACAGTGTGCTTTGGGAGTCATATTATTTCCTAATGGACAACTCAAGTCAGCCTATTAGAAAAGTACTAGGTTAAAAAGAGAATAGCTGTATTCTAGTCTAGTGTTTATATATATATATATATATATATATATATATATATATATATATATATATATATATATATATATATACACTAGTAGGAACCGTGTCCTAGTATTGCCTTGTATGGAATATAAACAGAATAATTTAACTATTAAAAAATCACAGTGAAATATCGAGTTCCCCTCTAAGTGTTTGGGAAGCAAAGGAGAAAGAGACAAAAATATATATAAACAAAAAGAAAAAGGAAATAGGTTTATTGACAGAACAATGGAGAGGAAGTTGTTCACCAGAGTAAACAAAAAAGAAAGCTAAGGTTGTGACTCATGGTGTGGTGTTGAACAGTAACAAAAACAAAATAATACAAATATGTGTTTAGAGTTAATTATGGAAATGTCGGTGGCAATGAATTTTATGACGGTTGGGAATTTTACAATAGTCAACGTTTTACAACAGTCCAGTTGAGGACAGTTGCGAGTGGGACGCAATTGACGACAGTTACAAGTTTGGCTTAGTAAAGGCAGATCATGGCTCGAAGAAGATGGGGAAATGGATTGATCAACTGACTGACGAATGTAGCTTCGACAGTATATGGAGATGGAAACTTTAGCATGTAAAGAGTTGATGGTGTAACACACATAATCAGGGTACAATTAACATTTGCAAAAAGTAGCGGAGTCTGTGTTTTATATAGTGTTTTATTTAATTTTTATTTTATACTTGTAAACCCGTGCGCACACCACCCCTGACCAGTCGTAAATGTGAGAGATGATGACACGACCCGTAGAGAAGATGCAGGAAAAGAAATCTGTGGCAAACAATGTTGGGGTCAGCGATGTTGTCGGCGGGGGAGCACGTGGGTCTCACAGAGGAACAAACTCATGCTGAGACCTGCCCAAGTCAGGTTTAAGTGAAATACAAACTGCAGTAAATGGAGTGGAAAGACTAATTAGATCTAGCCTCATAACCCAAAATAATAAATACTGAATTGCAAAAGGTTAATTAATAAGAATTAGGTGGGGAAACTGGGGTCGAGACTAGAGAACTAACTTTACCTCCCCATATGAAGCCAATCTACAGAGTGGAATAATAGAAAAGACAACATGGTTCTATCATACCTGAAACTGACACAAGTCAGATCGGAGATGCACCACTCTACAACCCATGCTCTTTACTGATCCAAGTTATGACAACAGGACCATTGCCAGCACCATCAAAATGCATCGCTAGATTGCTACAAATAACAGGGACGTGTGCAGAGTGATGAAAACAAAGTTTCCAGCCATGGTTATCGTCTTTGGTGTGGTTTCAAGTGAGGGCCACATCATTCCACCTCACATCTTTGAAGTCGGCTTGAAAGTCAACACCAAAGTGTACCTGGATGTGCTGAAAAGTGTGCTGATCTCCTGGTGCAATCAGGTGGTCGCTGGCAGAACCTGAGCGTCGCAGCAGGATTCGGGGCCAGTCCACAAGTCCAAAGAGATTCAGCCTGGTTTCAGAAGGAGGGTAATAAATTGTACCTTCTCTCACTGCCCCCTCCTCCCTCACCCTGAACCCGCTCGACTACTTCGTTTGGTCACACATCAAGAACATCACCAACATGACATCCCACCACACCAAAGCCAGCCTGACCACTGCCAACTGCCGAGTATTCACCGAGGACCCGCCAGCTTTTGTGGAAAAAGCATGCTCCCAGTTCTGGCCCCATTTCGAGGTGGTGATTAAGGCTGAAGGCGGCTACCTTGAATAGATGTCAGCTCTACTACTTAATCAAGTTACTTATATTGATTTTTTTTCAATAAAAGTTTTAAAATAAAGCTGTAGTGTTTTTTTCTTTAGGATGACACTTTTATTGTTCCACCCTGTAATGCTAACTTAGAGTTGATTACTATATAAGTCAGAGATCTTTACTCTTTAGACAGATTTCTCCACAGCTGGTGGAACAAAGTATATGGAAAAAGAGTTCTTGAGTTCGTCTTGCTACTTCAAAAAAAAAAAAAAATAATAATCCTTTGTCAAATGAAGATGAATTTAAGGAAATTTTGAGAAAGCAAATATTGGTTAAAAATTCCAGAACTAAAATTTTGTCAAAAATCTTATAGAATTTTCAATGCATATGCACAATGTTTTAAGAAAGGTCATTTGTTTTGCGCAAATCATTTATTTATTTTTTACTCTTTTTCGTCCCAAACAAGGCATACTGCCACTTGAAACGTAAGGAGCTACTATTTAAGATCATGTCTAACAGGGGATTGCGTGGAATTGAGCAGCAAGATGTCTGTTCATGTTATATTAAAACTTCTGCAGGTTAGTACAGTCAGGGAAGCAGGAAATAGGGAGGAAATTCCAAAGTTCATCAGTCCAAAGAAAGACACTATTAGAATAGAAGGCTTTCCAGCATCTAGGGAATTCAACAGTGAAGGGGTGGGATTTTGCTGCTTGCTGTATTAGTCAAGAGTATGTATGTCAATGAGGATACAAGTGCTATGAGTTAATCAGAGTACATTTCATTAAAGTACTTGTAAAACAAGCACAGGGATTCAACATTGCGACGATGGGATAGAGATTGGAGTTTGATTGACAGATTAGATTTGAGACTCTTTTTTTGGACCCTGTTTAAGAAGGAGAGACTAGTGGTCAATGCACTGGCCCAGTGACAACAATATTTCATTTATGAACGAATTGTGGCTTTGTAAATATATAGGACGCTCTCTGGTGTGCGCAATTTTCTAGTACGGTAGAGGAAGTCCACCTTATTTGCAGCAGCCTTGGCAATGTTCTCAACTGTATTTTAAACTTTAATTCAAGCCATTATATATAAAAATAATTTTATAAAATTAACAATAGGTTCTCTACAGTGCAATGTAGACTAAAATGTATTATGGACTAAGTCGCTATGAGAAGGCATGTGAATCTTCTTTCTGGTACACCGCGATGGGTCTCCGACTAGAGAAGAAAATTAATCAATTTCACCGATTTTGAAGACAATAAAAGTATGAGAATGTGAAACAATTGTTGATCATTATTCAATCCTGGGTAACGTCAGGTCTCCTTGATAGTATATATATATATATATATATATATATATATATATATATATATATATATATATATATATAATTCGATTTTTTTATTTTTATTATTTTATTTTTATTATTTTTATATTTTAAATTCGACCGTTTTGGATTTTACCATTCTTGGATTTTTTACCCTTCACCGGACTATCCATTCATGTGAAATCTTTTTATCATTTTTCTTTTACCTCCTATTCCCCTTACCTCACCCCTTTTTTTTTTTTAACCAAGTAAGATCTGTGACTTACTTGTAGTTTCATTAAATACTTTTATATGCAAAATCCGATCCTGCATTTTGCTAATTCCTGCCCTCTGATGAGAAGGAAAGTATTTCTTCGAAACTCCGCGGATTAAGGACTATCCACTTATCTTGTGCTTCCTTTTATAAAATTAAATATGTTTTTAACTCTTTTTCAAGATGTCTTTTAACATGTCTTATTAATCATTTGTTCATATATATATATATATATATATATATATATATATATATATATATATATATATATATTTATATATATATATTTATATATATTTCTGTGGAAATATGTTTGTTTTTTTATTTTTAATTATATTTCACCTTTTATTTATGCCAATCCTTAATTTATGAAGCTCAATGTAATTACAGAGCATATAACAAATAAATTACATAATGGCGTAATAATAGAAAAAATAAAAGGTAATTCCAGCTTCTTTTCCAAATTTTGGATTTTGTAATCATGCCCAAATGCACTTTATTTTCTTTTAATGGATTGATAGTTGCTATTTTTTCTGAGGAGTTAAGGGAAGAATAGATTCATTGATTGATATAATAATTAAATGAGTGATTTTGCGCTACAAAACAGGTGCTGTCAAGAATTGTGAATGTCAATATACGTAAAGGAATAAATTATAAGATGGTCAGCATCATGAAATTTGGAATATAGATTTTTGTCATTTATTTGTTACATATACATATATGTATGTGTGTGTGTTTTAGCCTAATTTTATATGATTAAAAAAATAATTCTATTAAAATTTAAGTAAAACTTGATATTTTTAGTTTACAATTCTTCATAGAAAACAACGGATGATTAATAATAAAGAATTGGGTTATTTTGTTTAGCGGCATATCAATCATTATGGCCAATTAATGGCCAGAACCATGTAATTGTTGATTTTGTTCTAAATTTCCAATTTCAAAACAATTACTGATCCCGATTCTTTTTAAATCTCTATTTAGCGATAGAGTTGTTTTGGGGTTCCCCGACCAAAGGAGGGTGGACCTGTAAATTCACCCTTGTCCGTTCATCCATTTGTCTATCCGCACTTTTCTCAATTACTAGGCCTTGGAATTTTTTTAAATTTTGCACAAACATTAAACATATGAGTAAGAAAGTAACAGAACGGATTTTCTGGGAAAACTCCGGTTGCCCCCCGCCACCACCCATCCACCCCCAAGGGTGCCATTCAGATTAAAATGGCTAAAATTGACACTTTATGCTTATAAAAAAAAAACCTGATGCCTTGGATTTTTATAAAACTTTCTGAAAAGTTGTAACTAACTGATTTCTATATAATTTTGTTTTTCTATACTTTGCGATAACTCTTGGGTGTGCCCCAGGGGCTCTTATAGGGCTAATAAAAACAGTCCATTTTTGGGACTATTTTACCATATTTGTCCAAAATTTTCTGTGTATGTCTATTTAGTAGTTTTACATGGTGCTGAACTCAAATTTAAATATGTTAAATTCTTAAGGCTAAATAGGAGGGGGTGCAAATGATGGACTTAATCATTTCTTTTTTTGCATGGTGCAGAACTCAAATTTACATATGTTAATGCCTAAAACTGCACCGTTTGTTCATTTTCACCAGAATTTGACGTTCCCTGAGGACTTTTGGGGATAAATGGGTAGGGGGGGGGCAATGCTGAACTTAGTCATTTTTTTATGCCTCGTTCACTGTGCACTCATGGGGAACCATGCATGCTTCACTTGTTTTGTTTTTTTTTGTTATTCGTGAGCAGACACACACACACACACACATTCAGCTTTATATTATATTATATTATATATATATATATATATAAAGGTTTTTTGTGGTACAAAATTTATTACAGTTTTTAAAAAAAGATAAGTGGAGTCATTAGAATTTGGGGGAAGATCGATGCAGGGAGAAAAAATAGACACTAAAAATAGTCAAAAGACTATTTGACTAAAATAAAAAAAGAACCTCGAAGTACCTTTCGTCCGACCCTTGTCAAGAGATCACGTCGGAAGCGATTAAAATAAAACAATTACACAATTGAAAAATGGAGGCAGAGAGAGGGGTGAAAAAAAATTATAAAACTACATGAATGAATGGTGAATTGAATGAATGAATAACCTGTGATATATCATCCATATTTCAGAACCTGGGACAAAATTAAAAAAAAAAATGTTACATGCCTGCAAATAAGTGCAGAAACAAGAAATAATGACGCAATGTAGGCATTTTTTTCCTCCTGGTAAATCAGAGCTCTTTAAACAGGTCTAATTTATGTGACAGCTCCTTTTGCCTACAGAGCGATGGTTTGCGCATTAGTACAGTTACAGCCTCCAAAATATTGAGATGTTGTTTGGAACGGGCCTTGTGTACAATGCGAAAATAGTCATCCGAATACGCTTCACCACATGCTTTATTGTCATACAAGTGCACACCAATTGATGACTCATGAATAGGTGAGCGCCACGATGTGCTCCGTAAATGCCCGGAAGTGTTCTGTGAACGCCCGGATGTGTTCAACAATGTGTTTATTCTAGACCCCCTGGGCTTTCGAAAACACACAGGGACATGCTGTGCCAATCTGACTCCCAGCCATTGAAACGTACGAGCCACATAGTCAGCATCACACTGATATTTAAATTGATATACAACTAAACTTTTTTTCAGTGTGGGAAGCGTATCTTTTTTAAAAGCTGGGAAGGCAGTTTTAGTGCCGAACACCACACGAGGCTGCACCACATAGAAGCAGTGAGATACAACCGAGGTAATTTTATCAACAAACCCTTTACTGATAGAACCAATATAAGGGAATTTCAGATAAACTGAACACTTAGCCGGACCAAAGAAAGGGTTGGTATTAAATTTAACAAGAGCTTGGCAAACATGCTTAGAAATTACACCCTCAGGGAAACTATTTTTCGCAAGAATATCAGCTATCTTCTTCAATTCATTATCAAGTTTAATAGTCGAGCAAATCATGAGGGCATGGTGGATCAGAGTCTTGATCAAACTGATTTTTCTCCTGGTAGGAGTAAAAGAATCCCAACTTATATACAGGTCTGTAAATGTTGGTTTTCTGTATACAGTTGTACTAAACCGGTTCTCTGTCCTTTCTACAAGGACGTCCAAAAGGGTAAAGAGTCATTTTGCTCTTCCTTTATAGTGAATTTAAGTGCAGAATGGAGACTATTTAAATTCAGGAAAAAATCGCTTACTTCATCGCAAGATTTGAAGATGACAAAAGTGTCATCCACATACCGCCAATAACGGAAAGGTCTAGAGACCCAAGTGAAGAGAAATGACTCCTGAAAGCCTAAGAAAATATTGGCTAAGATAGGACCCAAAGGACTGCCCATAGCCACCCCGTCGACCTGCTGATACATTACATCATTAAAGCTAAAGCAAACCGACTTGGTGGCTAATTCCATTAGTTCATGGAAAATATTCTAAGGAAAAGTGGGAGGGGTTAATGTGCTCCGATAAATCATGTCAGCACATATTTTAATAGTCTCCCCAAGGGGCACATTTGTGAACAAGTTAGTGATATCGAACGAACATAGGAAGTTAGTTTGTGAATTACAATCACGTTTCCGCATTGTAACAGCGAAACGGAAAGAATCCACAATACAATTATCTGAAAAGTTTTTTAGTACAGGTTCAAGGATCTCAGACAACCATTTGGCCAATTCATGTTGAGGTGAGCCAATCATGGAATCGTGAGAGCCAGGATGCACTATCTCTCATGTACTGGCCTTTCTAACCCCCACCTGTGAGGAAGGAAGTTGAATTTCAAGCTGACTAACTGCTTTCTTCTATAATATAAATCAACGAATTCTAACAAGACTGGATTCATTTGTAAGCTTGGTGTCTCGGACGACAAATATCAAAAAATTGGCCAAAAACATTAATTCTTTCACCCTAAACTCGGTTGTTTTTTACAAGGAGAGGTCGATTTTTTTCACCGACATTTTAGCAAGCCATCGTCACCATTGGGTTGATTTTGGGTAATTTCAACGCTTTTGACTTCCGGTAATGTCATGGAGACATCGGCTAAGACGTCAGATTTTCTTTCACTTTCTTTTTCGCCTTTGCGGCACAGGTTTGAGCCTGCCTTCCTACTACCACTTTTTTTATACCCTGGTTGCCTACTGTTATTTTGATTCCCTCCCCATTTTAACACCTCTCTCCACATTCATAGGTTCGAGCCTGCCTGCCTGCAACCACTTTTATTTTATTTTATTTTTTTTTTTTTTTGCTCAACACACATCCAAACACCCAAACAACGCCGAGCACCCAGGCTAGTCTTTTATTAAAAAAAAAGGCTGTTATCTGCGTGCATGTCCAACTAAAAGTCAAAATCTACAAAACAAACGTCTACAAAGTTCGCATTTTCTTGCTCAACATTACCTTGGATAAACAATTTCTAAAATTAAAGTAAGATTATTTAGTATTAGAGGATCAATTGGACCAGGTTTTGTAATGGAGGGAGAGGTCGATTTTTTCAGCCATTTTATGTACTGATTTAGAAAGAAAATGCTGACTGATTCCTTGTGGAATCTATATATAGGAGAATTATCTGTGTGT
>NC_136506.1:79055301-79102801 GCF_053919585.1 Euprymna scolopes | reverse complement strand
TTTTTAATCTCCTCTATTTTGTTATTTATGGACCCAGGCAACCCTGGGTAGTCCTACTAGCTTAGTTATATATACAATACTCATGTATACATATATATAGACAGCAGCTATCCAATAGAGAGGGATGGAGAAAGCGGGGAAGGAGAAAAGAGAAAAGGATAAGAGATAGATTAAGAGAGAGAGAGAGAGAGAGAGAGAGAGAGAGAGAGAGAGAGAGAGAGAGAGAGAGTTTAAATATAAAAACGTTATACCTAGTTTTTTAATCTCCTCTATTTTGTTATTTATGGACCCAGGCAACCCTGGGTAGTCCTACTAGCTTAGTTATATATACAATACTCATGTATACATATATATAGACAGCAGCTATCCAACAGAGAGGGATGGAGAAAGCGGGGAAGGAGAAAAGAGAAAAGGATAAGAGATAGATTAAGAGAGAGAGAGAGAGAGAGAGAGAGAGAGAGAGAGAGAGAGAGAGAGAGAGAGAGAGAGAAAGAGTTTAAATATAAAAGCGTTATACCTAGTTTTTTAATCTCCTCTATTTTGTTATTTATGGACCCAGGCAACCCTGGGTAGTCCTACTAGCTTAGTTATATATACAATACTCATGTATACATATATATAGACAGCAGCTATCCAATAGAGAGGGATGGAGAAAGCGGGGAAGGAGAAAAGAGAAAAGGATAAGAGATAGATTAAGAGAGAGAGAGAGAGAGAGAGAGAGAGAGAGAGAGAGAGAGTTTAAATATAAAAATGTTACACCTAGTTTTTTAATCTCCTCTATTTTGTTATTTATGGACCCAGGCAACCCTGGGTAGTCCTACTAGCTTAGTTATATATACAATACTCATGTATACATATATATAGACAGCAGCTATCCAACAGAGAGGGATGGAGAAAGCGGGGAAGGAGAAAAGAGAAAAGGATAAGAGATAGATTAAGAGAGAGAGAGAGAGAGAGAGAGAGAGAGAGAGAGAGAGAGAGAGAGTTTAAATATAAAAATGTTACACCTAGTTTTTTAATCTCCTCTATTTTGTTATTTATGGACCCAGGCAACCCTGGGTAGTCCTACTAGCTTAGTTAATATGAAAAGAAGATTCTACAGGAAAAAAGGGAAGTAGTTACATACTTTCTGGATGAGTAGCAAACAAAACAAGATGCCGGACTAGTCCACTTTCGACAAACGGTCCACGCTGCAGATGGTCCGCCATCAGGTTTAGAATAACAAGAATATCATTGCGCAGTTGGCTGTCGTATTTGCTGTAACCTTGCGTCAGTTGATACATGAATGCATTTTGTAATTGGCTGAAATGAGAAAGAAAAAAACAAATACAACTTTAAAATCTAATTGGATGACATGAAACTGATATAAACAGAAATGCACATAAGGATATTTTAGTCAGTAAGTCAGTTGAGAGTTAAGAATTGAGCTTGAGTTTTGAGTCCGACAAACACAGTTTTTGGGTTGAGCATTCTCGAGGAGCAATGAGAAGCAACTATGTATAGAAGATGAATCAATAGAGAAACTCCCACCCTCCTTCTATGGATAGTGTTGTGTCCGCACAAATAATTAACAAGAACACGGAAAGTAAAAGTATAACAATAATATATTAGGCAGAAAAGTTATTTACATATTTACATGTCTTCAGATATACTTCAGTTGGAGATATTCCAGCAGATGGCGTGCTGCATGTCTTACTGGAGGCAACATAGGCGTCTTGCCTATTTGGCGGTCGTTGCAGAACTCCCCTGGTGATTGATACCTTTATATATCTCACTCACCCACCTATGTTAATTAGTGGGCGTCTCCACAACAGATAGGCAGAGAAATAGGGGCGCGACATTCGACCATGAAACAAATAAAGTCCTAATTGTCCAGAAAATGAGTCTTGCATTGTTGTTATGAGCTTTTTGTTTCAGACGAGCTGCCACCGTCAAGAGATGTGACGAAAATATAAAAAGGTGTTGGCTTTTATTTTATACTAGCCTGGGTGCCCGGTGTTGCAAAAAAAAAAAAGTGGTAGTAGGCAGGCAGGTTCAAACCCGTACCGCGAAGGAGGAAAAGAAAAAGAACATGAAAAAAAAAACGTGACGCTTTTGCTGTTACGCCAATCGCCAAACCGGAAGTGACGTAGGTTTAAATTAAGGCTAGACAATCGAAAAGAGGGGATGATGTTTGAAAATATCGGCGGAAAAAGCGACCCCTCCCTGTAGAAAAGTGCCCAGTTGAGGATGAAGGAATTAATGTTTTTAGCCAAGTTTTCAATATTTGACATCTGAAGGGTCGAGCTTCAAAATGATACCAATCTTGTGAAAATTCATCGCCTCTGTCGAAAGTTTTAGGAAGCCATACATACATACATACATACATACATGATAATTGCTGCATCTTTCCAGATGATCGCCGTCACATTGAGTTCTCCCAATCTTGTCATCCATGCCATCTCAGATGACTCTGCACTCCCACCGCAGATTTGCACATCTTGAAGCAGATGTGAAATTCAGAAACCTAAGAGCAGTTGTGGGTGCACATTTCCATTAAAGTTTTCATTTCTTTGGAAGACTAGTCTGATAAGTAAGTTTATCCATAAATTTTTCTGTTATTTTATTTTGAACAGATTTCGTATTATTTGGATTCTTCAGACTACTACTTGAGTGTTAGTCTCTCTACGTTTTGGTTGACGTAACCTCCGACCTTCTTCAGGTGTCTTTTGTTGAACTCATGCATTTTTCTGTCACATTCAGGAATCTTTTTGTCAAACTCGGAAATCAGCATGAGATTTCAAACGGAACCTTTTATTTAATCCATCGTTCCGTCAACCATGACTAGGTAGGAGTCCTAAATAATTGGCAGTTGAGTTTTAAGTGTCGCCTGCACTAAAAATTGAACCTTCAACCTCCAGAAGGGTGTAACTTTTACAAATTAATCTTACTAAGTACATTATCCACTATGCCACGAAAGAGAAAAAAATGTTATCTGCTATATACAAATCTTACTAGACAGGTTCAAAACAGAATCTTAAGATCTGGTGGAGAAACCGTTAAATTAGCAACACTGTCAACGACTAATAAGAAGAACCTGCGATTACAAAATCGTCAATCGTCCTGCGGTTGTTGTTATTGTTGTTGTAAAACAAGACGTTTCTGCAAAGAGCTCACAACTATTGTGGCTTAGGATTTTCCGGTTTACATGAAGTTCACTTCATTGGTCGCAGCTATGCATAAGACCTTCAAGATTGCAGAGCTTTATCTCCGACATTGAGAGCAATGAGGATCAGATGTTGCATACAAAGTCAGGGAAAGTTTAGCCTGGAACACACAATGGAATGACGCTTGCCCACCCATAGAAGCAATGTTGCCACTCTATTGATTTGCAGTTCTACCCCTGAGATGTATACGGACTTGAATGCATCAACTAGACGGTAAAAAAAGGAGTCGGGTTATTTGTTGTCTTGGTCTCCTGTGCCACATACTCTGCTACAACGTGTGTGTCCCGTGTTTAGTGTTACAATCATAATGGTCTTCAAAGGAAGATTCTTGTAGACTTTCCAAAGTTACATCATATGCTTCGGTACTGATCATAAACTATCTGATCACATCAGAATTGCAGAGTTGCGAAAACTCACTGACATTCCATTAAGATTCACTGTTATCAAATGTAAGGTCTTGAGATCGTTTGGTCACATTAAGCGTTCCAATGTAAAATATCCAATGTAAAATATGTATATGTAAAATATGTAATGTAAAATATGTAATGTAAAATATGTACAGGTAAAATATGTAATGTAAAATATGTAATGTAAAATATGTAATGTAAAATATGTAATGTAAAATATGTACAGGTAAAATATGTAATGTAAAATATGCAATGTAAAATATGTACAGGTAAAATATGTAATGTAAAATATGTAATGTAAAATATGTAATGTAAAATATGTACAGGTAAAATATGTAATGTAAAATATGTAATGTAAAATATGTAATGTAAAATATGTAATGTAAAATATGTAATGTAAAATATGTAATGTAAAATATGTAATGTAAAATATGTACAGGTAAAATATGTAATGTAAAATATGTAATGTAAAATATGTAATGTAAAATATGTAATGTAAAATATGTACAGGTAAAATATGTACAGGTAAAATATGTAATGTAAAATATGTAATGTAAAATATGTAATGTAAAATATGTAATGTAAAATATGTACAGGTAAAATATGTAATGTAAAATATGTAATGTAAAATATGTAATGTAAAATATGTAATGTAAAATATGTACAGGTAAAATATGTAATGTAAAATATGTAATGTAAAATATGTAATGTAAAATATGTACAGGTAAAATATGTAATGTAAAATATGTAATGTAAAATATGTAATGTAAAATATGTAATGTAAAATATGTACAGGTAAAATATGTAATGTAAAATATGCAATGTAAAATATGTAATGTAAAATATGCAATGTAAAATATGTACAGGTAAAATATGTAATGTAAAATATGTAATGTAAAATATGTAATGTAAAATATGTAATGTAAAATATGCAAAGTAAAATATGTACAGGTAAAATATGTAATGTAAAATATACAATGTAAAATATGTAATGTAAAATATGTAATGTAAAATATGTAATGTAAAATATGTACAGGTAAAATATGTAAAGTAAAATATGCAATGTAAAATATGTAATGTAAAATATGTATATGTAAAATATGTAATGTAAAATATACAATGTAAAATATGTAATGTAAAATATGTAATGTAAAATATGCAATGTAAAATATGTACAGGTAAAATATGTAATGTAAAATATGTAATGTAAAATATGCAATGTAAAATATGCAATGTAAAATATACAATGTAAAATATGTAATGTAAAATATGCAATGTAAAATATGTACAGGTAAAATATGTAATGTAAAATATGCAATGTAAAATATGTAATGTAAAATATGTAATGTAAAATATGCAATGTAAAATATGCAATGTAAAATACGTAATGTAAAATATGCAATGTAAAATATGCAATGTAAAATATGCAATGTAAAATATGTAATGTAAAATATGTAATGTAAAATATACAATGTAAAATATGTAATGTAAAATATGTAATGTAAAATATGCAATGTAAGATATGTACAGGTAAAATATGTAATGTAAAATATGCAATGTAAAATATGTAATGTAAAATATGTACAGGTAAAATATGCAATGTAAAATATGCAATGTAAAATATGTAATGTAAAATGTGCAATGTAAAATATGTAATGTAAAATATGCAATGTAAAATATGCAATGTAAGATATGTAATGTAAAATACGTAATGTAAAATATGCAATGTAAAATATGTAATGTAAAATATGTAATGTAAGATATGCAATGTAAAATATGTACAGGTAAAATATGTACAGGTAAAATATGCAATGTAAAATATGTAATGTAAAATATGTAATGTTGTAAAATGTTTTTGACTTGTAATGGGGGTATGAGACGAATGGATTTGCCAATCATTTTTATAAGCAACGGCTGTACTAAACAACAAATGAAAACGTTTCAAAATTATTATAAAAATTGTCGAATTTTGAATTCAATCAGTTCACCGTTAACTACACCACGGACCACATTTGATTCTTGGCCGCCATCTTGGTTACTGGTCTGAACTACACCGCCATCTTTGTTCAACACAATGTCTCAAAACTTAACAGGTTAACTATGCCACAGACCGCATTTGATCCTTGGCCGCTATCTTGGTTACTGGTCTGAACTACACCGCCATCTTTGTTCAACACAATGTCTCAAAACTGAACAGGTTAACTATGCCACGGACCGCATTTGATTCTTGGCCACCATCTTGGTTACTGGTCTGAACTACGCCGCCATCTTTGTTCAACACAATGTCTCAAAACTTAACAGGTTAACTACGCCACGGACCGCATTTGATTCTTGGCCGCCATCTTGGTTACTGGTCTGAACTACGACGCCATCTTTGTTCAACACAATGTCTCAAAACTTAACTTAAAATATGTAATTTAAAATATGTAATGTAAAATATGTAATTTAAAATGTGCGGTACTTCCTTAATTTTACCTCCTTGACACTCAGAATCATTTTTTGTGGTAGCAAACTCACCCGCATCCTGTCAATGTAGGGATATGCAAAATAAGCGTTGAAAGAATGATACAATGAAGTGGTGTTCACTCCTCAACAAGTCTCCTCAGATTTTAGTTCTGTACATCTCTTTCAATAAACTTTGCAAATAATTTTGTGTTGTCGCAACAGCCGTCTACCATTAATTTCTCACTAGCAGTGTGTTTTAAAGCAGTGATCGCTGTGAAATGTTCCTGCTATACTTTTAAAACATGTATTTATTATATAAATGCAATTTTAAAAAAATGTTTTTATAAACATATTTCTTTATAAAATTATAAACAAAATATAAATTTTATTTCTTAATTTTGTTATAAAAAGTGCAAATAAAGATTAATTTTGTTATTTTTATCTTTTTATTTTTTCAATCATATCCTTTTCTTATATTTTATTTTAATAAATCGCTTCACAATAGAAATATCGGGGTTTGTATTACTGTACACAGATTCGAAAAAGTTGTCAAAAAACAAATATATAACAAATAAATGTTATCAAAGGCAAGATAAGTTACTTTTCTACCAAACTGGATATATTTTTCGTGTTTTTATTCAATGTAACATTGTAAGAAATTCTCTTACTCGTTTTTGCCTATGGCAGAATGAAAGAGACACAGAAAAGCAACAAAGGCTCACCTTAAATCCAAGAATAATTTTATTTACAAAAGGGTAAAAAAGGAGTCCATATTGCAAAAGAGTGCCCTCTTTAGCTTCTGCCAAATGGCGGGTAGTTCTTGCCTAGAAAGGCGAAGGTAGTTTTCTTCTTGTTGAAGATGCTGGTAAAATCGGCTGCTCGTTGAATTGGTTGAGGGTTCTCGAAATCTTTCCAGACTGTCGATACGAACAACGCATGTTCATAAAATAATATGCCCCTTTGCGGGCAATGATAATGAAGTAATTATTCCGTAGAACATTTTAGCCTCTGGCTAGTATCCGCATTTAAATGAGCGGAGAAATAAATGGGGCAGAACCCTGCCTTAGATCATTAGGCCTGGAGCAAGATTTCGCGTGTCGGCTTTGCTCGGCATCATATTGAAATCTGTTTTTTGAAACACAAAATTCCCGCCACTTCTGAATCCTCCGCAGTAACTGGACAACGCAATACCATTGGTCGAAATAATCGCGTGATTGTGAATCATGTGGTTATCACCCTTGCATTCTGAAATTTCTAACAACATGTTTATTCAGCTCGAAAAACATACAGTGTTTACCGATGTATTGGAAAATTCAAGATGGCGTCTGACTCCCTCTTTAACACGGTAAGTTTGGGAAAAGGTGTTATAAATAAAAAACTAGAAAAAATACTATTAAAAACCCGCCGAATATATGTCAAGCTATGTCACGGTAACATATATTGACCGAGTTTTTAACAGTATTTTATCCAGTTTTTTATCTATAACACCTTTTCCCAAACTTACTGTGTTAAAGAGCGAGTCAGACGCCATCTTGAATTTTCCAATACATCGGTAAACACTGTATGTTTTTCGAGCTGAATAAACATGTTACATTGAATAAAAACACGAAAAATATATCCAGTTTGGTAGAAAAGTAACTTATCTTGCCTTTGATAACATTTATTTGTTATGCATTTGTTTTTTGACAACTTTTTCGAATAAGTACAGCAATACAAACCCAAATATCGAAACACAATAAAAGTGAAGGAACTGATTTGCCTTGTCACTACTTCCGGTACAATTCGGAAGTTAGGAAAGATGTTAGCTGATTGTAAATGATCATGAACTTAGAGGCTGTAACATCTTTCTTTGAAATAAAATTTCTATTCATCCAATCGACCATTTTATTTGCATTAAATGGCAATTAACAAAATACGATTTCGACACAAAAATCCAGCATTAAAAATTTCCTCTTAACTCAAATCCCCACATTATTATTTTTTATTTTCTGGTTGTTTACTTTTTATGGAAATAAAATTCCACTTACGAAACGCATTCCAAGTTGTTGAGCTGTTCGGAAATCTGTGAGAAGTCTGCAGAATTGTCCATCAGATTCCATATGATTTCCACAGTTCGGAAAAGAATTTGTCCATTTGGATCCGGATATAATATTTGCGAACACAACGTGTACGCGAGATTCTCTGTTAGCATTTGAGCACAGCAGCCTACAGAATGACAGACGAACAAAAAAAAAAAATGGAAATTATATGGTTAGCCTGAATTAAAAAAAAACAAAAAAACTATATACTCAAAGAATTTTTGATGTACAGACTTGAAATTTGGTATATAGGGTATTCAGACATGTGAAAAACTTTTAATCGGTTTTCATCCGGAAAAAAGGGCTTCTTAGGGGTCAAAATTGAAAAATTGTTATATGGGGGGGGGTCATCGGATTTTTGTTTGTCAACTGTTTCACAAGGTTTGAAAACACTTTTTAAAGATCATAGCAAACTGGTAAAATGGTTATCGTACTTGACTCACTGTCTTTAGGTTTTGGTTTCGATCTCAGCTCGAGTATTTTTTTTTAATTACAAGAATTGAACTGTTTAGAAAAAACATAATACTTGCATGTACATGTCTCAGTTTCTTTCCGTTTTTTTTTTTTGTTTTTTTTTAGTTGAAATTTTTTAAGGAATTTAACGTTATGTTTAATACCGAGCAACGCTGGATACATTTTCTAGTATATTTATAAATTAGAGCAAAAAAAAAATCTTCATTCTTACCAGAATTTACGGAGAGTTTTTGAAGGATTTCCAACAACAAAAGTTTGTTATGATTATCTTCTACAAGTTGGATTGCCTGAGAAGAAAAAAAAAAGAAAATGTTCTCAGTTTTTGTTGTATTTTCTTTCATTTTAAAAATTTCTTTTTGTTCGAAACTTTTAGTTTGACTTATCACAAACTAGCCTCGGTGGCCGGCGTTACCTGGGTGTTTAGAGGTGTGTGTTGAGCAAAAAAAAAAAAAAAAAAAAAAAAAAAAGGTGGTAGTAGGCAGGCAGGCTCGAATCTGTACCGTGAAGGAGGAAAAGAATGTGAAAAAAACGTGACGTCTTAGCTGTTGCGTCACATCACCGAATCAGAAGGAATTAATGTTTTTAGCTAATTTTTTTTATATTTGTCGCCCGAAAGGTCGAGCTTCAAAATGATACCGATCTTGTGAAAATCTGTAGCTTCTGTCGAAAGTTTCCGGCATACATACATGATGATTGCAACGTCTTGTCAGACGAGTGCCACTCCCTCAGACACTTAAAGTCTATGAGGCCAAAAATGACTTCCATCGCCACAGGGCCATTTTAATAGACAAGTGCCTGAGGGAGTATCTATACACAGATGATGTTACAGATTCTTAGCTTTGTAGGACAGCTAAGTCTCTCTCTTGGTTCAAAATGTTGAGATCCAGCAACAAGCAAGAGCAAGATAGCCAGCATCAAGTTAAACTGTAGACCAGCTTAATGCGGGTACTGGTCTCCCGCTTTATGTTTTTTTTAAATCAGAGATTTGCTTCTCCTAGAAAGGTTGCCTTCACCACGGCTTACAGGAGCCCTCTCCACCCCAACACACGCATACATACACACAAACACACACGGTGCTAGTTAACTGTTGACCCCGAAAAAGGGTTCATTCGCCCTTTGGAAGGTCTTGTACATACATACATACATACATACATACATACATACATACATACATTTAAACAGACAGGTGAGATTTATATTATAGACTAGTATGGGTGCCCGGCGCCTGCCTACTACCACAAAATGATATCGATCTTGTGAAAATCTGTCGCCTTTGTCGAAAGTTTTAGGCATACATACATACATACATACATACATACACAGACAGATGAGATTTATATTATAGAAGATGGACTGGATGGGTTTTCTACAAGGAACTGTGCAAGTTGATAAAAAGATTCAAAGACGATACAGTTGCCACATCTGGGCAGGAGCTGCTCGGCGCGCCCTATCCAGCCTTGATAGAGTTAACAACCAGTTTTGAAACCTCGTAGATTTTGCCCTTTCCTCTTCCCTGCAACTGCTTTCCCGCAGAAGAGACGTTACGAGCCTGTTTCTACTCTGTCATTATTTTTATGGCAGGTGCTCGACTAAATCCACAGTACCCCCTTGTCAAACTTTCACAAAACGATTATGCACGATTTTCCCCACTCTCTATCTGTACCTAAATCTAAACGCAGATTCCATGAACAAAGCATCTTTCCCAGAACTGCCCGCCTATGAAACACTGTTCCACTGGCCTGCTTCCCGGTTGAATGCAACATGATAACCTTCAAATCTAATGTAAACAAGTTCTTGTTGATCCGTCCTCATAAATAATCGAATTCTACCCAATTTATATAATTAACGATTACTACACTACCACCTTACATTCATTAGCCCTTGTCCTTGAGTGGCCTTCGGGTCTTGATAAGTAAAAAAATACAAATAATGGTGTCTCGTAGACAAGTGTGCAAGGCAAGTATATGGGGATTGATAAGAATTGACTGCGGACTGGAAGATGTGGGACTTCCGGTGGAAAAAGGAAGTTTGGTTTTCGGCGCGTTTTTTTCTGGGGTTTTGAAGAAGAAGAAAAAAAAAGGACGGTGGATTTTCCGCGCGGCCGAAGGAGCCCTGAAAAAGTTATGAAAGTCAAAAACGATGTACTGGCCCCACATTATGGCCTGAACGCCTTGAATGACTAAACACTGCTTCATTCATGAAAACTAGAAAAGGAAGACACCGAAGTAAATTCAAACCAACTTTGTTCCCACCTAAACCGATAAGTATAACCCAATGAACATTCTTTCTGTTGATTTCTCACACACATTTCACGAACATTCTCGTCTGCGACAAAACAAACCTTCTCTATATACCTCCCAAATAGTAAATAAAGTTGCCTTTTTTTATTCACCCTTAAAATATGTTTTTTTTAATTTATTTCTATGGAGTAAGAGGGTTAGACACAAACCTGATACACCTCTATAGTCCATAAGTACTTACTTTTACCAACGTTGCAGCAACATCACTCTGTTCAATAATTTTCTTGATAAAATGAACACTGCAAGCTTCATGTTCTGCCGGTAGAATGAAGTTGAAATTTTTAATTAGTTTTTATGTTTCTTATCAATCAAAATCTATTTACAACAAACACAATTTGTCTAGCAATAAAGATTTTTTTATTATTTGCTTAATTTTATTGCTGAGCCAGGGTTATCTCCCTTGGAGATATTTTTTCACTTTTAACACAAACGAGAGAAGTGGGCTGAGAGAGGGTAGGGTGGGGAGAACAATGGATTAACACAACTTACTTACACAGAGTAGAAAGAAAGGTGTTTTCAGGAAATCATCTCAACAATATCTTTATACAATAAAGCTAATGCGTTTACGCATCAAAGGTGGGCTATAAAAAAAAAAAGTGAAGGATATTCATAAAGTCTGAATGGATAGATAAAAATATAAGTTTTTAAAAGGATACGGTAGTTTGCTCTGTTCTTGACCTTCGGGCCAAGATGCTCCTCTTAAGGTAATTTGACTCTGTCGATGGAGGGAGAAGCCCTCTATACTGAAACAATTATTATTTTTGGTCCCTACAAGAGTGCCCCTTTTTGGGTTTTTTCGGGGGGGGGGTGCTGGTTTTCCCCCATATCAAAAATGACCTTGTGTCACATTTTGCTTTTGTGGGGAAGCAAATAAATATTGTTAATAAATAAAGCGATGTAGCATATTCACTGATCAAACGACTTCAGCTTTTGAAACTCCTGTGAAGTAAACAGTGTTACTTACACCTGCTGAAAATGTGCATCAAAACATAAGACTATTCATAAACTGATTTTTAAATAATTAATATTGAAAATAATTTTTTTTTTTTTTTAAATATAATGAATTAAGAAGGATTTTGTAGTTTCCTTGAAGCATTGTGTGACGAGTGAGAGAGCTGCATTTGAGGGCTATGGCAATGCAGTGTATGGAAATGGCCTATGTAGTTAAATAAATAATGACAATATAGAAGGAATTTTAATAATTTTCAATCGTACATATTTATCATATTTATATCCAAACATAGTGTATCATACGGGATGATAAGTGTGTGAGTTTCCAAAAAATTTCGAGAATATATCTCTTCTTCAGTAGAGGACCGAAAGTGTAAAGCATTTTTAGTACATAGAGCTTTCCTATACACTGCATTGCTATAGTCCTCGAACACAACCCTATAATACTTTGCACAATTTTTCAAGCAAACTGCAAAATCCTTCTCAGGTTTTAATTACTTTTACACTATTTCAATTTATTTTAGAAATGTTATAAGGGTTGTATCTGTCCTAGTCTATTTCCTTTTATGATTTCTTTGTTGTTGGAGAAACAGTTTTGAATTAAGGCTGTGTTTGAGGGCAATGGCAATGCAGTGTATGGAAACGGTCTAGATAGTTAAATAAATAACGATTACAATATTAAAAAAATTTCATGAATTTTCAATTACACACACACACACACACACACACACACACACACACACACACACACACACACACACACACATATATATATATACAGTGATGATCATATTTATTGGCACGGTAAAATAAAAGTTAAATTTTGTCTAATAAATTCTAAAAAAGGGATTAAATTAAAGAAAATAACAAAGTATATTATGTATTTTTAACTGGCCTTTCCGATGCAGCAATCGGATTTTAGAAAAAAATAAATAACAAAGGAACAACAAACATAATTGCAAAAAACCCTTGTTCAAAATTATTGGCACGGCTTTGTTTTTCTTTTAGTATCAGTATATTATCAATCAATTTCCGGTTTACGTGCTTTCTGAACTTTTTTATAGCCATATTATGCTTGTTTAACGCTAATTCAGTGAATAATTTTTTTCAGATAATTTTTAGATAGCGATTTATTTAAACTATTATAAGTGACTAAATTATAATTTTCAATCGCCATGGTTAAAACTAAGGAACACAGCGAAGACGTCAGGAAGCTTGTTGTAGCATGCCATACCAATGGGGAGGGCTATGATAAGATTTCAAAGAAGCTAAACCTTCCCAAATCCACTGTTAGAGCCATAATAAACAAGTTCAAATCGCAAGGCCACGTTATGAGTTTAGAGGGTAGAGGGAGAAAAAGGATTCTTTCCCCAAGAGATGAACGGAAAATTGTTCGACAAGTAAAACAAAACCCAAGGATCTCTGTTGGGGAGATTGTTGATGAACAGAGCACCTCTGGAGTGAATGTATCTCGACATACAGTTGGTAGAGTTTTGAAGAGAGCTGGTTTAAAAGCATGTCGTCCGAGAAAGACTCCCTTATTGAAGCCTATGCACCTGAAAGCAAGGCTAGCCTTTGCAAAACGTCATATTGATAAAGATGTTGCATTCTGGAAACGTGTTCTATGGACTGACGAAACGAAAATAGAGTTATTTGGCCATAATAAAGTGTCTTATATTTACAGAAAATCTGGCGAAGCTTTCCTGCCTAAGAACACCATACCCACAGTGAAGCACGGTGGAGGCAGTTTGATGTTTTGGGAATCCTTTGCTGCCTCTGGACCAAGGCGACTTGTTAAGGTCACAGGTAGCATAAAAAAGGAAGATTATGTTAAAATATTGGATGAAAACCTGAAAGACTCTGCTAAAGAGCTCTCACTTGGTCGTCGTTGGTGGTTCATGCAAGATAATGACCCAAAGCATTCGGCTAAACTGACTAAGAAATGGCTTGAGGACAATCATATTAATGTTTTGGAGTGGCCATCACAAAGCCCAGACCTTAATCCAATTGAAAATTTATGGAGAACATTAAAATTGAGGGTAATGCAAAGGAAGCCTAAGAATCTTATTCAATTGGAGGATTATTGTCAGGAAGAGTGGGCTAAAATTACTACTGAAGAGTGCAACAACTTGGTTGTAAACTATGAAAAGCGACTGAGGAAGGTAATCAAGGCCAAAGGCTATACAATTGATTATTAAATAAATCGTGCCAATAATTTTGAACAAGGGTTTTTTGCAATTATTTTTGTTGTTCCTTTGTTATTTATTTTTTCTAAAATCCGATTGCTGCATCGGAAAGGCCAGTTAAAAATACATAATATACTTTGTTATTTTCTTTAATTAAATCCCTTTTTTAGAATTTATTAGACAAAATTTAACTTTTATTTTACCGTGCCAATAAATATGATCATCACTGTATGTATATATATATATATATATATATATATATATATATATATATATATATATATATCCAAACATAGTGTGTCATACAGGATATATCTCTTCTTCAGTAGAGGACAGGAAGTGTAAACAGCTTCTTTGTTTTTTTTTTTACTACATAGACCTTTTCTATACACTGCATTGCTATAGTCCTCAAACACAGCCCTTTTACACTTTGCACAAACTACAAAATCCTTCTCAGGTTTTAATTACTTTTAAACTATTCCGGCTCATGTTAGAAAAGTTTGTTTTTTTGTAAAGGGAACTATTTCTCCAGTATAATAAAACCTTCCCGATCCAGTGCAATCCACAGTAGCATTCTTAAAAATGTTTTGATCTCTTTTCTTGCTGTTGGAACCCATTTTGTACGTGTCATCTAGGTTTCAAGCAAACTACAAAATCCTTCTTAGGTTTTAATTACTTCTAAACTATTTCGACTTATTTTAGAAATTTTAATAAAGATGTGGGAATTGGAATTCCCAAGCTAACTCGATTGTCACCCTTTAACTCTGGTAACCGGAGAGCGACACAGACATGTCACTTCCTGTTTCTTATATTTCTGTCTCTTTTGCGCTGAATCGTCAACCAGTCGACATGTACCGAAGAACTGCTCCGGTTGGCATGGCCATCCAACCGGCCATCCTGACCTATCATCAGCCTCTCATAAATTGCAAGTTACATTACATAATTTTTCTGCTCATGAACTCTTTCTATCTTATTCTTAATTTTTTTTTTTTTACGTAAGCATCCCCACTCATCAAGGCCCAGAGGCCACTCGAGGATAAGGGTTAAAGAGTGTACAGTTGTCAATTGGACAATATAGTAATCGTTAGTAATGGAAATTCGGTAAATTTGTTAACTTAAGTGGAATGGTTCATCAAGAACTTGTTTACGTTAGACTTGAAGACAACCATATTGTAGTCAGCTGGAATGCAGGAAAATAGAAGACAGTTCCACAGGCGTGCAGTTAGTTCTAAGAAAGAAGCTTCGTTCATGGAGTCTATGTTTAGGTTTAGGCACAGATAAAGAGTAGGGGGGGATTATTGATAGTGTTTTCAGCTAGACGAGTGTTTCTTGTGAAAGTTTGGTGAGGGTGGACCATAGATTGGAGCTCAGTCGAACACTTACCATGAAAATAACGATAAAGCAAAGACAAACTCGCAATATCTCTTCTTGTGTATATTTATGTAAATAAATCTACATTCTCTCACTATCACATGATGGTATATTTCGTTTTCACTTGTGACCTTTTACTTCTCAATCAGTCTACCATTAAACAACATGGAGGATGGGATCCCAATTACATAAACAGGCCATCCTGTCGTACACAAAGAGCTGTATTTCCTTCTGCGATTTCTTTGTTGTTGGAGAAATGGAAACAGTTTTGAATTAGGAAATTGTGTTTAAGGGCTATGACAATGCAGTGTATGGAAACGGTCTATGTAGTTAAATAAATAACAATGACAACATTAAAGGAATTTCAATAGTTTTCAATTTACACATATTTATTTCTGAACAAGATGGTAGGTGTGTGAATTTCCAAAGTTTCCAAAATACATCCCTTCTTCAAGGAAGGACATGAAGAGTAAACAGCTCTCGAATATGGCTACAAGAATAGGTAACTCTTTCGGGATTTATGTCCCTTTGATTGAATCATTACAGCTTTCTGTGTTGTGTAGCAGGGGGCTCATATTTGAAAGATGACGGGAAGAAACACTCGTCAAGCTGACAAAAACTATCAACAATTTCCCCCACTTTTTATCTGCACCTAAGCCTAAACGTAGATTCCATGAACAAAGCTTCTTTCTTAGAACTGCATGCCTATGGAATTATCTTCCGTTTTCCTGCTTTCCAGCTGACTACATTATGGTTGCCTTCAAGTCTAACGTAAACAAGTTTTTGATGAGCCGTTCCATATAAGTTAACAAATTTACCGAATTTCCATTACTAATGATTGCTTGGTTGTCCAGTTACCTACTGTACACTCTTTAACCCTTATCCTCGAGTGGCCTCTGTGCCTTGATAAGTGGGGATGCCTATGTAAAAAAAAAAAGTTCATATTGGGAGAGACATATATAACGGGGACTCTGAACAGATGATGATAATTCTGATGGGAAGACATTTATATATATTACAGTTCTTTTAACAACTTTTAGAGGAGGAGGAGAAGATACTTCACTTATGATGATGATGGGGAGGACACATATTACTTGGAAGCATTGTACAAAGTTCATTAAGATGATGATAAAGCACATTTACCTTTTTGTTGTAAGGAATGACGAGACAAACAGTTACAAACATAAATGGTGATTTCTTTATTCATCTGATCGGCCGTCAGGAATTCAAACTTGGATCTACATGGTTAATCTTCTACCCTTCGCCTCTAAGGGGCTCTCCTCTCCAACTGATTCTCTCTCTTCAACTCTCTACATCAACTGACTGACGACTGACCCTAACTCCGAACCCTCAGATTCCTATATTGAGAAATCTCCTTTGTTTATGATATCAGAAGTGTGTTTTTCAAACGTGACTAATTTTCATGTGGCTTTACATATGTTTGTCCAAACACACTTTTGGCAAACAAAAGAATCCTCAATTCAATTCTAACCCATGATTAAACAATATCTTTTTTATTTTGCATTATCCATTCTTTTAACTGACATTTTTTAATATCTAGATTTCTAAAAGAATGGACAATCATCTCTTTTTCCGAGATAAACAATATTTAACTATTTCTAATAGAATTAACAATAGACTGAATTTCTAACATTTCATTTTCTATTATCTTTAACACTTGCCTACAGGGTTCGATTCTAACCTTATCCTAATATCATTTTCACTTATCTAGTATGGCTTCTTACATGATAAAGGGACAGCCCTTCCATGTAACATCTGGAAAGGAGGGGGGGGGAGTCATGACGAATGCAAGTGATTCCCTGCAACTTGCAAGTTAAAAAATAAGAACCGATGAAAATGAAGATATGAAAGAATATCTAATTATCTTATGTGGCCATACTTTATGAACACTTTATAGGCAGATAAAAATTTGTAATGCTTACCATAAACATCTTGAACTGGATGATGTTCTGCATATAACGACAATAACGTTAAGCAGATTTGAGTTTGAATTTGAGGAGAAGGGGCTCGTAGTAGATATCCTGAAAAGAAAGAAAAACCTCTAGTAAAAAGAAACACTAAAAGAATAAATAAATGTACTTTATATATGCATACATATATATATATATATACGTATATAGATCTATCTCTCTATATATATAGATACATATATATATGTACACATATATACATATACATAACTATACATACATATATACATGTATATATATGCATGTATATATACATATATGTACACACATATATTCGTATATATACACATGCATTTTGTATATACGCACATATATATATGCGTATATACAAAATGCATGTGTATATATATACGAATATATGTGCGTATATATATATATATAATTATTTTTTTATTATAATAATTAAATACCTACAGACACTAGATTCGGGAATCTTCCGTGCAGGGTGTCACGATTAACACCAGTCGAACGATTCGAACCCTGCAACACGAGACATCTCTGGCTCGATTAGCAAAAACCGTATCAATTCGGCTACCATTAACCGCGTGAAAAAACGTTGAATTTAAACATTTTAATTTTAAATGTTCATTTACGTCAGTCAGACAGTGATCTAATCGTTATACGATGATCTATGCATAAGAGCTAAATTGACCGACTTTTAATTCAACTGAAAGTGCTCAACGATAAGAAACGAATTTCTTAAAGGGACTGTAATAATTATTTTTTTTACTATAATAATTAAATACCTACAGACACTAGTGTTTCATCCTTTCAGGAATCTTCATATATATATATATATATATATATATATATATATATTTATATAAAATGGGTTGATAAATTCCAACGAAAGAAAGATGTATATTTAAATAAGGGAGTAGTCACCAACAATGTGTATTTTTTAACATTATCTTATTATTCCGTGTCTTGGTTTTTCATTGAGAATTATGTTTGGATCATTGTAATAATGTTTTTAAGTCATTGAAATCGTTTACGTACGTTTCAGACGGTCTGATGCGTCCTCGTCAGAAATTATTTTCAAATGTGTAAAAATGGCGATTTTCGTTAGTTTGAAGTTTTTCCAAGGGGTGAAAAAAAAAAAAAAAAAAAAAAGCATACCAATGTATAATAAACACTTACAAGCCTCCACCCCTTGGAAAAACTTCAAACTAACGAAAATCGCCATTTTTACACATTTGAAAATAATTTCTGACGAGGACGCATCAGACCGTCTGAAACGATTTCAATGACTTAAAAACATTATTACAATGATCCAAACATAATTCTCAATGAAAAACCAAGACACGGAATAATAAAATAATGTTAAAAAATACACATTGTTGGTGACTACTCCCTTATTTAAATATATATATATATATATATATATATATATATATATATATATATATATATATATATATATATGTGTGTGTGTGTGTGTGTGTGTGTGTGTGTGTGTGTGTGTGTGTGTGTGTGTGTGTGCGTGTGTGTGTGTGTGTGTGTATACTTAATAATATTTTGGGAATAAGGATTCCAGCAGAGTGCTCTATTATATGAAAAAAATTCCAAAAATAAGAACGTATTATTTATATTTATATTTTCAGAAAATTTAGATGAGATAAGTCATCGGTACCGTCGGTTTCAAACCTGATAATAGGGAATAATTTTAGTCCCCATATCAAGCTTTCTTCAGCCGATACTCATCTAATTATAACCGGAAGTAGAAACATATATATAGGTACATATACATGTATATATATATGTACATATATATACATATATAGGTATATATACATGTACATATACGTACATATGCATATATAGGTATATATACACACATATATAGGTACATATATATATATATATGCATATATATATATACATATATATACATATATATACACACATATACATACACACATATATGTACATATATACATATATATGTACATATAGGTACATATATATGCATATATATATATATATATATATATGCATATATATATATATATATATATATATATATATATATATATATATATATATATATGCACATATATACATATGATAGACTCTCCTGTCGATTTCCATGTATGAGATTCCGCCACAACAACTAAGTTGCTCGGAAATCCACACAAATTATTTGTTTATAGTGGTGAAGGCTTTGTGTAGAACCAACCATTTATTTGGTATTACTGCTAGCCTTTGTCGGTGCAGATGACAGTCACAGGACAGAGTATACAATAGACCGCAGGTTTTTACATCAGAGTTTCCCTCTTCTAGATGCATGTCTTAATGAAGACTGGGAGTGCATATCTTCCAGTTAACTAATACGCCCCCAGATACCAACTCATATAGTTCCATATATATATATATATATATATATATATATATATATATATATATATATATATATATACTTCAGCATAATTAAATGAAATATATCTACTGATATGCAAATCCAGTGATTTTCAGTCTTACAAAATATTATTAGATGTAATATTTTATATAAGACAATCCCAGCCAAATAAAATTGCTCAATATACAAGATAGAGCAAATGAATCAAAATTCATGTATTTAAATTTTATGATTTGAAAAGGTTAATCTTCAAATACAGAATTCATTTTATTGTTTGAAAACAAAGAATACAATTGAATAAATCTATTTGCTTAACCCATGAGTTTTCGATGTTAATTCATTTCCTCAGAGGAAAAATATTAGCGCATATTTTAATTGGTTTGCACCTTATTTGCTAAAAGCAATAAGCATAGAAAATTAAAGTTTTTAAAACATTTTAAATACATAGAATGAAGTAATTGGATATTGAGGCAGTAAAAAGATATTGTCCTTTAAATCCAAAATTAATGTTAAATCTTGAAATGGAAATTCCTGGTAGTAAAGAGGTAAAAAGATCCATCGCATCTTGTAGTCTTTCCAAGTTATTAAATCGCAATCACATGCAAAAATATTTCCTTCATTTCACTGCTGGTTATATAAGATATCCGGCAAAGATTTTGTTTATATAAAATTCAAAATTAAATCCAGGTGGTAAATCCAAGTGGTGAATATATAATTTGGATAAAAATATATCCGGAGGCAAAATAAAAGAGTGGTTTATCAAAGCATAATAGTCATTAAAAAAATCAGGCGCAGCTTTGGTGAGCATATTTATAAAACCGCATAAGTAAAAATATTTGTAATATTTGTTTATTGGTTGTTATAACTGACAAAGTGGATACAAATATTAGCTTGAGAGGAATATTTTATTTTCTTAGTTTTTACATACTTTTAGAATTCTGTGTTTGCTCTTCGCAGGGCACGTGTGACAACGTAGAAGCCTGGAGACTGACTGTCCAATCCTTTTTAGGTCAATCATCGGTCAAAGAGAGAGAGAGAGAGAGAGAGAGAGAGAGAGAGAGAGAGAGAGAGAGAGTGCGTGCGTGTGTGTGGGGGGGGGGGGGTGAGCGAGCAGCAACAACAGAAGAGAAAAGAGAATAGATTTTGGGGTATCTTGGTTAGTTGAGTTCTTTTAGAGAAAGAGAGGATTAAAGAAACAATGTCTTTCTCTAAAAGAACTCAACTAACCAAGATACCCAAAAATCTATTCTCTTTTCTCTTCTGTTGTTGCTGCTTAATTTCTTTTCTACGTTCTGAATTAATTTCGATGATAAGAGACAATAGGGAGCTGGAAGATAGTTTGGAGAGAAGAAAAAAGAAAGGAATATTGTGATATTTGGCACGTGTCAAAAGTCTAGACATACAGATTCAAACTATATAGGTCAAGGTTTTAGTCATATGCATTGCAAAATTAGTATAGAAATATGAGAAAGAAGAAGACAAGGAAAAGAAAAAGGAAGGTAAGTGATATTAATTTAATTTATTTTTATTTCGGACTATTATTCTCATCCAAAAAAAAATTCATATATATAATGCTCATCTCAAAAATGAATTCCAATTAAGGAATAATATATATATCAGAAGGTAAGTGATGTTATGGGAGGAGATTATGTATCCAACAGGAGGAGGAGGAGGAGGAGGAGGAGGAGGAGGTCTATATATTTATATATTGCTTTTTCAGTGATATTCTAAGAAAAGAGAGAAAGACAGAAAGAGGGAAAAATAAAAAAACAACCATTATTTATTTTCCAATCTATTTTTTAATGACTATTATGCTTTGGTAAACCATTCTTTTATTTTGCCTCCGGATATATTCTTATCCAAATACACGATTTGGATTTATCACTTGGATTGATTTTTTAATGACTATCATGCTTTAATAAACCATGCAAAAATTTGGATAAAACATGATAAACTGGATATATTTTATTCACTACTTGAATTTACCACTTGGATTTAATTTTTGAATCTTATACAAACAAAATCTTGGCCAGATATCTTAAATAACCAGCAGTGAAACGAAGGAAATATGTTTGCATTTGATTGCGACTTAATACCTTGGAAGGACTACAAGACGCGATGGATCTCTTTACCTCGATGGTGACAATGATGATGATGGCAATGATGATGATGATGATGATGATGATGATGATGATGATGATGCAATAACAATGATGACGACGATGATGATGATAATAATGAGTATAATGATATTGATAATGATGATAATAACGACAATGGTGGCGACTTAAATGACAAAGCCAAGTTTTAACCCTGTCCCTGGAGTGGCTTTCAGGCATTGAAAAATGGTGACTCCCATGTAAAACAAAATTATTTGTGTCCACATTTGGCGATAATTATTTAAATTTAAAGACAAATTTTTCTTTATCTTCTTATATATATATATATATATGTATATATATGTATATATATATGTGTGTGTGTGTGTGTGTGTATGTGTGTGTGTGTGCGTGCGTGCGTGTATGATACAGTGAGATTTTCCCTCGCATCATTAAATAGCTTCACAATCAAAAATATAAGAAAAACTGTTTCATTATTTCTTTTCAATTAAAATTTCTCCGTTTTTGGTTAGGAAGCTATATCGGTCAATGTTGCAAGGGAAATCTCACTTTACTTTAGATATAAGAAGACTAATTTATGATTTAGCCAAAGATTCTACAGTATTTATACGATTTACATTTAGATTTCTCATAATAATACTTATATGGAATTCAGGTATAGGAACAGGAGTTTTTGGGTTCCATAATTTTCCCAGAATATGCCGAGAAATAGGCCCCACTTGTTACATTCATTTTTTTAGAGAAATAAATGACAACAGGTAATCATTTCCAATTTGACAGATGGATTCAACGGGTATTTCATCATTAAACCAAAAAGAATGGTACATTTTATGGACTCTACATTAATGGCGAATTAAGTTTGCTAGTGGTAATTTTGAGAAGGGTCGCACTGAGTGCATGTCATAATGACCCAGATCTGCAAAACAGGATCGTTTCCAGAGATGAGTGATGTAAAGTTGAGGTAGGGAGGCAGTAGGTCAAACGGTATGCAAAACAAAAGTATGCAGAGATGACGAATCACGTCAGGTTATTTAAGCAAAGATTTTCAAAAGAGTCTTGCTGTGGAAGCCATATGAAAAAGTCACCATCAATGATGTAGAAAACTTTGAAAATCAAAGTATGAAATGTTATTTCGATGTCTTTGGCCGTGCGTCCGTCATTTCAGCTAAGTCAGCAAGTAACTAAATAACTAAATAATTAGCTAAGAGTACATAAGTCTCTCTTTCCTGAGTCAGTGCTTTCCCCCGAATAAAACCTTGAAATCTCTCAGCGAACCTTTCCTTGTATTACTTTCTGTATAAAAACCTTATTGCATAGCAATCGTTAAACAAAACAATGACGATGACAAAAAATGATTATAAAAGAAATAAAAATGAGAGATCACTTGCAAACACTCCAAACGTATGTATAAAGACGTTATTTTTTTTATTGGAAATATTATAATAATAATAATAATAATAATAATAATAATAATAATAATAATAATAATAATAATAATAAAGGAGAAGAAAAAGAAGAAGAACAAGAAGAAAGAAGAAAGAACAAGAAGAAACAAAAAGAAGTATGAAAAAGAAAAAGAAAAAAGAAGCAAGAAATGGGAGAAGAAGAACAACAACAAGATAAGAAAAAAAGAACAAGAAGAAGGAAGAAGAAGAAAAAGAAGAAAATGAAGATGAAGAAGAAAAAGAAAGAAAGAAGAAAAAAGAAAAAAGACGAAAAAAGAAAGAAGAAGAAGAAGAAAGAAAGAAAAGGAAAAAGAAGGAAAAGAAAAAAAGAATAAAAAAGGAAAAGAAGAAGAAAGAAGGAAAAAGAAGAAAAAAGAGAAAGAAGAGAAAAAAGAAGAAAAAGCAAAAGAAAGAAGGAAAAGAGAAGAAACAGATGAAAAAGAAGAAGGAAAAGAAAAAGAAAGAAGGAAAAGAAGGACAACAATAAGAGTAATTTCCATGAATCACTCACCAATTTGACAAATGGATTCAACAGCCACTTCATCATAAATCGTCTCATCAGAAGCTTTTTCTTTCAAGAATGGCAGCGAACAGACGACCAACAAATTTGTCATCGGTTCCACATAAACATGGTTTTCCAAAAGTCTTTTGCAGCAAACGTTCAATATGTGGATCACATCCACTAGATCTCTTAATAATTACGTTCATGTCAAGGAAAAACATTTTATTTTTATTTTTATTTTAATGAAAATCGCTTCATGCAACACATGAAGCCACTTGATGTAAGGAATTAAAAAACAAAAACAAACAAAAAAGAAATAATATTTCAAGTTCAACAAATAGCCAACATTAAATGTTATATGGATAGATTCCGACCTAAAAAATAGCAATGCTGCCCCCATATATATATATATATATATATATATATATATATATATATATATATATATATATATGACTGCTTAAGTTAATCACATAAACAGATATACAAACATATAACGTTATGTGTAATTTTTTAGTATTAACTTCAACAGTGCTCAATACACAGGTAGAACTAGGTCGTAAGTTACGAAAATATATATGGCGATTAAGCTACACAGAATATTCCGCGTTTCATTCTCATGAGAATTCGTCAGGCTTATGCGAAAAGTTGTGCATATTGCGTGTTTATATATATATATACATATATATATATATATATAAACACATGTTATTGAATTTTCTAGTTAGTCAATCAGCTTCCTAGTTGCCCCCCACACCCATACTAATTAAGGAATGAGCGGGCACTTACACAGCAAAGGCACAGTTGACCTCCGGTTCACCTCTTCTCTTTGTGTTTTATGGGAAGGGTAGATATCCTTTTGTTTAGTAAGCTGACCTATTTCAGCCTAGGTATAGTCAGATATGTTATTTTGTGTTTTAGTGTAAATTTCGGATATTATATATATATATATATATATGATTGTTGAGCTGGATTAAATCCGACGATATGAAATAAAATGGAGGTGGAAGGACCTGGATACTCAACGTTTCGCCCGATTTATGCGGGCTTCTTCAAGAGGGATGGTCATTGACGAGAGAGTCGGAGGATTGGGGCTATATATAATGATGGGGGAGAGCAGCGTGTTTTCCTTATGTAAATTAGATGTCATATATACATGTATATACATTTTATGAGAGAAGAACTAATTAGAGTAAACTAGTGTAGTGGATTACGTCTAAAAGATAAAATATCGTAGAGATTAAAAATTGTGTTTGAAAATATAGCGGTGATAGATTAAATAAATAAAATGACACGAGATTACGAAAGAATCGTTTTTTTTTTTTTTTTTGTTTTTTTTTAAATTAGAAATAATTGAATTGGGATAAAATAGCGCAGTAACTTAAAAGATGGTATCTAAAAATAAGAATAGGAGGTGATAAAATGGAGTCTAAAAATAGATAATGATAAAATACAGTAAATAAGTAAAATAAAAATAAAATTAAGTGAAATTACGAATTTTTTTTTTTTTTTTTTTTTTTTTTCGCGTTTAACCGGTGTCTAAGTTGTTTTCTTTGATAATTATTTTCGACAGAAAGGGAGCAACGTGGAAAAAACCTTTTCTTTGCTTAATTATTTTGCTGGAATGGGAGATTATAGCTGACTCAATTAAACGTCGTGTGGATCTGTTATGTATGTGTTTAAGGAAAGTTGCTTTGTTAAAATCAAAATGGTGGTCGTTTTCCATGATGTGACAAAATATGGCGTTGAGTGTATTGTTGTTTTTTACATCTCTTTTGTGTTCATATATTCTTTTATTTAAATTACGTTGAGTTTCTCCTACGTATATTTTTCCACAATCAAGGCAGGGTATGGAATATATTCCGGCTTTGGTGTTAATGTTGGTGTTAGTTATAATTTTACGTGTTAGATCCCTAATTGTTAAAGAGTTTAGTTTTGTTATTTGAATGCCTGTCTTATTTAGGTTCTTATATATTGTGTCGTTGTTTTTATTAGTTGGTAATGTTAATTGTCTGTTGTGTATCTGGCTATTTAAGGAATGGTCTCGGTTTCGGTCATGGTAAATTTTTAGTGCTTTTCTTTTTGTATTTGCCAAAAAATGTTGAGGGTATTGCAAGTTCATGAATGTACGTTCGATATACTCAAATTCTTCCACGATGTATTCTTCACTACATATTCTCAGGGCCCTAAGAAAAAATCCTATTAGAATACCTCTTTTTACTTTATCATCGTGATGAGAGTAAAAGTGTATGTAATCATTTTTATTCGTGACTTTCCGATGGACTTTAAAACTTAGATGATCATTGTTATTTATGATGTTGATGTCCAGAAAAGGTATGGAGTTGTTATTTTCTCTTTCATACGTATAATTAATAGTGGGTTCAATCTTGTTTAATTTATCAGTGATATTCTCTATTTTGGAAGATATAGGGAGAAAAATTAAAATATCATCAATATATCTATAGTAGGAGGTACCCTTGGGCAATTTATATTTCATAGGTCCGGTTTCGATGAATTCTAAAAATAGACATGCCAAAACCCCACTTAGAGGGTTACCCATGGGCAGTCCAAATTTTTGTTTATAGCAGAGTCCATCGAATGTGAAATATGTCATGTCAATGCATATACTTATAATTTTAATTATATTATCTATCGGCAAAGGTAATTTAATTTTTATTTTATTTAAGTGTTTTGAAAGAAGGTTGAGACATTTCTTGGTAGGGATATTGGTGTATAAAGATTCTATATCGAGACTATTCATGGTTTTATTTTTCATATCTATGTTTTTTATCTTATTAAGAAGGTCGCCAGAGTTTCTTATATGGGAATTGCTAATTGTGCCCAATAATGGCGTTAGGAGTTTTGTGATCGCTCTTGCTATCTTATGGGTGGCACTGCCAATGCCAGAGATGATTGGGCGTATTGGATTATTATTTTTATGTGTTTTGGGTAAACCATATAAGGTCGGGATTTTAGGATGGTATTCTATATAGGTAGTCCATATTTTATCATTATGTATTAATTTCTTGTAAGATTTGTTAAATTTGTCAATTTCTTTATGTATTATTTCGGAGGTAGTTTTTTCATATGCGTGTTTATCTTGTAATAGTTGAAGTATTTTATTTTTGTATTCAGTTGTTTCCATTATTACAATCCCCCCACCTTTGTCAGCAGGCGAGACGATAATATTATGGTCGTTAGCCATGTGTGATAATGCATTTATGTATCGTTTTGGTAGGGTAATATCCCTGGTTTGGGCGGTGGTCGTGGATATTATACCCTGGATGAAACCTTTCATAAAGTCGGTATCTTCGTGTTTATAGTTTCGAGTGATTGTGTTGGTTGTTATCTTTGGATAGATTCCCGTTGCAAATTTTAAACCAAGGCTGAGGGCTTCTGTCTCGGTGTTTGATAGTGGCCGGTTTGTAAGATTTTGTATGAGTTTTGGTCGTCCAATAGAACCCCATTTGCTGTTGGAGATTAGATTGGATAGTTTTTTGTTAAGTTTTCTGTTGTGGGTAGAGTTGAAAGATATAATCCGTCGTTTAATTTTAGAGGTTGTATTCCTAGAAATAGAGTGGTTCATGTGTAGATCGTCTGCTAGTGATTTGGCAATAGTTCGTAAATAAGTTGCTTTGTTTCTAAGAGTTTGTGCTGATGTGCTTAGATACTGCTCAATGTGTTCAGGGAAAATATGGTGGGAGGATTGGAAGATCTTATTGGTACATTTGGGAATGACCTTCTCGTCAATGCATCGTTGTAAGAAAGAACTCCTGTTTGTGTTGGAGTGAGCTGCGATCAGTGTGTTAGTATATTTACGCAGCTTTCTTTTGTAAAGTTGTCCTTCCATTCCGACAGTATGATTGTTGAGCTGGATTAAATCCGACGATATGAAATAAAATGGAGGTGGAATGACCTGGATACTCAACTCAATTTTATTTATTTAATCTATCACCGCTATATTTTCAAACACAATTTTTAATCTCTACGATATTTTATCTTTTAGACGTAATCCACTACACTAGTTTACTCTAATTAGTTCTTCTCTCATAAAATGTATATACATGTATATATGACATCTAATTTACATAAGGAAAACACGCTGCTCTCCCCCATCATTATATATAGCCCCAATCCTCCGACTCTCTCGTCAATGACCATCCCTCTTGAAGAAGCCCGCATAAATCGGGCGAAACGTTGAGTATCCAGGTCCTTCCACCTCCATTTTATTTCATATATATATATATATATATATATATATATATATATATATATATATATATATATGGACTTGTCTATGAATATGTGCGTTTATTTTATTTTATTTATTTATTTATTTATTTACTTATTTTCTATTGTTGTTATAAATTTCAAAATTATTTTGTTTCACTATCCTAGACTAAAGTTTACCCTGTGCACACGGTTGTTCGCTATTTCTCTCCTACAGTTTAATAGATGTTGGGGTTCTTTAAAGAATACAATAGCGAATTTTTCATTTAGGCATAGCTTACATGGATCGTCTAGGTCCCTAAATGTACTTGCTTGTCTTACTATTTTCGATTCCACTATCAGCGAACGTCCACTTTCTTTGAGCTCCCAGTATTGGTTTGCTAGTGCTGTTTTCATTCTGTGTTTTTTGTTTTCGAACATACTTTTATGGTCATAATATCTGGTTTTGAAATCTAAGAAGGTCATACCTACGTAATATTTGTTGTTATTTGGGTTTTCTTTTGCAAATATTGTCGCCTGGTAAACTATGCTTGTAGTTAGACATTTATTTTGAAGTGTGTGAGATCTACAGTTGCATTTATCTTGTTTATTATTAGTATTTTTATTTTTATTTCTATTAGATTTACTATTTGGGTTTGATATATTATTATTATTATTATTATTATTATTATTATTTCTACTATTTACATTTTTGTCCTTTGTGTTAGTTTTATTTTTATCATGTTGTTCACTTTTTTATTATTTATTTTGGTAGCATTGTTTTCATTGCTTTTATTTAATGTTTTGTTATTATGTGCTTTAATTACCATCTATAAATTTTCGCAGCAGCTTCATGATAACTTCAGGGTTTTTTATTGAAGATTTTGAGTAGGGAATTGGTTATGGGGAAGTGCTTTTCGATGAGTTCTAGAAATTTCTAGCCAAGTTTTGTTATTAAAATTTGATTGTATGGCGGCACATACCAGATTATATTTCTTTTTCTTCTATCTTTAATTTTATTATAGTTATCGGTTTTGTTGCTAATATTTAATATCAATATTTTGTACCCACTATTTTTTAAAGCTCTGTCATAGATGTTAATTGACCTGTTAAATACGTTTTCATCACTTGAGTTATTGCTGAGTTTACTTACGATCGAGTTAGGAATCTGTTTTAAAATTGATGGGGGCATTGGACTTAGGGTTTACATTAGGGTATATGAATATCCCTTTTTATTACACTGAGGAAGATCAGAGGTACGGTCGAAAATTTGTTCCTGTAAAAAAAGAAGTTTTTACTAAAAACATTTCGTATTCCTATAAGTCACCAAATAAAAATAAATAAAAAAAAGATATAAACTTTTTACTTTTCTACTTTTCACATTAATTTTTATACATACTTATATATATATATATATGTGCGTGTGTGTGTGTGTGTGTGTGTGTGTGTGTGTGTGTGTGTAAGCACTGAATTGCATACATATGCACATGTATATACATGAACACATATACATACATACATATACCTCACTAAATATGCATTCATACATATGCACAAATGTGTATGGTTTTTTTTTTTGCTTAAGTGGTTTCCATTCCCAATGACCTACGTCCAAAGCAGAACAAAAGAGAAAATTGCAAATGTCTTCAACTGAATTGCACAAAGACAAAAAGGATATAAACCCCTGCTTGTAATGTCGGACAATTTTCCGTATGGCTAAAACATGCCGTTCATACAACTGGGCCTACAAAAGAGAAAATAATATTTTTAGCTGTACAAAATATAATAAATTTTTTAAAAAGACACATAGCTTTGAATAACAGATACACTCAAATTTTTTCTTAGTTTTTCTTTTTTTTTTTTGTTCTGAAAATATTGAAAGATTTTATTATAAAATTAATATTAATTAATTTATTTAATTTATTTTAATTAATTTATTTAATTCATTTAATTATTTATTTATTTATTTAATTATTTATTTAATTTATTTATTTATTTAATTTATTTAATTTATTAATTTATTTAATTTATTTATTTAATTTATTTATTTATTTAATTTATTTAATTTATTATAGAATTAATATTAATTAATTTATTTTCGCGCTCCATTTGTAAATCTTTAAGAATATCTGCCATTTGTCTGGTTGTCAAACGAGGATCTTGTTCAACTAGCTTTCACTTGGTCACTGTTTTTTTTTACAAAGGAGTTACCACTTATCAAGACCCGAAGGCCACTCGAGGATAAGGGTTATTGAGTGTACAGTAATCAATGGGACAATATCATAGTAATCGTTAGCAGTGGAAATTTAGTAAATTGGATTTCTTAAGGAGACAGCTCATCAAGAACTTGTTCAAGTTGAACTTGAAGATGACTGTATTGTAGTCAGTTGTAAAGCAGGGAAACGGAACAGCGTACCACAGACATGCAGTTCTTAAGAAAGAAGCTTTGTTCATGGAATCTCCGTTTAAGTTTAGGCACAGATAAAGAGTGGGGGAAATTATTGATAGTGGTTTCAGTTAGATGAGTGTTTTTCGTGAAAGTTTAGCAAGAGAGCCCATAGATTGGAGCTCAGACGAGCACTTACTATGAAAATAATGATAAAACAGAGACAGGCTCACACCATCTCCTCTGTGGGAAAGAGGTTGCAGGGAAATAGAAAAGGACATCGCCTATTAGGCTACAGAGTCTATTTTGAACTGCTAAGGCAGGACTAGGTCTCAAGATTAGAGGAGAGAGAATCAGAGAGAACTTGGTCATTTATGGCCTTTGAAGTGTTGCCATAGAAGGTAGTGTCATCAGCATAAATGTCTACAAATGATCTTAGGATGTGATTTGGGAGATCATTGATGTAGATGAGGAAGAGAGTTGAACCCAGGATGGACCCCTGAGGAACTCCAGCATTAATACTGTAAGCTTCTGAATTTTGCCCATCAACCATTACTCTTATGAACCTATTAGAGAGAAACGATTGATCAGCTTCGTTCGGTCAGAGCAAGGAGGATCTCTCAATGAAAATTGTTTTGTTTTTGGAATCAAGCAAATCATTTCTGGCGCACCTGTTCTGTGACAGCATTTTTCCCATACGCATGCTATATCTTTATACTAGCCTGGGTGTTTGAAGGTGTGCGTTGAGCAAAAAAAAGTGGTAGTAGGCAGGCAGGCTCGAACCCATGCTGTGAAAGAGGAAAAAACATGAAAGAAAAATCCATTGCCAAACCGGAAGTGGCGAAGGTTTAAATTAAGGTTAGTCAATCGAAAAGAGGGGATCTTTCGAAAATATCGACCCCCTCCTTGTAGAAAAGTGTCCAGTTGAGGATGAAGGAATTAATGTTTTTAGCCAATTTTTCGATATTTGTTGTTTGAAGGGTCGAGCTTCAAAACGATATCAATCTTGTGAAAATCCGTCACCTCTGTCGAAAGTTTTAGCGAGACATACATACATACATACATACATACATACATGCATGCATACATACATACATACATGCATGCATACATACATACATACATACATACATGATGATTGCAACGTCTTGTAAGACGAGAGCCACTCCCTCAGTCACTAAAATCCATGTGCCCGAATATGACTTTTTAGCCCTGTCAGCGACTTGCACACCCTCAAGCAGACATGACACTGAAAACTTTCACTGATTTGTATGAAACTAACAGCATTATTATCGTGGCTTTCATGTGATTAACAAAACTTGCCTTAGACAACAGAGCCCAATCACACACCTTACAGATCCAGAGGCATACATACATACATACATACATACATACATTTAAACAGACAGATGAAATTTATATTATAGATAACTTTTTTCCTTTTCTATGGTAAAAAGCATCTGCCTGATCTTCCATTTCCAAGGGCTGAAATTTGAGAAAAAATGTAAGAATTCTTCTGCTTGGAAGCTTATTACACATTAACTTCAGCATAATCTCAACACCCAATACAATATTTGAAGAATTTCTATCTCTATCTATCTATCTATCTATCTATTATATAAAAGTCATTTTGTGTGTGTGATTCCGAAATTGCTGAGCCTATCTTTTGCAAATTTCACACAAAGGTAATTTATATGTCTGGCAGGGTTCTTAGATATGTTTTGTACAGAAATTCATCTGATAATTATCGAAAATCGAAAAAATCTGATCATAAAAATAGTCTTTCTTTCTTATTGTTATGTTTGACGTTCGTCTTTGTCACCAACTGTTATGTTTGCAGGTGGAACCAAATAACGTATAAGGCAATACAAATGAAGACTCAACAAACAAAGGTAGATCAATAAGAAGTGTATTAGGAAAAGTATATTTACAGTATATTTACATAATGGTTGTCAGGTAAGAGAGTCTTGACTGGAGAACATATCTGCTCTCTGCTTGGCCTTCGGTGGTTTCTGGTTAACACACACTCAGACTAATCGACTCTTGCTATTTATGTGTAATATTATCCACATATGTAAATGAGTGGGTGCCACCACAACACTTATAGATAAAAAAAGAATTTTTACTAGAATATCTTACGTTACGCCGGCAAGGGAGATAATAAAATCTTAACAAATCATTTCTTTCAAAAAAAAAAAAAGAAGAGAATTATTGACATCTCAAAGTATAGCTCGGTGATAGAGCATTGGACTACAGATCGAATGATCCCCTGTTCAAGCCTGGATGTACCTCACCATTTTATCTTAATTTTTTTTCTTATTAACGAATTCAATTTACGATAAAAGGAGAGGTACGATTTAAAATTGTTGCAAATCATTTCTTTGTTTGCATAGTTTAAAACTAAACATTAATCAGAAGTGAGTTGTCAGGACAGTTATCGTTAAACCCAAATATCAGCTGACGTTATATTGTAAACAAACACAGACGGAATTTGATGAACGACATTATCATTATTATTTTTTTATTTTTATTTATTTATTTTTGCGAATTAGTCAACCGGGCAAATTATTCCTTGTAATATATAATATTCAATAGAGAATTGATTCTATAATAATACATATGCAACCTGCTTAAATCAAAATATCATGTTTAAGCATATTGTATGACCGGGCAATGCTGGGCGTCCTGCTAGTAGGAATATAAAACGATGTTTCAAAAAAAGCAAATAAAGATTTTGGTCAATTCAATATTTAAGTGCAATACGAGCAGATACCTTGTAGCTCAACTCCCTACTGAGAGTGTTCCTGTAGACATGATCCTTAATTCACAGTAGCCCCTTACACCTCAGTGGCAATTTGTCTTCTTTAGGGTGAATATAAATTTTTTAAAATTCTGGAACAGATACATTGAGAGCATTGCCAAGGTCGCTGTGAAGAAGATGGGCTCTCTCTACTGTGCTAGAAAGTTACTTACGCCTGAAAGTGTCCTATATCTGTACAAGGCCACCATTCTCCCATGTATGGAGTACTGTTGTCACATTTGGGCTGATGCATCTGCTACTAGTTTCTTACTCCTGGACAACGTTTAAAAGAGAGTTGCCAACCTGATAGGTCCTGAACTGTCATCAAAGCTTCCACATCTGTCCCATTGACGAAATGTTGCATCCGTCCGCCTGTTTTAGCAGCAAAATCGCACCCCTACACAGTAGAGATCCTTAGATGTAAGAAAGTCTTCCACTCTAATAGTTTCTTCCGCAGAACTGCTAGACTTTGGAACTTCGTTCCGGGTTCCTGCTTTCCCAACTGTACTGACATGCAGAAGTTCAAGTGTAATATGAATAGATATCTCGCTGCTCAACTCCCTACATAGTATCCTTGCAACTTATGTCCCTGATAGTAGCCCGCTACATCAAGGTGGCACTGTTGCCTTGTTTGGGATGAAAATGGAATAAAAAATATATAGATATCCGCTTTCGGTAATTACAATAAACACTGATGAATAAAAAGTTAATAATCCATCTTTATTTTCGGTGGCGGTGAATGAGTGCGGGTGAGTGAGGAAGGAAATTGCACACGAATTACCATAGTAGTTTTTATATAACCAATCAGCAGTTCATTTGCAATCACAATGTTGGGTTAGTTTATATAATAATTTGTGATACCCTCACATTCTCTACTTGGATTTCGCCTTCACTCTTAATGTAACCACACCCTTAGGATGTCTATTTAACGATAGGGGATTCTCGTCTGTGGTTAGCCTTTGAATAAAGATAACCTGTGCAGGTAGTTACATATCAATCAACAATTATTTTATTTCCGACAATCAACCATATTTTGTTTCTTCGGGCTAGGTGAGTGTGTGTATCAGGTATGTTTTATTTCTGCCAGTACACCTGGCATGGATCGAAGTTAACCAACAAACAAGAAAAGAAAAGACTGAAGTAATCTATACTAATATTATGATAGATATTTGTCTGTCTGTCCATGCAGCTGATTGTTTTTCATTAACTTAAGGCTGCTAGACCAAAGAACATGATATTTGGTCAAAATTATCCTCTCACAAGACGGATTGTCCTCAATAATAATAATAATAATAATAATAATAATAATGAGGAGGAGGAGGAGGCTTATTGCCACTCAAATCCCAGCAAACACCAATAGCTGCTGCCAACGAGAAATCAATGGCAAGCAGCTGTTGTGATAATGCAAATTTATTTGCAAAGTTTATCAAAAGAGGTGGAGAGTACTGGAAACCTGGGGAGACTTGTTGTCACTCAGCTTCCAGGGAACACCACAGGCTGTTTTCTTGCAAAGATCTCTGAAGACCTGTGTGAAAGCTCCTTGTGAGTTAGTAATAATGATAATAATTGCTGCAATGTCGGAATAATTTAGAAGACTGTGTTGTTGGGAACCATATAATAAGTGAATGCAGCAAACTGGCCCCCAAAAATACAAGAACAGACACAACCAAGTGGGAAGGGTAGTACACTGGGAATCACGCAAACAACTGCATCTCGAACGCGCAGACAAGTGGTACAAACATAAGCTGGCAGCAGTACTTGAAAACGATGATCCTATGGGACATGGACATACAAACTGATAAACCCATCCAAGCAAAAAGACCGGATGTTGTAATAATTAACAATAAAGAAAAATCCTGTCAAATCGTAGACTTTTCTGTTCCAGTTGACCACAGGGTGAATATCAAAGAAAAGGAGAAACAGAACAAATACACAGAGCTAGCCAGAGAAATGAAAGGGATATGGAAGATGCAGAAAATCAAAATGATACCTAAAATAGTAGAAGCACTAGGATCATTCCCGAAAAACTTGGAAAAAAGAATGGGAGAAATTGGAATCAAAGGAATGACTGGAAAAACACAACGAACAACAATCATGAAAACAGCTGAAATATTAAGAAAAACCCTTGAATTTGGAAACACTACACTATCTATAAGTTTTCTAGCCCAACCCTACCCCATGGCCACATTACTGCCCCCCCCCCAAAGAGCAAAACTAAATAACCAAGTAGAGTCAAGGAGGAAGGAAAGACCGATGAACTGACCAGACCTTAGCCGAATAAGTGCGAAGAGAACTGGGACTTTGAGGAGGCTTATTGCCACTTAAATCCCAACAAAGACCAATAGTTGCTGCAAACGAGAAATCAATGGCAAGCAGCTATTGCGATAATGCAAACTTATTTGCAAATGTTATCAAAAGAGGTGGAGAGTACTGGGGAGACTTGTTGTCACTCAACTTCCAGTGAACACCACAGGCTGTTTTCAGGGAAAGATCTCTGAAGATCTGTGTGAAAGCTCCTTGTGAGCCAATAATAATAATAATAATGGAACCTTGGGGAGACTTATTGCCACACAAATTCCAGTGAAGGCCAATGGTCACTGCCAATGAGAAATCACTAGTAAGCGGCTGTTGCAATAACACAAATTCAACTGCAAAGGTTATTGAAAAAGGTGCAGAGTACTGGAAATCGGGTGAGACTTGTTGTCATTCCAGAGAACACCACAAGTTGTTCTCAAAGAGAAATCTTTGATGATGGTCTGTGTGAATACTCCTAGTGAGTAAATAATAATAATAATAATAATAATAATCAATTTGATGTTCATTTTATATGCTGGCATGCATTGTAGAGCTTTTAGAAATTGATTTTCAAACTAACCTATCTCTGGCCAGGTCTTTATCACTCTTTTTTCAAGTCCGTCTTTAACACTTCCTCTCATATTGTCCTTGGCACTCTCCCGCTAACTGACGCAACTGCCTTAACTGTTCTACAGCTACTAAGCCCCAAAACGCTCATTTAGTTTTTCAAAGTGACCATACCATCAAAGTCTCCTGTTCTGCACACATCACCTTATACTGTCTGGAATTAATCTTTATCTGAGATTGCAGATGTACTGGCAGAAATAAAATATAACTGACACAGACACTCACCAGAATAAATAAAATAGGGTCGATTGTCAGAAATAAAATAATTGTTGATTGATTTGAAACCATCAGCATAGGTTATCTTTACAGAAATGCTAACTGCAGACGGGAATATCCTTTCGCTACGGAGTTTGTCTTTAAAACTCACATTAAAAATCATCATCATCATCATCATCAGCGGCATCGCCATTATCATCGTCGTCATCATCGTCGTCGTCATCATCGTCGTCATCATTGTCATCATCATCATCGTCATCCTCATGGGTTTATTGTGTTTGTTGAACATGCTGGCATGTGTCATCATCATCATTGTTGTCAACGTCAACGTCGTCATCATAATCATCATCGTCATTATCATCATCATCATCATCATTGTCATTGTCATCGTCATCATCATCATCGTCATCATTGTCATCATCATCATCGTCATCCTCATGGGTTTATTGTGCTTGTTGAACATGCTGGCATGTGTCATCATCATCATTGTTGTCAACGTCTACGTCATCATCATCATCATCGTCATTATCATCGTCGTCATCATTGTCATCATCATCATCGTCATCGTCATCATCATCGTCATCGTCATCATTGTCATCATCATCATCGTCATCCTCATGGGTTTATTGTGTTTGTTGAACATGCTGGCATGTGTTAGGGTGGCTTTTAGAAATTGACTTCCAAACTAACTTTTATCTGTTCATAATTTTTTCCTACTTCCTCTCAAATGCATTTTTATCACTTCCTTCCATATTTTCTTTTGCTTTCCCCATGTCAACTAACCCTACTACCTCAACTGTTCTACATCTACCAACCCAAGAACTCTCATCCAGTCTTTCAACATGACTAAACAAAGTTTCCTGTTCTGCACACATACCCCTATACTGTCCAGATTTAATCTTCCCTGAGGTCATCAGATCTAAGGCTGTCTTTAAAACTCACATTACGGCCAGGTGTTGCTTCCATACATCTTCACACTTCATAACTCTGCTGGTCAGTAATGACAGACGTTCCTTGAACTTACACCATAAACACGATAAACATTAAAAACTCTTGTAATCACACCAGCACAATCTCCCCCCTCCCCTGTACTCCATATTTTTTTTAAACATACTTACTGAAAAAGGATCTACTAATAACTTGATAACTTTTCTAAAATTCACTGGCTCTATCTGGAAACTCTGCAGAAAAAAGAAGAAATTAGTTTTTATTTCAGTGAATTAGATATTTTGCAAACAGTTTTAAAGATAAAAAGTGTTTAAAAAACCAAAAAAAATCAAAGCAAAACAAAACAATGTTTTTAACATTCCCATTAGAAAAATAGCAAGGAGATACTTATATCAAGTCTTGCATCTGTTTCGGACTTCATAGAATAAACAACAAACAAAAACAGAATAAAATGCAATCAGTAAATAGCGAATAAATTACAAAGAAAAAAAAACTGTGATTCCAAGCTTAACAATATTTCATTTAGAGAAAGATGTTTTAATAATTAATTATATATAATGGTTCGTTGGTTGTTTTTGTTTTACGGCATATCAACCTTTTTCAGGTTATTTAATGCCGAATCTAGTTATTTTGAGGAACGATTTTTAATGGAGTATATTTTTTTTAAGTCGGATTCTATTTAACTCATAGTTGGGACCCTAACAGGTACTACCACTCCGGGTCAGAGTGGACCTGGGAGCAATAGCAATTAATGTATATAATGGATAAAGTTACAATTAAAATTATATATATTGTGTACAATGTGAAAGTAGCCATCTGAATACGCTTCGCCACATGTTTTATTGTCATGCAAGTGCACACCAATTGATGACTCATGAATAGGTGAGCGCCACGATGTGCTCCGTAAATGCCCGGAAGTGTTCTGTGAACACCCAGATGTGTTCAACAATGTGTTTATTTCACACCCACGGGACTTTCGAAAACATGCAGGGACATGCTGTGCCAATCTGACTCCCAGCCGTTAAAACGTACGACCCACATAGTCAGCATCACACTGATATTTAAATTGATATACAACTAAACTTTTTTTGTAGTGTGGGAAGTGTATCTTTCTTAAAAGCTGGGAAGGCAGTTTTAGTGCCAAACACCACACGAGGCTGCACCGCATAGAAACAGTGAGATACAACCGAGGTAATTTTATCGAAAAACCCTTTATTGATAGAACCAATATAAGGGAGTTTCAGATAAACTGGACACTTAGCCAGACCAAAAAAGGGTTGGTATCAAATTTAACAAGAACTTGCCGAACATGCTTAGAGATTATACCCTCAGGGAAGCCATTTTTCACAAAAATATCAGTTATCTTCTTCAATTCTTTGTCAAGTTTGCTAGTCAAGCAAATCATGAGGGCACGGTAGACCAAAGTCTTGATTAAAGTGATTTTTTTTTTTTTTTACACAGTGATCACCACTTATCAAGGCCCGGAAGCCACTCTGGGATAAGGGTTATTGCAAGTACATTACGTTAGTGTGGAGATTTGATGAAGTGTTTACTTAAGGGGGCGGTTCATTAGGAATTTGTTAATGTTGGACTTGAAGTTTTTCTCCTGGTAGGGGCAAAAGAATCCCAACTTATATACAGGCCTATAAATGTCGGTTTCCTGTATAAAGTTGTACTAAACCGATTCTCTGTCCTTTCTACAAGGACGTCCAAAAAGGGTAAAGAATCATTTTGCTCTTCCTCCATAGTGAACTTGAGTGCAGAGTGGAGACTATTTAAATTCAGAAAAAGATTGCTTACTTCATCGCGAGATTTGGAGATGACAAAAGTGTCATCCACGTAACGCCAATAACGGAAAGGTCTAGAGACCCGAGTGAAGAGTAAGAATTCCTGAAAGTCTGAATTCACTAGGATAGCACTCAGAGGACTACCCATAGCCACCCCGTCGACCTGCTAATAAATTACATCATTAAAACTGCAGCAAACCGACTTGGTGGCTAGTTCCATTAGTTCCAGGAAAATATTCTCAGGAAAAGTGGGAGAGGTCAGTGTGCTCCGATAAAGCATGTCAGCACATATTTTGATGCTCTCTTCAAGGGGTGAACATTTGTGAACAGTTGGTAACATCGAACGAACATAAAAAGTTTGTTTATGAATTACAATCACGTTTCCGCATTGTAGCAGTGAAACGGAAAGAATCCACAATACAATTATCTGAAAAGTTTTTTAGTACAGGTTCAAGGATCTCAGACAACCATTTGGCCAATTCATGTTGAGTTGAGCCAATCATGGAAAGAATGGGTCTTAAAAGGACCCCATTCGTGTGGATCTTAAGAAGTCCATACATTCAAGGTCGCTGTGAACCTACAGGCCGGATATATATATATATATATATATATATATACAGATATATATATATATATATATATATATATATATATATATATATATATATATATATATATATTTCTGTAGAAATATATTTTCTAATGATATATATCAATCCTTATTTAAGAAGCTCAATTTAATTACAGAGCAATATAGAGAATAAATGACTGATTGATATAAGAATTAAGTGATTGATTTTGCGCTATGAAACAGATACTCTCAAGAATTGTATAAGTCAACTGAATTAAAGGAATCTCCCTCTCTCTCTCTCTCTCTCTCTCTCTCTCTCTCTCTCTCTCTCTCTCTCTCTCTGTATATATATATATATATATATATATTATTTCATGTATCTACATAAGATTTTATGTAAATATTTTCATTATTTATTTCGACAGTGCTTCATTGTAAGAAGAGCTAGGTAGTAAGTTTTGAAAATATATATGGTAATTAAGCTACACAGAATGTTCCGTGTTTCATCTCTGTGCAGATTCTTCACGCTATTGCATGGAGTCAATGTTGTTACATGTTTTCATATATTCCTATGAAACTGGGTTTGCTAGTCAGCCAATTAGATTCTTTGTTATTTACACACCTATTTATTGCAGCCAATAGGCGCACGTTTATCAGGCAAGGGTAATCTAACCTCTAATTCACCTTTTTTGTCTTTTTTGATGGGGATTAGGTTTCACTTCCTTTCTGGTGATAATTGGTTATAATAAATGGGTGTGTGAATAACAAAGAATCTGATTAGCTGGCTAGCAAACCTAGTATAACGGTAAACATATAAAAATATGTAGCAACATCGATTCCATGCAATAGCCTGATGTGGAGATGCTATGTGAAAATTCTGTCTAGCTTAACTGTTATATATATTTTAATTAATTTAAATATATATATATATATATATATATATATATATATATATATAATTTTACCTGTCATTCTGTTTTTTATAGACAGAATAGCCCGATCGTCATAGACAAGATGCAAACAAACAATTTATATATATATATATATATATATATATATATATATATATATATATATATATATATATATATATATAATAGATATTTTTATAAATAAAAAATTGTTGAAACGTAAAAGGCCGCCCCGCATAGCCCAGTGGTAAAATACACTTAAATATGATATTTTGATTAATGCAGATATTTCGTATTTATTATTATATTATATTTAACCCAATGATTTAAAAAGTTTTTTAAAAAATTACTTGTGCGCCACCACCGAGAATTGAAATCAAAACATTTAGCTTACGATTTACTTTTTCTCTGTGATTTAATGCCTGAGCTATGAATATATGTTTGTGGCAAGGCTAAAAATTAAAACATGAACCAAAAGCTGTTACGTTACGCATGCATATTCGTAATGCTGTTGTCCGACCTTCACCTAGCCAATTCTATTTTTTTAATTTGCACAGATTTTCCTCAGCTAAAACCCAAATATAAAGTTTTGCGTGATTAATATATATATATATATATATATATATAAAAAGTTTTTAAATTTTTTTTCATAATATTATTTTGTATTCCTGCACGTCACCAATTGAAAACGAATAAAGAAAAGTTATAAGCTTTTATACTTTTCGTATTCTTTTTTTATTCATATATATATATATATATATATATATATATATATATATATATATATAAATCAATAATGATAAAGTAGTAACATTGTAAATCTAAAAAACGAGAATAGGTTTAAGGCTCACAAAATTCATACTAGAATTGTCTGCAAGGACCTGTGGCTTAACGCATAAAATACTTGGTAAAATTCAGTTGTAAGCTGCACTCTTCTGGTGGCTGAAAGTTCAATACTTAGTACAGACGACACTCAAATAAAATCGCAAATTATTTAGGACTTCTACCTGGTCATGGCTGACAGAACAAGAGCATCCTACCCTCGTAGATTAGATAAATGGTTCTTTTTGAAAATCTGCACTAATTGCAGAGTTTGACAGAAAGAGTCCTGAGTTCAACAAGATACACCTGAAGAAGGGCGGAGATTAGATCGGCTAAAACGTTATAAAAATAACGATCAAGATAAGAACAGCAATTCGAATATTCCAAATGATACAAAAAATGCGTTTGTGTGTATGTGTGTGTGCGTGTGCGTGTGCGTGTGCGCGCGCGTGTGTGTGTGTGTGTGTGTGTGTGTGTGTGTGTGTGTGTGTGTGTGTGTGTGTGTGTGTTGCATTATGTTAGTATGAATGTTTGTGATTATCGTTTGTGGTTGCTTTACGTAAGTGGAAATGATTGCTGGTAGACATGTGTGTGTGTGCATGTGTGAGTTTATCAACAATAGTAGAAGTAGTAGTAGTAGTAGTAGTAGTAGTAACCATTTGTTGGTTATTGTTGCTCTTGCTCCTTTGCAGCTGTTGACGATGCTGATGCTTGTGATTCGCGCTGATATCATGAAACATCACTGTAATGTTTCTATTTACTTGCCTCCCCACAATAGCAGAGTTAGACCACCACCACAGAGAGAGTAGGCCAGTGAACATGACAACGTGACGTCATTTCCTGATGAACTTTTGTTTTGTTACAATGGGAAAAAGGCGAGTTGAAGTTCTTTCCTGTTCTTTGTCTATTGATGAAAAATATGCTACATATTTTGATGAAAAACATGGGGGGAAAATGAACATAATCAGGTTGAACCACATGGCCATAAAAAATATTTTTCGTTGTCTTAGATTGTGTATGTTTTTTATTCTCCTAAAGAGAAAAAACAATTCTTCATTTGGATGATTATATAATTGTAATTATAATAATTGCACATTGGGATAATTTTAATCTAACAAAATATAACAGTAAGTGGGTTGTTTCTGAATTTTTATATCTATCAAAGGAAGTCGAATATTTCATTTTATTTATTTTTTTAAACTGCAAAACAATTTTTATATGAGAATATTTTTCAGTCCGTTCTTTTTATAATAAATAAAGCTTTTTATTGAGTATTTCCAAATATTTCAAAGTTAGAGACATTTTTCACGACAGTTTTTTTTTTAAACTAAATTAATTGATGATTTCAATATTTTAGCACCAGGCGTAATTTATTTCTTTGAAATATATTTAAAACTTAAAATTTTTTGTTTGTTTGTTTTATAACATTTTATCTGTAAATAATTTACATGACTGAAATGAGAAATAAAATAGCAAATTTTCTATTCTCTCGAACGCATTCACTTTATTCTTGAAATTCTTTATTCTCTCAAACACTTTATTCATACGAACACAAATTCATCTTAAAAATGCATTAACTAATCAGTTTTAATTAAAGTTTTGATATGAACTAAAAATAAAGAGTACATTAAATTTTAATTAACCTATTGTGTTTATTTTATAAATAAATATTGTTTGGAATTTGTGCCGTGTACTTACCGTGCTGAAATAATAACGTTATTTAGAAAGCCATTCTTAATAGGGAGCGACTTTCTAACTATTGTGTACAATTTGATGAAAAAAAAGATGCCATAAAAGTTAACTTGAAAATCCTATCTAAAATATAACACAGTGTATACACTGCACAAACACCATTATTATTATTATTATTATTATTATTATTATTATTATTATTATTATTATTAATATTAAATATAATAATAAAAGTAAATTAAAACGAAATGAAAATAAAATAAAAACAAGTACGAGATAAAAGTATGAATTCATTGAACTTCATTTCCGTATTCATGTATTCTGCACTGATATGAACATGTAGACTATAGCGGAGTATAGGTTTCCCAACCATGTAACTGATGAAAATATGTTACATTGGTCAGACATTTTTTGTGAGACGGAATGTACACACCTCTTGTGTGTTGACTTTTCAATCCCTACTTTCCAATCTTGTGTCACATTTCCCGTGGTAGTGGAGATGAAGGGGATGGATCTAAATATCAATAAGTCTACCAAAAGGAGAGTTCAAAATAGACTTCGTAGCCTCGTAGGAGATGTCCTTTTCTCTTCCTTGCAACCTCTATCTCACAGAAGAGATGTTGCGAGTCTGTCTCTGATGTATCGTTATTTTCATGGAAAGTGTTCGACTGAGCTTCAATCTATGGTCCCCCCTCGCCAAACTTTCACAAGAAACACTCGTCTAGCTGTAAACACTATCAATAATTCCCCCCACTCTTTATCTGTGCCTAAACCTAAACGTAGATTCCATGAACAAAGCTTTTTTATTAGAACTGCACGCCTGTGGAATTGTCTTCCATTTTCCTGCTTTCCGGCTGACTACAATATGGTTGTCTTCAAGTCTAACGTAAATAAGTTCTTGATGAGCCGTTCCATATAATTATCAAATTTAACAAAGTTTCATTACTAATGATTATTATATTGTCCAATTTCTACTGTACACTCTTTAACCCTTATCCTTGAGTGGCCTCTTGGCCTTGATAATGTGTTGATGCCTATGAAAAAAAAAAAAGAAAAAGTCCAATGTGAACAAGTTCTAATTGAATCGTCCCCCTAAGTAATCCAAGTTACAAAATTCCCCCTGTTTACTATACTAAAATCACAATGACTAATGTATCCCTATTAACCCTTATCCTCGAGTGGCCTCTGGGCCTTGATAAGTGGTGACACCCATGTAAAAAAGAAAAAAAAGTTCATAATTTTCTAGTTAAGGGACAGATTTACGAGATTGTGTTATCGTCCTTTCTTAGCTAGTCTCTGAAATAGGAAGTAACTTATTATTATTATTAGTAGTAGTAGTAGTAGCAGCAGCAGCAGCAGTAGCAGTAGTAGTAGTAGTAGTAGTAGTAGTAGTGGTGGTGGTGGTCACTTACTTTTGTCAAATCTGCCGTTTCTTCACACAAAAGATGATCAATGACTGGGATTTTATGAATACGTGGTCGGGTAGACATTTTTATTTTTCTGATTAACGCCCGTGTCCAAATTTTGCGGCGATTTGAATTGAATCATCTAAAAACGAATCGATACAAAATGAGGTAAAATAAACAGCCGACTTTCATCGTGTTAGGTGAACTTGGAATCGAAAAAAGAAAACAACAACAATAACAACAACAACAAAACGCCAAGTTTGTTACGCTGTTGCCAGGCAACGCAGATGTAGGTTTGTCACGTGACAGTTTTGTTCCAATATTTTGGCAATTCGAAATCTTATTAGTGTAAGGGAGATAACTCTATTTTACCAAAATATTTGAAAAAAATAATTTTTTCCTACAATTACTCGAATGTTTTGTTTACGGAAAATTGTAAGAAAAAAAAATTTTTTTTTTTCAATTACTTCATTTGATGTAACAAAATTGGGTTTGTATTACTGTACACATAGATTCGAAAAAGTTGTCAAAAAACAAATATATAACAAATAAATGTTATCAAAGACAAGATAAGTTACTTTTCTACCAAACTGGATATATTTTTTGTGTTTTTATTCAATGTTAATTCAGCTCGAAAACCATTGGAACATTCAAAATGGCGTCTGATTCTCTCTTTAACACGGTAAGTTTGGGAAAAGATGTTATAAATAAATAAAAAAAAACGGATAAAATACTGTTAAAAACTCGCTCAATATATGTTACCGTGACATAGGTTGAGTCGGCGGGGTTTTAATAGTATTTTGTATAGTTTTTTTTTTATTTATAACACCTTTTCCCAAACTTACTGTGTTAAAGAGGGTGTGAGACGCCATCTTGAATGTTCGAATACATCGGTAAACACTGTATGTTTTTCGAGCTGAATAAATATGTTACGTTGAATAAAAACACAAAAAATATATCCAGTTTGGCAGAAAAGTAACTTATCTTGCCTTGGATAACATTTATTTGTTATATATTTGTTTTTTGACAACTTTTTCGAATCTATGTGTACAGTAATACAAACCCACAAAATTTTATAACATTAATAGCAAAAAAAAAAAAAACGTTTTTTTTTTAAATATTATACCAATCTATATATCTATAAAAGTGAACGTGTCTGTGTGCATTTTCCTATGCAATAACTCTGTCAGTTTTTAGTCTACAGGCTCGAATTTTTATATACAGGGTACTGAGATTTGGGAAAATCGATGTGATCGGTTTTCGGCCAGAAATTTGGCTGTTAAAGGATCAAAATTCAACGATTTGACCTTTGAGAACTCTACCAAACTCCTCCGACAATTTTGGGTATAAACACTTGAAATTTTAGATATAGGTTCCTTGGACATGGATCTAAGTTAATAACTTGATTTGCGCCAAAAACAATAAATTTTAAGGGGTTATAAAAGGGGTCAAAGTTAAACAAATTGACCGGTTTTTGTTGGTTTTTTTTTTTTTTTTTTTTTTGCTTAGCATACACCTCCAAACACCCGGGCAACGCCGGGCACTCATGCTAGTAAGTTAAAATTATATATATATATATATATATATATATATATATATATATATATATATATATATATATATATATATATATATATTAATGCGCTTTTGTATAACTCGCCATTGATCTAAGAAATATAACTAAAAAAAATCGTCCATTTTTCAACAAAAAAAAAAAAGGAAGAAAAAGAAGCAAACGTCGCAGAAAATAAACGTTCATAAAATGCTTATGATGTACATACCCGTCACGGAACGGAATGTCATATTCCAAAATTCGCGTGAATTGACCAAATACTTTTATTTTTATAAAGAAAATAATTTCCAAACAATTTAAAGCGATTAATGTGAACTTGGCTGCATTACAAGGCTGATCTTGCAAGTTTGAATTATTGTGGATTTATTTTGCCATTGTTTTTTCTTGTTTTTTTTGTTTTTTTTCCAAAATACCGACGTGAAACCTTCCTTTTTTTTTTTTTTTTTTTTGCTTACTCATAAAATTTTATTTCCTTAGTTAAAAGGAAAATCTATTTGATAAATTTATGTGATTTTGGAATATGACATCTTGTTCCGTGACGAATGGTACATCATAAATATTTATTTTTCTTTAATAAGGTTGAATTCTAAACAAGAACCAAAAATTTTGTTTAATCAAAATTACAATTCCTCTACAACTATCGTCGCTTTATTTTTTGTTTTTTTCTTTAATGTTAAAACCACATTTTTGTTTATTAATATTATAAACTTTGTTGCATTAAAAAAAAGTAGTCGCTGTTCCCTTTATTTTTTGTAATGTGTATATTGTTTTTGTTCGTTTGTTTGTTTGTTTGCTTTTTGATAACATTCAATTTTTATTGAAAAGTACGATTCCTCGAAGTTGCGTGAGTTTCAGCATCATAAATTCTCGTACGAAAAAATGAACGAATCTTTCAGTAAAATAATGTTATCACCCTTAGATCAATGACGAGTTAGGCAAAAGCGCATATATATATATAAATAAATAAAAATTACAATTAATAAATACAATTTATCCTGAATTTGCAGATACTGGCCATTCTCTCCCCTTAAAGAATTTTTATTTTTTATTTTTATATTTATATATTTATTTATTTATTAATTTACTTATTATCTATTTTCTATTTTTTATTAATTTATTTTTTTTTTTCCATTTAGTGTCTTTTAACAACTCTTGCTGACATTTTCTTAAATAATATCCTGTACATTTCAGTTGACCTATTTTTTTTTTTTGCCCTATATTTTTTTTTTGTGCCTTTTAACATCCTTTTTGTCTGGGTCATTTTGACATTTGTTTTTCTATCTTATATTTAATTCTATCACCATTTAATTTTTTTTCCTCTTCTTCTTCCCTGATCTTTCTTATTATGTCTCGGCAGTCATGTGAAAAGCACATCTTATTTTTCTTTTATTAATATTATTGGAATTTTACCTTTTTCTTTTC